>NC_142010.1:151230755-151575255 GCF_049901735.1 Notechis scutatus | reverse complement strand
TGACTCGGAATATATTGAAATGATAACTGGCACAAAGGCCTTTGTTAAATGACAGAGAAAACAATAAAGGTTAATTCTACTCATGATTCGTTAGATATAATACCCATATTGAAGACACTTGCACATTCATGCAATCTTGGAGGTTTTACACGCAACACAATTCAGAAGAAGTTTTTTTAACATCCATGCTCTTCCCAAATCTTGAATAGGTTTGACATCCATGTATTTCAATGCTTCTCTCGTGTGGCTTTCTTTCTTTCTGTCTTTTTTAATTCATCTACGAATTATATTATGGTGATGGGTTGAGATTCCACTCTCCTTGGCATCATGTGAAGAGACAGATTCATACTGAGATAATTTGGGGTGCATTGGAGGTTGAAATAGCAGCTTAAAGACTGCATTCTACCACATTGGAGATGTCCTGAGCTTGTGTAAGAAAGATCTGGAGGATGGTAACCTTAATTTTAGGTTGGATTGTTATGGATGATACAATGGTGCCATGCATGTTCAGTTTTTGGCTGTTGTCTTTATCAGAAGATTAAAATAAATGTAGATGAATAGTTGGCCTGATCATGTGTGCATATAAGTATTCTATTTTTAGACCAATGTTATCAGTAGACATAGTCCTTGACTTACAACTGTTCATTTAGTGACTGTTCAAAGTTATAAGGGCACTGAAAAAAGTGACTTATGACCCTTTTTTTACGCTTACAACTGTTGCAGCATCCCCATGGTCACATGAGCAAAATTCAGCCCCTTGCCAAGTGACTCATATTTATGACGGTTGCAGTGTCCCAGGGTCTCGTGATCCCCTTTTGCGACCTTCTGACAAGCAAAGTCAACGGAGAAGCCAGATTCACTTAACAACCATGAACCTAACTTCACAACTGCAGTGATTCACTTAACAACTGTGGAAAGAGAGGTCCCAAAATGGGGCAAAACTCCCTTAAGTTTTTGAGCTCAATTGTAACTCGAGGACGACCTGTAGCGTTGGGCATGAACTCACTAGCAGATTCTACTTAGCCAATCTTGCCTACTTAATCCAGCATCTGTTCTTCATTTCTTCCTCCCTAACCTTGGCTTTCCTCATTGGGTTGTCATGTTTCTTTCAGGGAACCTATAATCCTGACATCTGAACACACTCCCTCGCCGTGTCCCAGCCCAGACCTCCAAGCCCTAGAGATAAATTCTATGGAACCCTCGCTAGATCGTCCAGCTTCATTGGAATCGGCAGAACTGTCTCACAAGCTCCTGGACCTCCTGGCCTTGGAAGGAGGGCAAGCGGCTGTTGGAAATGCTGTCTGCTTGCCGCCTCACGATGGTGGGAAACTGGCAAACCGGGACAGCGGCATTGATAGCATCAGTTCCCCGTCTAACAGTGAGGAGATTTGCTTCGGGCCTGAGGAAGGTACAGGGGAAGGTGCTGGACCGCTGGTGCCTACAACCATCATCAAACGCAGCTCACCTCGTGATTCTGAGGGGGACAGTGACATGGATGATGGCAGTGGGGATGAGGCTGAGCTGCTCTCTGACCTTCCACCTCCACAGACCGAGAAGCAGGATTCTGATGAGGTAAAGGGCTGCGATTCCTATCCCCGGTTTACTATGATAGCCTTTTCTCCATTGCTTCCCCCCGAGCCTATATTTTTCTGTCAAGCTTAATATGATATTCTTTATTTTTGATTATGCTTTGGTATTAAACCTTAGTAAAAAAAAAACATAATGGAGATAGAAAGACACCAGTTAAAGAAATAGCAAACCTTTTTTCCATGTTGTAGGCATGACTAGTGAATGTTTTGGCTTGTGCCACTTCTTCATTACATAGGTTTGGTTTCTAAGGGCAGACTCAGATGGCCCAAAATGTACCTAAAGGCACCAGTAGATGTCAGGCTCCAAAAATGAAGAAAGACACCTAACTATTTTTCCAGGAGGATTTTTGCTTTATTTTACAACTATAGACAGAATCTTGCCAAACTGAAGCAAGCTACTGCCTCTTTGAAGCATTACTCTGGGAACTATTAGGGGGGGGGATTTCTTCCCCCTCTTTATATCACATAAACTATCTAAACTGAACTGTCTCTTTCTTCTCTGGAATATCCTCCGTCCCTCCTGGGAATCTGGCTCATTACATTCCTTTACATCAGGTCCACAAAACGTCATCTGTTCCGAATCATGTTGCCTGACCCATCTTTAATTATTTCAAAAATATTCTCTTAATCAAAAACAAATTAAATGGCATGCTGAAAATTCCTCTAACATCTTCATGCACAACAACGCTTCGGGCCTCATGTAAATCCCACAGGTATTCTTAGGAAATAGAAATGGAAAAGTGATGAATTGTTGCAGCTTCATCATTTTTTAAAGTGTCCCCTTCCCCAAATAAAGGAAACTGCGGTAATAGTGAACATTCTGGGCGTGAGGCATAGTGGTTAGAATGAATGGCGAAGTGCAACCTCACCAATTTGTCTTCTGATGTATGAAGCCTTTCTAGGAATAGACAAGTCCTCCCACAGCAGCCATTTTTAGAAGTGTGTTCACAACCTGCTCTCACAATTCCCATGGCATCCCTGGCCTCAAGAGATTGCCTGCTATTGGTTTATATTCACTCACAGAATATAAAAGTGTATATAATCCAGTTTGGTGCCAGTGAGAACTGAATAAATGGATGAGTACAGCATATTTTTGTACAACCATTGTTCATTTATAATCATTGGGATTCTGCTTGAATGCAAAGGGCAAAGAAATTGCTGCTGCTGAGAAAGACAAAATCCTGGGGTTAGTTTTCATAGCACATCCTGATATACAAAAAAATAATAATAAGAAGAATTTGGTTCATTCCCCACAGCCAAATGGCTTTCAGTTGATCTTTTTTCTCTCTCTCAACAGATGACGGTTCCACAAAAAGTCTTCCGAATTGCCAATGAGCTTCTCCAAACAGAAAAGGCATATGTGTCTCGCTTGTACCTACTGGACCAGGTAATAAGAATGATGCCTAGTAGCCAAAACTACTGGAGCATGCACAGTTTTTAAATGAAACCTTGAGGCAAGCATAGCATCATTTCTGCAAGTCATGCCAGTTGAGGAAATTAGCAGGATGGTTAGATACTGCCAGAACTGTGGGATGTACTTTTCTGTCTCTGTCAAATAATAAGATTCTATCATATGAGCTGATAAGAAGGGTTATATAATAGATATCTAGAAGATGAAGTATGAGGTAGGGTTTGGGTAGTTCTCAGCCAATCACTGATTATACAGAAAGTCGCCAAAACAGAAGATGGTAATAAGTGTGCCCTTTTTCATAGGTCTTCTGTGCTCGTCTGATGGAGGAAGCACGCTGCCGAAACTCTTTCCCAGCTGATGTGGTGATGGGCATTTTTTCCAACATCTGTTCCATTTACTGCTTCCACCAGCAGTTCCTGCTCCCAGAATTAGAGAAACGGATGGAAGAATGGTGAGGAAAATGGATTGGGCTAGCATGGAAAGGGGTATAGCAGATTTTCTTTGTATGTTTATATTGATTTGTTTTTCATAACATGTCCTTGAGGTAAAAATGATGCTTGCTTTGAAAGAATTTCAAGTTTGCCAAGAGAGGTGTTGCATTATATTTGGAAAAAAAAAAGAGGTGTGTCTATAAGTGAGGGGTGTTTTCTTCAGTTATTTGAGTGATCTTAGATTGCTAATATGAAATCTCCTATATGATTCAATCACTCCTTCTTGTATGATGACTGTTTGCCAGCTCCACACTTCTGTAAACCTGCTGCATCATCTGTTTTCAAGAACTCGGCCATTTATTTCTGGCTCAAGTGTGGTAGATTCAAAGCCAATGTAAAACTTGTCTTTTTTCGAAATGAGGTAGTTCTGTGAGCCGTCTTGGCTTTCATAACAAACCTCCTCCTTTGTTGGTATTACAAATTCAGTAGAAACGGAGCATCTCTTGATCATCTTTGAACTATTTTTGAGTAGAAACTCTAGAAATGTGTAAGCTTCTATATAGGTTAAAAAAAAAAAAAAAGACTTCAGAGATCATTTAATCCAGTTTTTTGCCCAGTGCAGAACCTGTAATATAAGACCCCTGAAATGACTATCTAGATCAGGGGTGTCAAATTGGATTTCTTTGAGAGCCAGATGAGCATTGTAGTTCTCCGCGGGGGTGCGGGGGTTGAGAGAGACAGGACGGATGCCTCCTGCAGCACCCTGCTGGCCCAAACAGGGTGGGGGGAGGGCCTCGTGCAACCCCCCCATGCCCCATTTTGGTGGGCAGAGTGCTGCCGGAGGCTGTCCAGGCTGAAATCGGGGTGCGTTTTCCGAGGCACCACAGGCCAGTCCTTTGCTATTTTCCAGGCCGGGCCTGCAGGCCAGATTTAAGCATCTTGCAAGCCGGATTCAGCCTGCGGGCCTTGAGTTTGACATCCCTGATCTACACTCAGTAGAAAAGTGTTCACCATCTTCCAAGACAAATTGTTCAAGATATTTCAATTGGGATCTTTTGTTTACTGCTGTATAGTGAGGCTTTCAAGTATTCTCTTGTCTCCTGCCCCTCAGCTGCCAAATCAGCACCGCATTGACTTTTTCTGAGGTATTAAATTGTGGCTTCGTGACTTTGTCTTCTTTTTGAATGTTTCTGCTTCACTTCCTTTGCCTTTTGTGACAATCCCTGCTCTGTCTAGATAGCTTCATCTTTTCAAACTTAGTATCCTTCAGCTATTTCCAAAATAGCCTGCCAGCATACAATCCCTGGCCAAATTTTTTGTATCACAGGGAGGGGTCCTTACAGTGGTAGGATTCAGTTTTTTTTACTACCGGTTATGTGGGCGTGGCTTGGTGGGCATGGCAAGGGAAGGATACTGTAAAATCTCCAGTCAGAGAGGTGGTATTTTCCGTTCTCCAATCAGCTGGGACTCAGGAGGTGGAGAAAGATGGGGCGGGCCAGTCAGAGTGGTATTTTCCGGTTCTCCAATCAGCTGGGACTCAGGAGGTGGAGAATAGATGGGGCGGAGCCAGTCAGAGGTGGTATTTTCCGGTTCTCCAATCAGCTGGGACTCAGGAGGTGGAGAATAGATGGGGCGGGGCCAGTCAGAGGTGGTATTTGCCAGTTCTCCAATCAGCTGGGACTCAGGAGGTAAAGAATAGATGGGGCGGGGCCAGTCAGAGGTGGTATTTGCTGGTTCTCCGAACTACTCAAAATTTCCGCTACCGGTTCTCCAGAACTAGTCAGAACCTGCTGAATACCACCTCTGGGTCCTTAGACAAATTTTTTAACTGATTGTTTCTAAATCTTTTTGTTGGTTCTTAAATGTTACCTGTTGTGGCTTCACAGCTATATTTGCTGTGGAACTTTCTGCCTTCTTTCATTGCTCAATTTCTTCTATTAATGTGGGTTTAGATACCAGTAATGTTGAAGGTACTGTGGCAGTGTTGCAGCAGAGGAAATAAAAGCTGTTCGATAATATGCTTGTATGGGGTTTGGAGCAGAGGCATCTAAGGCCAGAAAAGTATCCCCCCCCATTCATATAAATAATAGAATAACAGAAATAACAGAGTTTGCTCTACCTGTCTATTTCTGGGATCTTGACTAGTCACTCCTTTCAGAAAACAGAATTATAATTTTACCCAAGAATAAAAAGTAAACCAAACTGAAACTGTTTTTTGCTCCTGAAGAAATAAATTGGGGTGCCAGATTAGGGAATATACTAAAGAAACCATTTCTGGTTAGCTTTGCTTCTTGTTCTAGTGGGAACAAATGTCTCCCTTTTTTAAAAAATATGTCCCAGGGAGTCATAGTTCTCTATAAATATGCAAATCTAAAGCTTAACTGAAATGTTCATCTTAAGTTTCTTATTTTTGTGATGCGTCTGCTGTGGTCCCAATGCTTTGAAGGAGGACTTCCTCCCTCGAGTTATTCACCTGTCTCCCTTTTAGCATTTTGTAGAGCTGTAAAAGGAATTTTATCTCACCATGCTTTTAGCCGCACTTAATTGTGCATATTTATCTATAGTGGTTTGGTTGTTCTCCCTTTTTAAAACAATTTGTTTAACTGTGGGGCAGGTCACAAAATATAATACAAGGGTCTTCAAATTTGGCAAGTTTAAGACTTGTGGACTTCAACTCCCAGAATTCCTGAACTAACATGACTGGAGGAGGAATTTTGGGAATTGAAGTCCACAAGTCTTAAAGCTGTCAAGTTTGAAGACCCCTGCTATAATAAAATAATTTCAGATTACTTTCATCTTTATTTTTGGAGGTCAGAAGGCTTGAGAATTATGAATCTCCCTAATGTTAGTATTCTTGAGTTCTAATGAACAATTATTTACTGTAATTTTCCTTCCAGTTAAAGTTTGTAGTAAAATTTTCCATTTGATGGGAAAGTACTGAACAAAGTCATTTGTAGAGTCCTACACAATATACTAAACAGTGGCTTCACAAACCAGAGTGATTGAATTTGTTCTATCTCACAATAAGAAACCAGCATATTTCAGCTGGCATTTTATGTGCAACGGAACCTGTGAATGAAGAATCTCCTGTTAGCCTTGTTTCTGTGTTTCTTTTCCTTTCCTATATCTCATTATTATCTGTTTTTCCCAGGGACCAACACCCACGAATTGGGGATATCCTGCAAAAGCTGGCTCCCTTTCTCAAGATGTATGGCGAGTATGTGAAGAACTTTGACCGTGCCATGGAACTGGTAAACACCTGGATGGAGCGCTCAACACAGTTCAAGGGCATTATCCATGAAATACAGGTTGGTCACCTGTGTTTTCGTTTAGGCTATTTAGATTTGTGGCAACAATGTGCCTCTCCTTCCTTTCCAGCCCCCCGTTCCCACCCCCAAAACAAACAGCAGAATCTAATAGCTGAAGCAATCTAGGGAATGGACACAATCCTGTTCCCATTTTAACATGGAACCAGCATGTCTCCTCCTGAATATTGAAAGAATATTATAGGCCGAGGAGTAACTTTGCTTGATTTATGTACCCCCAAAGAAAAAAAAAAAAACTTGGTGGATGGGTAGATGATTATTTTACTATATCCCTCTTCCTGCGAGTATTGTACAGCATAAGTTGGGAAGCCATTCAATGGAACAGTCCGGGTTTCACTTTGTGTCTCAAGATCCAGACAAAATCTGTGCATTTGGAAGGATTTATTGGGAAAGAGCAAATCCTCGTGGATCTCCTGGGATGTTTGACTCACTCTTGCGAATTCTGCCTTCAGTTTCCTGGGTCTTAGTTCCCTGCAAGGGCAGGCATTTGGCCCTTGGAGAGCTGCCAGGCAGACAGTTCTCTTGAGATCCCTCTCTGTTGCAGCGGGAAGAGATATGTGGGAACCTGACCCTGCAGCATCATATGCTGGAACCAGTCCAGAGAATCCCTCGCTACGAGCTGCTTCTGAAAGACTATCTCCTGAAACTGCCCCAGGACTCGCCTGACTGCAAGGATGCCCAAAGTGAGTGCAGCTCTCAAGGGATGATAGTAAGGAGAAAGGCAGGGCAGTGGGTGAGACAGTATCCTAGTCCACAGCAAGCACGGGAGGGGAGATAGAATGTGACATAATGCATTATTGGCTCCTGGGTCATTGGAAGATACTTCCTTTCCACTGTTGCTGTTTGAATCTCTGAGTCAGTCAGTAAATCTGGAAAACTGAAAGAAGTGGCAGACCAAAGCAAGCCAGGTTCAGAATTAATTATACTCACAGTGGTCAGTTGGCTAGTCACAATGGCAGATCTCCACACCATTGGGACTCTGCTATGTGGTCAGCATCAGGCTGCTTTCTGGATCCATAAAAGGTGCCCCTTCTTTCTCCCCTTCCGGTGAAATTAAAGACATATCAAGAAATTTTATAACGTTTCCAAATCTCAGATTTGGGCTTTTTTTTTTTTTAAATGGGGATTCCTGGGGCTGGAAAAGATGACTGAAACCTGTCATATGCATGGGATGCTTCTAGTTCAGCACCTGGGAGTTAGGGACTGCTTCCTAGGAGCTGGTGTGGTTTGGCTTCTAGCTACTAACCTAGCCATCCATCCCAGCCCATTTGAAAGGAATCCATCAGGCCCCACTATGCATGACTTTCGTTTGGAAATGGTTATAAACTGGGGAACGGCCTGAGTTTAATTCCCCGTGGAGTAAGGCCAATAAAATAACAAAGATTCTTCTTTTTTTTTTTTTTTTACTCCTCCTCTTACATAGAATCCCTGGAACTTATTGCAACTGCTGCAGAACACTCCAATGCAGCCATCCGCAAAATGGTAAGTGTGGGGTAGAATTATAGTTATCAAAGGCCAGCTGTCTGGATTTTCCTTTCCTTAGAAATAGGAATGCATGGGGAATGGATTCAAACCAGATCCCGAGGAGAGACTTTGCCTATGAATGGAGTTGAGGGTTCCTCGGGCCCAATTCAGAGGCAGTTTTAATTAAGTATGATGTTTTCATCACATGATTTCTCTTGGCCACACTGCTACCTACTATAGAGAAGATCCTAGTAGATAGTAGGAAAAAGGTGTTCGGAAGGAGATGATGTCAAAGACCTCTAAGCCAAGGCTATGGGGAATGATGTTGGACACAATACTTGGCTAAATGAACAAAGGATTTCATCTGACATGAAATAGCGTACTGTATTATGTACTGTGTAATCCATTTGTAGTGTTAGCTTTCTGCCTCCATCTCTGCATATACATACAGATCAACATCTATATCAGGGACTTGTGTCTTTATCTATTAGTACCTCAGAAAGTGCTACTCTTTGCAATTCTCAAATCCTTTTCTTTCACAATTCTCATTCCTGCTTCTAAGTAAGCTCTATTCCCAAACCACTGTACCTGGTACTGGTCAATACGGTTTTTGCATGGAAAGTTACTTCAGTAGCTTTTTGGAATCAAATTCCATATACTGCTGGATATGGTTTGTTTTTATCAAGTCAGATTCCTTCCTGGCTCAGTTTTAAGTCGTCTGGCGATGACTGTTTAACATTTCAGCCAGTGATTTTTTCCCCCCCTATTACGAACTACATGTTCCTTTCTAAACTGGAAATGCTATGGTTGAATCTGGGACAATCTGCATTCAAAGCAAGTTCTATGCTTCATCTTAGATAACGAAGTAATTATATGAGTGGGCATGTAACAGACATAGAAGTACCATAAGCTAAGTCTCTCATAAAATTTTTTGATTTCCCTTTTAGACCACTTTAAAACAGACCCTGATGTTAAACTGTCCATTTGTTTTAACTGCTTTATTGACAGAAATGTTTTTTTTAAATGTTAAATGTTAAAAAAAACAAAAACATCTTACAATATATAATAAAAAGTTCTAGCATTAAATTTTGACCACACAGAATAATATTGATGAGTTTTGTAATGGAGAGAGCCAGTTCTTAAAGAACAAATACATATAATCGATCCAAGGCCACAACCGATCATTACTGATGTGAGGCTGGAAGGGAATTATAGTTCAACAATATCTGAAAGGTTTCCTAAACTATTGTTCATACTATATTATTTCTTTCAACACAATAGAGTTGTGTAGCAACCACGAACACAGGATTTACCGTAACTTTTCTTCTAGGAAAGAATGCACTCATTGTTGAAAGTGTACGAGCTGCTTGGAGGTGAGGAAGACATAGTCAATCCCACCAACGAACTCATCAAGGAAGGGCACATCCTGAAGCTTTCAGCTAAGAATGGTACCACCCAAGACCGCTACCTGATCTTGGTGAGAGGCGGGATGGGAATCTCCACCCGCTGTTGGTTTGGCTTATGATTTTAATGATCAAACTTGGAGAGTCAGAAAAGATCTCTGCTTCTTACTGTTATTTCTTTTCTTTTCTTTTTTCTTTTGATCCAGTTCAATGACCGATTGCTTTACTGTGTGCCAAAACTGCGTCTCATAGGCCAGAAATTTGGAGTCCGTGCTCGCATAGATATGGAAGGAATGGAGGTAATGCAAGAAGAAGCTGTGGGAGAATTAGCCAAATATTCACGACAAGTAAACTGTTTGATTCACATTCACCCTTTTGGAATAAGATTGGGGAACTATGGATTCGCACATGCCGTGTGGAGAGAGAGACAGAGGTGGATTTAGTACTCTTTTTTTAGTTTTACTAGGTTCTTGAAAAGAAATGCAGCCTCTTAAAAAAAGTGCTAAATTATTAATAATAAAAGACAAAATAATATAAAATGGGTCAGAATATTTTCTGATTCAAATAATGAAACTATATTCTAAATTAGGATTTACAGACAGCCTGAATGGTTTTTAAAACATTGTGGTTTCGTCAGTGCAGCCAGGGATTAAAATGTTGGATTGAAACTGCACCTCATGGAGGGCTCCATGGAGAACCTGGTCAGTCTCTATCTTTCAAGTTCCTTTTGTGAGACTAAAGGTAACTTATGTACAGGTAGTCCTCAACTTACAACAGTTCATTTAGTGACAGTTCAAAGTTACTAGCACCGAAAAAAGTGACTTATGACTGTTTTTCCACACTTACAACTGTTGCAGGATCCCTGTGGTCATGTGATCAAAATCCAGATGCTTGGCAAGTGGCTCATATTTATGACATTTGCAGGGTCCAAGGGTCATGTATTCATCTTTTGCAACCTTTTGACAACAAAGTCAACAACAAAGCCAGATTCACTTAACAGCCGTGTTAGCAGCTGAACAACTTCAGTCATGCACTTAATAACTGTGGCAAGAAAGGTCATGCAGTTGGGCAAAATTCACTAAACCACTGTCTCTCTTGGCAACAGAAATGTTGAGTTCAGCTGTGTTCATAAGTTGAGGACTACCTGTACATTGCCCCAAGTTCCTTAGAGGAAAGTCAGGATAGAATGGCAAATAAATGAGCTGAGAGATAAATATTTTAAGTAAGTAAATGGATCGTGATTGGGGGAACCGTTTTTCCAAAGCATGGCCACAAAGCTAGCTGTCATGCGTGCAAATATTCATTTGGGAATGGGACTTGTCCTTGACAGGACAGCTGAGGAAAGGTCCACTTGTCTGTGTGAACCAGCCTTTGTCATGCCCCTGGCAGAGACTGAGTCTGAGGGAGAGGAGGAACAGACGACAGGGAGTGGAAGTTTGACTGGAGGCTGTGGAGGAGGCTGGGGAAGGGCAGACGCCGGCTGAGCAGTCAGAGGAGGACCCAGGCCCATCCCCTATCCATCCTTGGGCACGCAGGGAGGAGAGGATAAGGGAGAGATGTGGTCTCCTCTGGAGGAGGGGGCCTTGATCCTCTTCATAGGCTGCAGGTGTGAGAACTGAATAAGAGTTTGGATCTGCGTACTGGCAAACGCTGGAAACAAAGTGTGTTTTATTTTGGTCTGGTTATCTTGGTTGGCATCCTTCCAACAGACTGTGCCTTGTTATCTCCTTGAATTTGGTAAATGCTTCTCTTGTTCCATTATGGAAATTTTGTCCCATTGTAGTTTGTTTGGTTTTTTATTTCACCTCTATCTGCTCATTAAATGCAGACTGTATTGCTTTCTTTAGAAGACTATTTTTGAGTACATGTTATCTCCAACTGAGTATTATTGAACAGTGGGGCCAAATTGGAGGCATTAAAGGACATTTATTTACGTTTTGGATTTTGTTACGTTTGTGTTACACTCTGGGTCATCACAGCCTTGTGCCTCTTTTCTTCTATGTAGTTAAAAGAGACCAGCAGCCTCAATGTGCCTCGGACCTTCCTTGTATCAGGGAAGCAGCGATCCCTAGAGCTTCAGGCCAGGTACTTCTCCCCTTTTCTTTTCTCAAAGTAAGCGAATTGCCTTCTGTTGAGCAACTCATCTTTGCGACTCAGTGATTTTTCTTTTCTGCTTGTTTTCCTTCGGATCCCATTAGTAGGAATTCCATTATTCTCAGATCTCGGTACTTCTTGCTTTTCCTTCACCATCAAATCCCAAATCAGACTAATTGAGCAATCGTCCCATTAATAGAGGACAAAATGCATGTGCACACATCCCACTACTGTACTCTCTCTTTTTTTTTTTTGAGACGGGCCATGTTATACTGCAACTATCCCAATAAAATGCCTTGGGGAAAACAATGATCTTTCTCTTTTAGGACTGAAGAAGAGAAGCGAGACTGGATCCAGGTAATTCAGTACTGCTGCTCAAGCTATATATTGCTGTGTTTGTTATTTATTAAATGAATTTATATAGCTACCCGATTTACACATAGTGACTTATTTGTATGGACCAGTAAGAAAACAAAGGAAAAGTTCAGATATTGTTACAACTATATCATCTCTCTGTGCAAAATTCAAATCCATGTCTTTTTAAGTTTCGCTTAATTAGCAGATGACTGAGTATCATTCTAGATACATGTTTCTCCATTTCAACAATTTTAACACGTGTGGACGTCAATTCCCAGAATTTCCCAGCCAGCATGCTGGGAGTTGAAGTCCACATACTTCAGTTGCTGAAGTAGAGAAACACGGATCTAGATTATATTAGAGTGGATGTGTTTCTTAGGTCCAGCAGATACCGGGAGGGATCTTTGATCAAAACGGGGATGGTGGTAACCCTGTCTCAGATTAATTTTTTGAAGGTCTGTGTTGGCACTGTACAGACTACTTTCTAGCAGTGCAGATCAGAGCATTGGGCATGTATCCATGAAGATCATGTACGTTATCATGTACCTTAGTACGTGACAAACCTTGCACCTGCACCTATGTCTGTTCCCTTTCTTACAGCAAAAAGACAAAAGTGGAGACAAGAGAGATAGTGTTGCTTCCGTCACAAACCATGCTGTGCCAGACAGACTCTGGGTAGAGCACTGTATACATAGGAACTCCTTAAAACTGGTTTTACCCTTGCTCCACGGAAAAGGGCTGGCCTTGTTTCTCTTCCCAGGTCTGTTCTTTCTCTCCTGTGTCCATTTTGTAATCAAAGATATATCATTAAACCTATAGGCGATACAGGCTACAATTCAGAAACATGAACAGACGCTGGAAATGTTCAAGCAGCTTGCCAGCGAAGATGAAACGCCGCCTAATTCACCAGTGAGTCACAGTTTTGTGTGTATCCGGGAGAGCTAGAGTGAAAAAGGGAATGGGCATGCGCATGCATCTCTGGTGAGACAAGCAAAAATGTATTGATGCAATGTGTCAATGTGTATGTCAGGGTGCCTCAGATGCTTGTAGAATTGGCTGTAGCCGGTACGTAAATTAATTAACAGGCAAAAAACCCTGCAGCAGCTCATTAGAATTACGTAAAAATAAAAATGGTATTGTACAGCCTCTGTACCTTTCTGCTGATCAGCAAGATGTGTCTTAATTTTGCATAACTAGTTCTAACTTTTCTTGGTTATTCCTCTGGGGGTGTTTTCCAACCTTGGCAATTTTCAGATGTGTGAACTTCAACTCGGTTTTCTTCAATGGCCAAGCTGTCTGTGGAATTCTGGAACTTGAAGTCCAAACATTGAAAATTCCCAAGGTTGGGAAACAGTGCTCTAGAGTGGTGTTCCTCAATCTCAGCAATTTTTTAAGATTAGTGGACTCCCAGAGTTCTCCAGTCAGTGCCTGGGGAGTGCTGGGCATTGTAGTCTACATATCTTAAAATGGCTGAGCCTGAGAAACGCTGTTCTAGAGTATGCAATTTTACCAGGTATTGTTTCTCTAAATTCTTTCAGTCATTATTTGTGCTGTTGCTAGACCCTGCAAGGTTTTGGATTAGTCTGTGAGCCACAAATATTGGCCAATGTTACATCTCCTCCCCCTTTGTAACTTGAAATATAATATTTTAGCCGTTTGTCTGAGCACTGAAATATGCATAGACTTCCTTAATCTTGAATAGGTTTGTTTTAATCCTATCCCTCCCTCCCTCCCTGTGCCCCTGCCCCATATTGCAGGGTTGTGAGTTGGGCCGAAGGGCACCCACGCCAATCCGGGAAAAAGAGGTGACTTTGTGTATGCAGTGCAAAGAGCCTTTCAACGCTCTCACCAAACGGAGACATCATTGCCGGGCCTGTGGCCACGTGAGTGTTTTCCTCTTCATATCTCTCCATACCCTAATCCCCTCTTCCCATTTCCTTTGTGGAGAGAGGCAAGGTACAGCTATCAGCTTTGCAAGTAAGTTGTGCTAATAAGAGCTACTTGGGTCTCATCGCCCACAATGGTTGTTTTTTTAGTGTTGACCAGGAAGCCTTTCTGGCTGATTTGTCTGCTCTGGGATGTGAGCGTCAGGGGGCGTGCACTTTAGCCATAGTACATGAGGCCTAGATCCAGCCACTATCACGTAGCTCAAGCTACCATAGAGGATTATTATTAAAAATAAACGTTGCAAAATTGAAGAGAGGGTTGGTACAAAGGTTACCTTGAGTCCTTCAGCAATCTAGTAAATTTTGAGTGTTCTGAGCTGTTTACAACTTACCCAATTTTGTGATAACATGAAGCATTGCCTTGCTCTTTACCTCATTCCCTGAGCCTCCAGGCCCTCCCACTTCGACACATGCTTACCTGCTTAAACCAAGTGAGTAGAAAAAGCAGGAGCAAGAAGTTCTGCATGTTTTGTTTTCTTCCCAGAGAGGACTCTCCAACATTCATTCATTCATCTGCTACGATCCCTGCAGACTTCTAGGATACACACAACAACAACAAAAAATACAATAAAAACAACCTGACAAACATTTAAACTAAAGTACTGCAGACATTCCAAACTATTGACCGGAGGCACTGCTGAATGTGTGTCTCATCTGTTTCAATCAGTGTACCAGAACAAGAGTGGACACAACTCCCTTCTATAGTGATCCCCTGGTACATCACTGCCCATGGGATTAGACACTGTCCAGTAGTCTTGGGGAAGGGCTACTGGTCCTGTGAAATGGACATGTTCAAAAATGTCAAATATTCAGCATAGATGTGTTGAATTTATATTTACCGGCAAAGAAATAAAGTTGGTAAATATAAATTCAACACAAAAGCGACTGCCTGCGAAGGCTCCTGGATTGGGGCTGAAAGGCGAAAGCGGAAGCAGTATGCTCCATCCCATATTTGGATAGAGGTTGCCCTGATAAAAAAACACTTATTCAGCATAGATCTTATAAAAGGAGAAGCAGAAATCTCCAAGGACTACTCATTGCAAGGAAATTAAGTAGAAAATGTTCAGTACAGTAATCAGTACAGATAAAAAAACAAAAGCAATAAATTTAAATTCTAAAAGATTAACCACAGATTAAAACAATATCCCATCAATAAAAAAATATATTTGCGCCCAGTTGATCTTCATTGTCATTTAGAATATGGCAACACTATACATGATATGAGTTTTCTTACCTGACAGAAGGAAGACAGTGAGAGTGTTTTCACTTTGTCCTGCAAATGGTGTCTGTAAAGGAGAAATGGGGATTAGCTGATTGCTCCGATAATCAGGGCAAAGAGCAGATGGTCTCATTAACACCTTTGCCACAAGACCAAGTTGTTTTAGACTGGGAGACTCTGTTAAATAGTTTCACTAAAATCTGTAGAGGGAAACCCAACTCCTGTCCTGGCGCATGGTGACAAGAGAAGCAGCAGCTAGAAATTCACCCATCAACTTCAGGCGGCCATCTTAATCATTGTCTGGAGAGATTTGCTCCCCAGCATTGTTCCAAGGTTGGAGAACAGACTGAAATCCTTTCTTGCCAGCCTGCCTGAGGATGGGAGAGAAGAGCAGTTGAAGGGTCCAATGTGGAAGAGCCCTAAAACTTCCTCTAGATGATCTTGGGTGTCTACCACCACTGATGGCAAGTTGTCACCTGCAGGTTGTCTGTGGAAAATGCTCAGAGTTCCGGGCCCGCTTGGTGTATGACAACAACCGGCCAAACCGTGTCTGCACTGACTGTTACACTACGCTTCATGGCTCCCCTGCCAGCCCTGTGCCCCATCCCAACACACCCCAACGCCGAAAATCCATTCTGGAGGTAAGAATAGTACTTCTATCTAAGGCTGCCTTTACTGTATTTCTGCTATGATTGCAGTGTCTCTCTGAAACTCCTTCGCTTTCCCCATCCCTCATTTTTCTCTTCAATTTGCCTGCTTCTCATTAGCTTGTCCTATTTCTTACTTTTTCTAGTTAGAACCTTATGGTTGAACACAGTGTTGTTTTAGACATATGTCTTGCCTTTGACTGACCCCTTGGAATAGATCCAAGCCATGTCTATATTTACAAAATGCTCCTTGATCGCTTTAAGAAGTTTTGAAAATGCTGGCTCGGGAATTCTGGGAGTTGATGTCCTCAAGCCATAAGGGGGCCATAGTTCTGTTCTAATCGCTAGATTTTCATGCACTTATGGTATAGCAGAGATCTTGGTGGGTAACACCTGCCGTTCTGCTCTTCCTGCAGAAACAAGCCTCGGTGGTGGCAGAGAATAGTGTGATCTGCAGTTTCTTGCACTACATGGAGAAAGGAGGGAAGGCTTGGCACAAAGGCTGGTTCGTCATCCCTGAAAATGAACCTCTGGTGTTATACATCTATGGAGCTCCACAGGTATGGGAGTGCCTCTCTGCCCCTCTGCCCTCTACTTTTGCTTCCTTACTTTAACCTAAGCTGGAAGACAGCAACACATCTCCTTTTGTGTAAGAATGCCAACCCCACCCCAGGGTTTAGAGTAAGAGTCCTACTCACACATTTTAGGTAGGGAAACATTCAAGGGTTGCAATGTCTTCCTTTTTAATAGCCACAAAGTGCGCAGCAATCACACAGTGATGTCATCTTTGGGGGAGGGGTGAGTGCAGATGGGGATGCATGGTAAGCACAGAAGGGGCCTAGCCTAGTGCACTTATTTTGCTAATAGCTTATTTGAGTGCTGCTTCTTGGAATTATGGAGCGGAAAGTCTGTTGAATGGTAATGGGGCTCTGAGGCTTCAAAAAAAAAAAAGGGGTGGGGTGGGGGGCTGGAGTGCTGCATTCAGGCCGCTAAGTGCCTTCTCCTGACCTCAAGGGTGTTTCATGTCACCTTCTGCCCAAAGATAAAAATCAGCTGTCCAAACCCAACGGGCTCATCTGGTATGAATGCTGAGTTTGTTTTGAATCCCTTTGGGAAAAGAGATGTCTAAATCAGAAGGTCAATTGATCTCGGCTCACCAAGTCAGTTTAGGGCTTCTTTATAACCTCCCCCCTCCCCTCATCGTGCCTCCTGCTCTGTCGTCCTGCAGGATGTAAAAGCCCTGCGCTCGATGCCCCTGATTGGCTTCGAAGTAAACCTTCCTGAGCCCAGCGAACGGGTGGACCGACGCCATGCCTTCCGGATCAGCCAGAGCCATCTGTGTTGGTATTTCAGCCCCGAGACTGAGGAGCTGCGGCAGCGATGGATGGAAGTGTTGAGCAGGGCAGGCCGCGGAGAAGAAGCAAAGACGCCTCCTTCCATTCTGGAGGCCGATGAGGATACAGAAGCAGAGAGAACCTAAGGCAGGGGCCTGAGGAACTGGGAAAAATGGACTCTGCCCCACAGGGGGACTTTGCTCACTATTCTCTGACCAGTATACTTGAAACTATTTTTCCTTCTTCCTCTTTCTCTCTAGCACTTTCTCCGTTCTTTTTGTCAGCATCTGCCATAGCCATCTGACCTGTCCTCAGCCATGATGTTCTCTGCCATACCCCAGCCATAGGGATAAAGCACATGCACTGAGATTTGCTCCAGGCCAGTTCTTCCCATACCATAGCATGCAGTAATCCACACCCCTCTCCAGCTTAGTTCCTTTCATGTTCTCTTCTATGCATGGAAAAACTGATTTGAGAAAGTGATTTCTTCTTTTAAGAACACGCTTCCCCCTTCTTTTACCTCTTGGGCCAAGATCTGTTCTTCCAATTCCCCCACTGCTTATTTAGCACTTACTGAACTCGTGATTTGGGAAGACAAAAATGGGGGAGTGTCCTTTCTCAAGTTATCTGTTTGCCTCTTTGTTTGGTAACTTATTCCACTAATTCCCCATCTCTGAGATTATGTAGGGTGTTTCAGTCTGTTGCAGATTTGATAGATAGGCAATCTTCCATTATAACTTGAAGCCATTCTACCAATCTTGATTGTTGTGCCAAATGGGAGTAAATCTGAGTTGGGTTAGATTGAGAGAAGGAAAAAAAAGATTTGTCTTTACCTTTGTACAGCTTCTCTCTTGAGGAGAAGTTGTTCCTCATCACAAGAACTCATGAGTTGGATACATCCCCTTATTAATTTTCTGTTACAACTTTGTGGAATCTTAAGACTGATTTCAGTTCCACTGAACTCAAGCTATAAAATCCTCCAGGTGCCATTTGGATAATGCCCAAATGGCCCCTTTTCAATTAAATTGAATGGCTAAAGAGAGCTATAGTTAGCTACTATTAATGATGATCAGATGGGCACTTGTGTCCTTTTGTGTATTGTTGGACTGGATCTCCTACCATTTTTCATCACTTGGCCACATTGGCAAGAACTGATGGAAGCTGAGAGTTCTGCCACCTCTGGAGGGCCATATCTCGCCTACTACTGATCTAAAAAGCATCTATAAGACGTCATCTTTCTGAGGATCACGGAGGATAGACATGCTATGGGAGAAAGTTTCTACAGCAAACAGTAGAGATGCTAGAGACTACATACATTAAGTGGGAATACGACTAAGAGTTTACAAGAATCCAGAGACTTCAAATCTCATTCATTTCAATGTCAGCATTTCATCCCAATTTATTTAACAACAGGTCTATGCTCTCAGTGGCTTGTGAACATAATGGGGCTAGGGAGATTAGACTTCTTGGGTCAAAGCAAAGGTTGCAGAAAGAAGTTCTCAAATGTATCAGCAACTTCCAATCAAGTGGCCTATGGGAGAGAATGGGGAAAGAGTTGAGAATATATTTTGCCTTGCGGTTCTTTTAAGGGTTGGTGAAATACAGACCAGGGCCAAATTGCTGAACAGACTGCCAAAGTCTTGGCTTAAGATCCACAAATATTAGAATATGGTGCTAGTGCAGTATTAATATCTCCATTAACACATACTGTACAGGTAGTCCTTGCCTTATGACCACAATTGATTGCTAAGTGACTTGTGCCCCATAGTGAATCATTGCAGTTTAGTAGCATAGTTGCTAAGTGAACCTGGCTTCTCCATTGATTCTGCTTGTCAGAAGGTCGCAAAAGGTGATCACATGACCCTGGGACACTGCAACCGTCATAAATATGAATCAATTGCCAAGTGTCTGAATTCTGATCATGACTATGGGGATGCTGCAATGGTTGTAAGTGTGAAAAACGGGTCACATTTCACTTTTTCGATGCCATTGTAACTTCAAACAACCACTACATGAACTGTTGTAAGTTGAGAACTACCTAGTATAAGCAAGAGCAGCCTTTCTCAATAACCAAACTGAGAGATCACAAAGTTGCTTATAGCCGTGGTAGCACAAGTGTTTAGAATGCAGTTTTGCAGGCTCTTAACTGCCGACTGCCAGCAGTTTGATCCTAACCGGCTGAAGGTTGTCTCAGCCTTTCATTCTTCTGGGTTCGGTAAAATGAGGTCCCAGATTGTTGGGGGCAATAGGCTGACTTTGTGAACTGGTTATAGAGGGCTGTAAAGCACTATGAAGTGGTATATAAGTCTAAGTGCTCTTACTAATTGGTTTTCATAATGCTGCTCAAAAAAAGGAAAAATATTAGTGAGATATGTATTGATTTGCAATTTTAGAAACACTTCATGCTGTTTTCAAGAGCCAGTCTCCAGCATCAAACACCCAGGAAAACACTGTCCCTGACAGAAATGAAGGCATTCAATTGGCAAATAATGTGAAGTTCCCAGCTAGCTTAACATGGATCACTCTTGATCTAGGTAATAGGAGATATATGTGCATGAGATTCCATACAGAGTGTGGTTATTACAGTAACAGATGGAGTATTCTTCTTCCCTTGAAACTAAATGCAGATGCTTCCTCTCCTTGATACAATGCACTTAAAATGGTTAACGTTTTAGAGCTCTCTTTTGAGCCTTATTGGATTATCTTGGAAGTTCTCAAAATTCCCTGAAGGATCCTTCTCCTTTCCTCCCTTTTTTTGCTGGTACTGTTTCAACACACAAATGAGTGGAAATTGTGTGTATATGTGGGATTTTTTAAAAGAAAAACAAATCCTTGCCTTATTTTATGTAGGTTTCCTGGTATTGCTGTTGGTACCCATGGTATTCTTTTATCTTCGCCCTCCTGTGGTGTAGAACTAGTGCATGTAACTTTTATATTAAAGAAAGGCCTCAGTATTAAGGGATATACAAAATCTTACCAAAATAATATTTTATTGTTGCTCTTGTATAGTGGCTGGCCACTGCAAAGGTTAGGGGAAGGGAAGCTTTTATTGACCGAAACTTCCTGTGTCCTACCATCATGATTTGTGTATTGTCCATTTTACTTTTTGTTTCATTGTTGTATTTTGTTTTTCATTGTTTTTTTTTTAAATACAAGATTTTTTTTCTGTTACACTCTTTTTTTTTTCTTTGAGTAAGAGCGAATGCAGTCCTTTCTTTGCGTAGTAAAGATGGTTAGATTTTGCCTTCCTGGAAGGAGCGGAAATAGTCGCCTCCCTTCCAATGACTTGAACAAGATGATCGATGAACAGGACACAGCAGGAGAACTTTCTCTGTCAAAGAACCCACATTGTTGTTCAATGTTCATTTCAAACTCCAGGAAGGTTAGAACATCCTCCGATTTTGAGGGGAAAGAAACTTGAAAGATTAAAAATATTTTATGCCAACTTGAATTCCATTCAGACTCTGTTAAGTCAGGAGCAAAGATACAGTCAACAAAGTGCTTCCAATGTGCCCAGGCTTCTGTGGGAGCCTATCATGTGCCCTATAGAAAAAATTCAAGGCTCGGCAGCACAGAGAGTTCGCTGCTGCATCTGTCCGTCTGCCGTAGTTTTTTTCCCCCTTCATTTTTTCCCCCTCGTCACCAACATCCATCCATCTTCAGTGGTCCCACCTGACAGTGGAGACGGATTGCTTTGTATTCCGTTCATGCTGGAACCAGCACTGCAGTCCATGGCCTGAAGGAGGAAGAAACAGCAAAAATAATCAATCTGTTCATGTTTCATGGTTTCTTGAATAAATTAATTGGCTTCTGACAATTGACACAGCAGTTTACTCAAAATAAACACGTAGTGCCTGCCGTAAGAGCTTCAGTTTATCTTAAAATTTTGTTAATTTTCAATACCAAGTAACTAAGCCTTATTATACCAGCCTCACAGAAGCCTAATTAAAAAAAAACTAAATTCTCACAATCCCATAACAACACAATTTTAAGAATTGTCTGGCTTCAGAATCAGCTTATAATTCTTCCATGGCAAACATATCCCAAAGCCTTCAGATTTGTTCAGATTTACAAAGTCACTTTGGATGCAGCTTGCTCTATAGGGTCAGTCTTAATTTTCAGAAGAATGTATACAATACCTCTTCTTCTGTTTCTTCTTCTTCTTCACTGCTGCTTTCTGCAGCTGGCTGAGATTTGGCAACTGCCCTCCTGGCCTCTTGTTTCTTCTGTGCCAGGTGGATAATGGCATCATGCATTACTGCTATATCTCCCTGATGGCTCTGTCTGAAAAATAGGCACAGTTGCTGGCTTACCTATAGCGTGGGAAGAGGGAAAGATTGGTCATTACCTTGGAAGAGCCAACAATTACCCCATAAACTAGTCTATCCCACCACCCCTTGCCTCACCTAACTCAGCATTGCTGCATGATAAAAAAAAGGCTGCTCAACAGATAAATCAAAGGCTTTGACCAGCATCCCTTCCCCCAGTGAAGAAAAGTGTGTCAAACTTAAAAGCAGTTTCCTCTAGGTCTCTTCTCCATGCCAGAAATGGATGTCTCCTGATTCTTTTAGCATCAGAGACTAAACACGTACAGTTACGGGATAAATTTATGACTAATTTTAACTATCCTTCCATAGTAATGGATTTATAAATTTGGGCTAAAATTACAGCCACCAAATGAGCAACATCTAAGAAGCATGTTAATTAAAAAGGAAGCTGCTTCAAACACTTAAACTATAGGACGGATTCACATGTGGTACCAGTCATGGATGGCTTTCTGATAACAATGGCGTAATTCATTCACAATGCTATGCCAAAACAATAGAATTCTTGGTGTTTACATATATACACATATCCAGCTTTGAATCTACAATGTAGCAAATGCCCCATAGACTATATTTACACAACAGGGTAACCCAAGTTTACTAAATTTAATCAAATGGCTTTGGTTTACATGCCACCTGTACCACTGACAAATTACATTGGCTGAATTCATGCAACTCAACTGAGCCAAAAACTCACTGAACCACTAGGCAAGCAAACTGTACAAAGATAGATAGAATTCTTGATTGGCCAAATGTGATTGGACACACAAGGAATTTGTCTTGGAATGCTCTCGGTGTACATAAAAGAAAAGCTTAGCTTAGTTAAAACAACTTTCCAAGTAAAGGCTAATTTTAATCCTTCAGAGCCAAAGGAACATCTGGAGTTGTTTAGTTATTTTTGCAATTAAGGCTTTTTAAAAGCAAGTCTCATCAGCATTAAATATATCTCAAATGATCCAAAAATACCAACACTTAAAATACTGTTGTCCTCCCCCTTTTCATTCTAGCTCGTCTCCCCCATGTCTCCCAGATAATCGTTGGCTCATAAAGTTAATTCTGGAATAGAGAATGGCTTTGAGCTTGGGTTTTCTCCAAATGCCTTCTAGACAAATGAGACAGTTAAAATAAATCATAGTTTACTGAGTAAGCCAAAACAGAACAATTTTTCAAACCATATAAAATCATATTATGGTTTAGAGCAATGCATGGCCAGTGAGTGGCTGTGTACACAATATGCTGTGTATTGAATAAAATACAATGGCCATACCAAATTCTTATTGTACATGGTTCCACCACATGGATGCTATTGTCCTTGTATTCTGCTCGTCTCTAGCTGTCTTAGCAATAGTTATTTCCTTCATAATACTTGCAACCTTGGAGATCCTCTTATCTACATGGTTGTTAACGTATATGTCCAAGAACAATAAGGACCAAAAGACCATTCACATGATGTGTTGTTTTCCTTTCCATTTTCTTTCATGTCACAACTGTGGTCATCAATATTTCTTTGGGCTAACCCTCTGGGAAAAAGCAGTAATCCTTTTTTTTTAGGTTTAATGTACAAATCAATATCTTCACTTGCTGGGCACAGCCTCTTGTTTGTAGCTGTTTTTAATGAGGACCTTTCTAATACCTCTGCCTTTCCTTCATCAGTTCAGTTATAAACATCTTTCAGTGTAAGTACAGTATTTGCAGACGTTCTACAAGGAGGAAGCTCTTACTTTAAAGACTTAATTTTAAATCAGAGATTCTCCCTTTGTAATATTACTGGATGAAAACTGTCTTCGTTTTTCTGGCAAACTTCACATCCTTCTAATCTGTGTTCAGTTGTAATCTCCAGAGAGAGTGTTTGAAGCTCACACCTATCAATTTTGGCAATAACCTTCAAGTACAGCTAGGTTGATTTGTGGAGGGGTGGTGGAGGCAGCTCATTTGCAAAGCTTTCTATTTCATTGATTCTGAGCAATCAAAGATAATTAGCTTTAGAGATTATGGTCCAAAAGAGACTAAATATAATTTAAGACTCATAAGCTCATATAAACGTTGTCTTTCTCCCTCCACATGCCCCAAAACCGTTACAAAAGTAAACCATAAATAGTTCACAAGCCACAATAGCTGCATTTGCATAATACCGTGTTTCTCATATAATAAGGCCAGGTCTTTTTTTTTTTTTTTTGAACCCCGAAAAAATGGCTAGGTCGTCTTTTTGAGGGTGACTTAATCCCCCCCCCTTGCATCTTCGGGCAGGTGGGCAGCGACGGCTTGGATGTTGACCTCGGCGTTGGTGGGGCACTTCGTATCGGGGTCAACGCAGGCAGCACCATATCCGGGTGTGCAACAAAAGTACTTCCTAACGGCAAGCCCCCCCACCATTCCCCCCCATTTCGCATGTTTTAATATAGGCCTTAATTTGGGGGGAGGGGCTTCATTTCATGCCTATAAAACATGCTGGGACTTCCTATTGGGGGAGGCCTTATTGTTGGAGAAACAGGGTATGTTATGCCAAAAATTTGCTTAGTGTGCTCTCTGCATCCACTAAGTATTTGTTAAGTCTTACACTTCTCCAGGCAACTGTCATCTACAGTACAAAACTATGACCTAGCATTTTACAAGCACTTGGCTCAACTGTTTTTTTCTTCTTCATAACTGCAATGCTTCCTTATGGAGCAATAGTGCCCCACTGTGGTCAGCTGGTCAGCTGGAGAAGCAAGATCCATTTTAAATCCTAAGCACTAGTTTGGCTAGGATATAGGTAGTCCTGGACTTGGGGCCATATGGAGCCTGCTCATTACAGCTGTAAATTGTGACAGTTACAAAACAGGTCACCATGTGATGGGACCCATTTTTACTACCTTTTTTTTGCAGAAGTCACAAAATGAACGCTATGGGCGAACAATGTTTTTGCTGAAAACTTGGAAGTAAATGCCAGTTTTTGGTGAAAACATTGTAAAACATGATTATGCAACTACCAATTGCTGTAAATGAGTTTTAGGTAACCATCGGAATTTTGGAACCGGATCATAAATATCTTTGAGGGGTATCTATGTGACCAGTTATAAGTCAAAGACTGCTGTATGGGATTTAGCATGATGCACTCATCCAACTAATTGTAGCTCAGTCAGCAACTTATACCTTAATGCAACACATGAATCCAGACGTTTCATTGTAGAGTCTTTGATGCTCTCTGAGCTTGGTTGCAATGCTTGTAGATGTTTCATTACTCAACTATGTACTCAATGTTAGTGATTGGATACCTACTCAACTTTATCAAAATGTGCCTAACCATTCAATTCATTATAGCGCAATCAATACAATGTTTTCCTACAAAAAGGATAACATTACCATGCATCAAAAACTTATCAGAAAAAAATCAACACACAGTTATGATTAGGTGACCTCACTAGAGTATACAAAGTAAAATCCTCCAGAATAACTTAGATAAACCAAAAGACCCAGCAGCCCAAGGGGAAAAAAAATTAGCAAGCCACTATCTACAAAAGATAGGCAGAAGACTAGAATAGTATACCCATGAACATCAAAGACATAATGAAAACTCAGTCTCTCAACATATGGACAGACTCAACCACAATTTCAACTGGGAAACTATGAGCATTCTAAGGTCAAGCCAAATTTAAAAATACTACGAAATTCCTGGAAATTTGGCATTTAGACAAATCAGCCATCAACAGATACATCAAAATAAACTGTATTTACAGATCATTCAAGAGATAAAAAGGAAACATACAGACTAGTACACATCCCCTGCACAACATATTGATAAGCATGGGTTAACACCAGACAATCATACAGAAAAAAGTACTCTCAAGGAGAAAACCACACCATCACAAACACTGGCAGGACAACCTACTGCATACAACCAGGGAGCAAACCCCACAGTCACTAGTGCTGATGTTATCTAGTTGTCTAATGAACTGCCAGTGAGCAAACCAAGATGGGAGAGCACCAAAGACTCCGCCACAGTTCAACAGAATATATTCTGTTTAGTTGGGATAAAGTTGGCTGCTGCTAGGCGATTGATGAGAGCTCAGATGGATTAATTATTTCACACAGTAATTTCACACAGATGCTTATTAGCAACCCTGTTACATCGCACTGGCCATAATAAAATAAGCATCTTGTTGTTGAATCTACGTAAGTATTTAAAAATAACCAAGGCTGTCATATTCTGTCACCTTCACCAACACTTTGCTGAAACTGCATAGCTGTGCAAGCACTTGAAAAAGCACAGCTTCTCTAAGGAGGTACTGACAGGCATAGCGAGCCCTCCCCTTCTGCCAAGCACCTTTTTAACAACAAGCAGCACAATCTTATTTAAAACATTTCCTGGAGAAAAAGAGGCATGGGAGAAAGGCTCAAGTATAACTTTTCTTCCCGGCAAATGCAGGCTACATTTTGTTCAGTTTTGAAAGGAACAATATTCAGCTGGAATAAAGTTGCAGTATGGGCAAACCTCCTCACCTGTTGAAGACTTAAAGAAAGAATACAGTGATACAGGTAGTCCTTGAGTTACAATCGCAACTGAGCCCAAAATGTATATTGCTAAGTGAAACATTTGTTAAGTGAGTTCACTCCATTTTTACGACTTTTCTTGCCAGAGTTGTTAAGTGAATCCCTGCATTTGTTAAGTTAGTCACATATGGTTGTTAAGTGAATCTGGATTCCCCATTGATTTTGCTTGTCAGAAGGTCACAAAAGCTGATCACATCATCATGAATGAGAACCACTTGTCAAGCATCTGAATTTTGATCATGGGGATGCTTCAATGGTTGTTAAGTGTGAAAAATGGTCATAAATCACATTTTTCAATGCTAACACACACACATATATGCCAACTTACAAATTTTATGAAGCATCTCAACAGGGGTACCAATCAATGTTGGAAAAAGCTCTTGAACTGTGTGAAAGCTTTCAAAGACAGAATGAGAAATTATCTACGCATGGGGCCATTAAACCCACATAATAACTTCTCTAACTGCATATTACCCAGGAAAACATAGACAGTCATGTGGGAGGGGAGGGGAAGACGGCACTTTTCTTCCTTTGGAGAGCAACAAATGAATACCTGAGCCAAGCTTCCATCTTCTATTATAGTGTTAAATTCATTGTTCATCAATTCGGCAAGGAAGTCCTCTATCTCCTCTGGTTCAAGGTCAGCTGCAGAGAGATTGGACTCAGAGTCAAAGAATAGAACTGCACAGGAAAATTTTCAAAGATGACTGGGGTTAAAGTTTCTAGGCCAGTGGTGGTATTCTACCGGTTCGCCCGGTCCAGGCCTTTTAATTGTACTCGTTAAGCTCCACTAACTTGCTAAAATAAATAACATACAATAGGGTTTCTGATCCTAGAGCCTCTAGCAATATTGTTCCTGGGATACTAGGTGGTTATTATTGTTCTTAAAGTGATAGCCCAGTTCATGCTTTTGAAACTATAATAAATTTGAAGCATTATCTCAGTTTTTAAATGTCACATTTTACAAGGTTTATCATGGCAGGGAGGAGCCTAACTCCTAAGGGCTTCATGTAAAATTCAAGATCCACCATTCTGTGTCATACATAAGACAAATTTCAGGCTCAAGCTCTTCATCTAGCAATGAACGACCAAAAGATCAGAATATCCTACCATCCCTATTCCAGGTACATCATGGGCCATCTACCATTCAAGCAACAGGACAGAATCTCACCATTGCTTTCGAAGTATTGCTCCACAGCCCCCACCATCCATTCAGCTTTCTCTTGGCTATGTGCCCCTCCAAAGCCATTTTCAACGGCTATCTGCACTTGGAAAAAGACAAGGAAATGTTCATAAACAGCAACTGGGCACTTGCGCAACAAAGAGTTGCTTGGGGTGATAATTGGCACAATTTATATCATGAATAAATAATAGCACAGAATTATCTAGCCAATTCTAATGGTGCTTTCAGGACTTGGCAGAGCTCTAATAACAAAGCTAATTTGTCTTCCGTGTTGCTAGTTTGGATTCAGGAGTCGGAAAGTCACATTCTTCCTTCAATGTGGGCTTCAATAAAGGTCTACACACCTTGAGACAATCTTGAAGCATTCTTTTCCTTTGTGTAAATATAAGATTAAGTAAATTCGTGTCATTTGCTTGACAGCTAAAAAAAACAATACAAGGAAAGGAGCATAATTGATCTTTTATTACATTTATTCAGATTTTTACCTTCTATATATAACTTTCCTTTTGCTCATGAACTGTCTGATTTTATTAAATAGTTTCCAATTCTGTTGTGTGTGAAAAGTGGTTCCAGATGTTTTCTAAACAATTTTCTCAAGTAGAGCATGCTAGCTAACTGCTCCTCACTAGTTAGCTATACACAAAGCTGTGTCTTTTACTACAGAGCTTAACTCCTTGGCCAATAGTTTCAGAATAACTGAAAATTACCATATAAAGATACTATGTATAGCATAGTAACACATGTACAGAATGGGGAAATGTAAACAGTGAAAAGCATCTGAGTATGAGTTGTATCTTGAAGTTGACAGTTCACTTTTTGAATATGTTGGTATTATTAGTCTACATAATAATATAATATGCATTTGTTTACTGAAATGCTTTTATTTTTGACCAGGCTGGAACAAGGTTTATGTAACTATGGTGAACCAAATTTACTGGTGAAAGATGGTACAATTTCTTCTAAGGTCATTCCCTGGATAAATAATTTAACATCTTACTGTCATCACCTCAACATAAAAGTTACTTCCTCTCATTTCTGTCCAGACAACATAATATTTTATATAGTGTATTCGTATGTGAAGTTATTATATTCTATCTCTCATTTGCTTTGTTGATTATGAAGAATTAAATATTCATCACAGTGTTACATAAACAGACTGGCTAGGGTTGCATGCCATAACGTATTATTAGCTAGCCAACCCATAGTTTAGCCTATCACAATGTGTTCCTTTCAAGTCCTGCCGTGCTGCTTCAATGTGGCAGGCTGGGGTTAGGTGGGCTGTTGTCCCTGGAAGGAATGAGGGAAGAACACAGGGGGTGTCTGTCAAGAATACGAAGCTCATCCTAGCTGCCCAGCTAAAATAGGTACCACTCTACACTAGGCAGCTACAATATATAGGATGATCACTTTAACAACAAGGGCAAAGGCATCATTTTATACTGAACAGAAAAAGGCAATGGTAAACTACAGGTACTCCTTGACTTATAACCATTTGTTTAGTAACACATTTGTTTGAACTTGCAACAGAATATAGCCAAGGAAGATGGACTGGAAGACGAGCATGGCTTTGAAAATGGAGGAAGAAACATTAAATGCATAGTGATGCTACTCTGACAACTGAAAATGCAGAAGATTTGCAAGTTGCAGTAATGAAAATCAAAAAGACAATGGTTGTCTAGATGGCACTAATTTGCTGCCTTAATACTATCTGTATCCCATCTTTATTGTTTTTACAAATAACTCAAGTTGGGGAACACATCCAACACACCTTCCTCCTACAATTTCCCCACAAATAAGCAGGGAGGAAAAAGAAAAAGAAAGCCACTTTGATGTGGTGATTAAAGCACCATACTAGAAATTGAGTTGTGTTCTCCTTTTGGCATGAAACCAATTGGGTAACTATGGCCCTAGGAAGAAAGTAATGGCATACCACTTCTGACAATCTCGCCAAGAAAATTGCAGGGACTTTTAAAAGCAGTCTGCAAGAATCAGCATTGATTTAAACTAAAGGCACACATAATAAAAGTGGGAGGAGGAGCAAGATAGATATGCAAGACAATTCCAATGGACTTGTTTATTCAGGGTTAAAATAGACCAAACTGCTTAGGTTCATATGACACTGTAAAACATAAACTAACTTACACATATGGGAGTTTTACACAAAATATTAGGCTAAACTTCTATCAGTTGCTTTGTGACTTAGATGCTGTGGGTACATAACAATACATAACAACACTATATCTTTTGCAGTAACAAGCTAAGCTCTAAAGAAAAATATATATGGATGATTTTCAGTTCCATAAATAAACAAAAAGGAAATTAAGTTATCAGTAGCAAGGCGGGTGGATTCAGTTACAATGGCCATGTGTGCATCACTGGAAGACCTGAAAAAAAAAAAAGTTATCCTGAAGAAAATATGAGGTTGCAAAGGGTCAAAAACGACTTGGTGGCACCTAGTCAATGAATCAAATTAAGCTTGATCCCTGGAAACAGCCTTAGTTTTTAACAACCATAGAACGGATCTGATTCTGAATGCACAATGTCACTAAATAAACACAACCAATGTAAAAGCAATCTCATCTACCAATTCATTATACACATTTACACCAATGAAATCCATTTCCATTTGAACAACTTCGTATCTCAACGTAAGGGGCAGTGTTTATACAACACGGTAATCTATGATTTTTAAGATTTACCACCACTGGGGACTACCATATCTGGGGCTGCAAAAATCCCGATAATCACTAAGTTTCTCTATCTTTCTGACATTCAGCGGCCATCGGCGTTTTATAGGCAGATGCAGTAGCCTATCTCACCTGGCTGCCATTGCATAACCCACTAAACCAAAAATAAGAAATGACATTTGCCTTTTCTTTTGCTTGCCAAGTCCGGGTGAGGCGGAGAAGTCGCCCCTCCAAACAAGTTGTTCTCTACTTTTCCCACTCAATGCTCCTTTCATGTACCTGCAAGCTCAAAAAGAGTGTTTATTGCAAGCTCAAAAAGAGTGTTTATTCTGTATTCAACCCACTTTCCCTCCCCTCCCTCCCCCACGCACCCACGGAAAGAGTCCTAACCTGCAACACGGCCCAGCCGTCCAACACCGCTTGCACGCCCTGCTTGAAAAGGCCACGTGCCTCCTCTTTCGGCGTCGCCATGTCAGCGGCAGCCAGCCGGAAGTCAAACCCAGAATAATCGATGAACTCGTCAAGAAGAAAAAAGTAGACCTAAATAAACGCCTGCAGAGTCACTTCAGAGCTTCGCGGTTTCTCCTCTCATCAAGTGTTGTCGGTCGAACAGTTCGAATTTTGCTTTGTACCTGGCGGTTTATATACATAATATTCTATATTTTATAAAGGACTTCAAGTGCCAAATACTCATGCAATGGCCAACTGAAGGGCTTTAAACTTTCTTTGAACGTTAACAGATTAAGAGAATTGCAAAGGGCCTTGTAGGTCATCTAGTCCAACACCGCCCCCCCCCGCCCCCGCTCCACCAAGCAGGAAACCTTTCTGACAGGTGGCAGTGCAGTCACTTCTGGGAAGCCTCCAGTGTTGAAGCTCTCACAACTTCTGAAGGCAAGCTGTTCATCGGTTGATTGTTCTCACATACTTGCCTCACAGTACCGTAGATAGATCAGGCACTGAAATCTTGTGGATAGTCATGTTTCGTAGCCTGAAAGCTTGTGAATGGCTTCAGAAACTCAGAAGCACACTGGATTAAGTAATTAAATGGAAGTTACGTCCCTAGAGAATCATACATTGTTTTTGCACATAAAATGTGATTGTTCAGTTTGTGGCTATGTTAATGTGCTGTGCAGCTATGCAATTACATGCATGTACTTAGGCAGCTGGGTGAATTTAAAAACAAACTAGTTCAGTTGTAATTAACAATGGGTTAGCATGCTATGCAAATTTAGCCAGACTTCATTTTACTGAATATTAGTTAAATTTATTCCTGAAGAAACACACATACAAGCTTTTTTAAAAAAAAATTCCTTAATGATTGTGTTTGCACTGTACATCAAAACACATGCTAAATTTTAGTCTAAAATATTGTGCCTACCTTTCTACCATGTTTCTCCAACAATACGGCCTCCACCAATAGGAAGGCCCAGCATGATTTCTAGGCATGAGGTGAAATTAAGCCCCGCGCCCCAAATTTAGGCCTGTTTAAACCAAGCGTTTCCCCACCATTTCTCACATTGTTCGTTAGAAATACACAAGGTGAAGAGAAATGGGGGGGAAGGGGAGGGAGAAAACTTGCCTTTAGGAGCGCCCCGCAGGTAGCCTAGGCTAGAATACCCCAATCTACCGATAGAACATCAGCCGATAGAAGCTCCCTGAAGGCAGAGTCCCCAGCTGCTTCAGGGCGAGGCGTGGCTGCCCGTGTCCCCTCGCCATTAGGCAGTCTCTTTTGGGCGATGGAAGCTCCCCAAGTGCAGTCACCAGCCACTTCGATCGGCCGGTAGAAATGGCCTCGGGGCGAGTGCACACACACACTCCCCTCGCCGCGAGGCCGTTTCTATCGGCCAACGAAAGCTCCCCGAAGGCAGAGTCCCCAGCCACTTCGGGGCGTGGCATGGCTGCCTATGTCCCCTCACCTTTAGGCAGTCTCTTTTGGGCAATGGAAGTTCCCCAAGTGCAGTCACCAGCCACTTCGATCGACCGGTAGAAGTGGCCTCGCAGCGAGGAGTGTGCATGTGCGCTCGCCCGAGGCCGCTTCTACCGGCCGATCGAAGTGGCTGGTGACTGCACTTGGGGAGCTTCCATCGCCCAAAAGAGACTGCCTAAAGGCGAGGGGACACGGGCAGCCACGCCGCCCGAAGCGGCTGAGGACTCTGCCTTTGGGGAGCTTTCGTCGGCTGATAGAAGCGGCCTCGCAGCGAGGGGAGTGCATATGGGCCGCTCTAGGTGGGGGAGGAAATTAAGTCACCCCCGAAAAAACGGCCTAGACGTTTTTTCGGGGGTCAAAAAAAAAAAAAGGCCCGGCCTTATTTTGTGAGAAACACAGTAGTTAGGTTATGGAATCACTGCAAGCAATTCCATACAGGTATTAAGCGTACCCAGACATGCTTGGGTTGACCAAGCACATCATAATATCACAGTAGATTAAACATATAACCTTGAAAGATATGATTTAGGAACTATTTTGTAACAAATTTTACTATGTTGAAAATGAAAATTGCATTAAAATATTAATGAGAATTATAATACTTTTAACAGCACAGCAATCAGTAATAAAAAGGTTTGTGAAAGGTTTGTTCCATGTACGTTAGAATCTACTATATTTAATACTGGATTATAATTCCCATTACATCTCAACATAGAGAGTACTAGAATAATTAACGTCTGCATCAACTAATTAAATTGTAACTATTGCCCTCCAGATATGCTACAATACATTCCTATCATGCTGGCAGAGGATAATGGGAACTAGATTACAACAAATCAGAAAAGAATGGAATATTGAAGATTTGTGCTAAAGGTAGTCTGTTGGGTTCAAAGAAGCCACTGTTGTGCAATTCATCTGCGGATATGGATGTGGCTCTCCAATCCCATTCTGGAAGTGCAGAGTCTTGCACATTGAGAGCACTGTTAGTCCATTGTTGTAATAACTGTGGGTGTTGTACTATGACACTGCTCAGTTTTCTATCAGTTTTTGGCCATGCTTGTCTTCAAAGTCAGTGGAGGCTTCATAGCACAACTTGTCCCTGGTTTCTGTCAGCAGCCACAGCTTCTAGTTCCTTTGACTAGATGTCATAGTGATGTAGGATTTCCTTCACTATATCTTCACTGTATCTTTGTAGCAGTAGCATGGATGACCCTGAGGGCTCTTGCCAATCTCCAGTGGAGAGCAATTGAATAGGCATATGGTAGTCATTCATTTTGATGTTGCGTCCCACCCACCTCATCTGGGCCTTTATAATCAGGGAGTCAATAGTGGTGGACTGCATATGATCCAAGATCTCTGGCTGGGAGACATGGTCTTGCCAACAAATGCCAAGGATGTAGTGGAAAGCATGCAAGTTAAATTTCTCCAGTTGTTTGGTATGTTGCTGACAACAGAGTCCAGAACTCATATCCATAAAGGGGAGAAGGGATAATCTCAGCTCTGTAGATTTTCACCTTTGTGGAGTTCAGGATGGCTGTGTTGACTGAACACTCAACTGAAGTAGACAGCTATTCCAGAGCTGATTATCCAAAGAACCTATCACTTGAGATGATGCTTCTTGAGCATTTAAAGGTGTTTACATTTGTTAGTCGGATGTCCTCAGGAGTGATTTTTGGTTCCATGGGGTTGCTATCTGGCATGGGCTAGTAAAGAACTTCAGTCTGAAGAACATCACAGTGTCTGAGAATTAAGCATCATCTATAGATCACTGTCTTTTTGTGCCAGGAGCGCAGTCATCAGCAAAGAGAGTTTCTTGAATATATAGAGGCATGTTACCCATGCATTCAAGCAATGAAGATCAGGGAGTTGTCTAATCAGTATCTAGTATACATTCCCTCCTTTAGACTCTGGGCAACATGTGACAATAGGCAAGTGAAGAACAGATTTAACAAGGCTGGGACTAACACACAGCCCTGCTTCACCCATTAGAAATGGCAAATGCAGCTGACATATCACCATTATAAAGGACTGTTCTGTCATTCCGTTGTAAAGTAATTTAATTAACTTCATGAATGAATTTCCATGGGCACCCATGTTTCAAAATGATCCAAAGACTACCTGGTTTAAAATGTCAGATGTCTTTGTTCATTGAGATTGCTGCTACATTAATGTACTTGATCCCATTACACTCAAATATTTTGATTCATATAATATGCTGAAACATAGGCTACTGGCCCACATTTCAGCCAAGTGTTATACAAATCTATTACCTACTTCATGTGTGTCAATTTATAGTTCAGAAAAGGAGATGAACTGAATAAATTATGATTGCATAAACATTAAGCACTATAGCCAGGACGCAAAAATCCAGACATTAACTACAACTCTGCTTCTAGGTTTATACAACCCCCGCCCCCTATAAAATAAATACCAAGTGTAATTTAAACCTATCATCCCATGCATCCCATGCTTGGGAGAAAGCTCCACTTAATTCTATAAGATTAATTCTAATTAAACATGTATATGATTACTCTGTGCGTGTAAGAGGGAAAAGGTCCTATATGAATTCCTCAAGGATGATATCTTCCAGTTGACCTGGACTATAATTATCACATTCCAAATCACTATGGCAACTGGAAATTAGTGGAGTTGTGTCTAATATATAGGGAGTGAGCCAGGTTATGAAAGGCTGAATAGAGTTTTGCAGATGGAAGCATATATTTTCTTAGCATTTTCCTGCAACTGCGGGGTTTGCTTTTTTCTGATCAACCAAGTATTGACCCATTTGGTTGTGACAGGAATTGACTGACCAGCTTGTTGACTGAGTCTGACATCCTGGGCTAAGAGAATGACTGACTCAGCCAGCCTTCACCCAGCCAGCTTTCATGCCTAAAGTGGTAGTCCCATTTAGTAGTCCCAGCTCACAATCTCCTAATTTATGCGTGATGCCTTAACCACTAAACTAAACTGACTCTTAGGAAGGATAAATGTCTGTTTTAATTTTTTTGCTAATATTAATGGGATCGGTCACAAATACAATAACAGCATATACTTAATCATATACATACTGTAATGTGGACATTTCCACACTGCCATTAGGATAACATGAAAGCCTGTCATTGTTAAAAATACAGGACCATGGCATTGGTTGGAGTATGGTACAGATCATTATATGAATTGTAATAAGGCACTATACAGTCAATACATCCTGGGTATTTGATAAAACCAAGGAAACTAGATAAGGGAAAAATATATGAATTTAAAATCCTGTCCATTATCCTAAGCACATTTACACTAACCAATTAATAGTATCATGCTTGATACAAAAACTAATTTGCTTTGCTGCTTTCTTCTTTTTTCTGTACAAGGATAAAATCCTGGGATTTCAGAGCCTAATCATTTCTCCTAACATTTTGCTGACTTTATCTTTGGTCACATCTGAATCACTCTTTCAAAACCACCTCACGTCTGAATTCAGTAATCATTAACTGTCCAGATTGACTTATTACTTAAAAAAAACCTAAAGCCTGTTTTATTTAAAAATACTTTTTATATTTGTATTCTCTGTGAAAAAATACTATGATTTATAATGCACGAACCCAGCAAGGTACAGACTCATACTGCATTATGTAGTTTAAAATATTAAGAATCCTACTGGGGGGGGGGGGAATCACATTGAATTCAACAGGAGGTAGGCCCAGTCACTGTACGTGGGATTATAACATATTTCATCCTTGCAACAATTTTAATAAGTTGTTTTAGTGCATACGTATTACATGTTTAATTTGGGCGGCACTTGGGCCATCATATGTAGTAATTTCAACCCTCTCTAACACATACAATTTTCAATTAAGCAAACCCAACAAAATGGCCGATATTCAATTCCAACCACTGTATGCTTCTCCGCGCAAAAGAAACACACGATACTACCATTCCCAAGAAACTCTGCGCGAACGAAGCCCAATGGAGTTACACCGAAGGCACCTGCGAAGCAATCGAATCGACGGCCGCGGGGGGAAAGAGGGGAGGGATTTGATACACGCACTCACGCACGCGCGCTGGCGTTTCCCTTCGCTCCTTTCTTCTTTTTGTGGCACGCGCTGTGCTTCGCCCGACGCGCGGCGCTTCTCTTCTCCCTCGCCCCGCCCCTCCCAGCGGTGTCTGGTTCTATGGGAGTTAGTTGGGATTGGAAATAGCATGAGTGAGTCTCAAAGTGTGGGGGAATCATTTATCCGTAAAGAGAAAGGTTAGTAACCTAAAATGGAGACGACTCTATATGACAGCGATTTGGAAGAGTTTAACAGGATTCGTATATGGGCCAAGGAACTCAAATCTAATTTTTGAAGAAATGAGAACATTTTTGAAAGGAAAAAAGAAGAGGTTAAATTCTGCTTTTCCAGAGAAACTTAAAAAAAAAACAACCACCGATATAATTTTTACTCCATTATTCCCAATCTGTGAGGTAGACCGAGCTGAGAAATGAATAAGTCATTCTGAAAACTTCTTGTGTGAGTTTAATGCAGCTGCTTTAGGCCTCACCTGGGCAGAACAGCAAATGTATTTTGTAGGTTGCCATAGGACTGTCATACATAGGGAGAAAGTAATTAGGATGAAGCAGAAACTATACAAGATGAACAACTACTGATATGTTAGGGCTAGGTAGAAGATAGGTCTATATTTTGTGGTAGACCTGTAGGCACTTGTAGAGAATTAGTGAGAAATTCAGGTTTCCAGTTACTTGAGAAAAGGCAAACCTCCTTCACTGTTTCTTCACTACTTTTACTACTGACATAAAACAGAGAGAAAAGCCAACTAGGGACTTTTTCTTCATGTCTGCCTTAATATGGGAACAAATCGTCCTCTGTCTTTTCATCCCCCCCAAGAATCAATCTCACTCCCCCCCCTCCCTTTGTTTCACCAGATGAAGCAGGAGAAAGAAGAAAGAGAATGGGGACTTTTTCATCTCCTCCCTCCCCCCACCCAAGGGCAGACAGCAAAACCCTTTCCCCATGCTTCCCATCCTATCCAACTTTTTGACACAATGGAACGGCTGCCCTGCCAAAAGGCAAATGGCTGATAATTAAATGGTCATAGGCTAAGGTGTGTGCACCTACAGGTAGTATCAGATAAATAATATAAAGGCAGATCTCTGCCCCTAAATTTATCTTGAAATTATTTGCTGTGGACTGCCCAGCATGGTTTGGGACAGCAGAAATGGTGGGGGGGAGTTAGCAAAGGTTGTCTTCATGGTGCATTGGATATCAAGGATATCATGTATTCAGGTTTGGGGGAGGTCTTCAGACTGAGGCAAGCAGCATGCATGGAGGACTTAGCTATGGACTTATATGAAACGGCTGTATATACTTTATCCGCTCTGTTCAGTTTTGGTGCATAAAACTTAAAATTCCAGAGGTATATGCTCCAGTCTTTAGTGGATGGCTCTAAGGAATAAAACAAAAACAATGTTGACCTTGAAAGCTGAGGTTTACCTCTTTGGAACTTTGAGATGGTGTAAGTGAATGAACTGAAAGGACTTACTTTTTACCCCAGAGAGCAACTAAAGGGTACTGGTTTACATTTTGACAGCAGCCATATAGTCCTTACTTTCCTTTTTGGAATGGATATAATATCTAGGTATTTCTACTACGTCCACCCATTTATTATCCACAATGTTTTATTTGCTGCTCAATAATGGGATTTACTGCTTTGTTAAAAAAAAAAAGACTTGCAAAAAGGGGGATTGTTTTTTTTAATCTCAACATGCCTCATTAGCTTATTGTGGTTTTTTTTTTAAATAATGTCCCAGCATAATAGAAATGAAAATGTTTGGTATATTTTTTGTAGAATTGCAGATTAAAAGATGTAGGATACTATAGTGCCTTAGATATTCAGACACTGCAGAGGTTTCTCCCCAATGAATAATCACATAATATAAAATAAGCAATAATTCGGTTTGTCAACCCATGAGAAATTGGTCCATAGTTTATTGATCTAATTGCCCGAGTTCTAGAGTACATTGAAACTTAATTATAATTTATTTGCCTCAATTTTCTGGATTAGCATAACACATAAAACCATCAACTAACCCTGCAGGCTGGAATTTGTACAGCATATCAGGATAAAGTATAGTTGGCTAATTGATGAATTCATTCTCTAAAGTTTACAATAGAAGGGATTTCATATCACTTTCATTTTTTTCATTTTCTTTTTATTTCATATATTTTGAAATGTGTGGTACTACCCCACTGTTTGCATAAATTTCTCATTTTATTTTCTTGTCCTCAGTGTTTGAATGTTTTTCATATGTGTCAAACACTTCAACATAATCCAGACAAGAAACCAAAAACATGAGTGCTAACATAATTGTGAGATTACAGTAACAGAATCTTGCAAGTCTGAAAGCACATCTCTCCTTGGTTGCTTTTGTTTTCCACAGAACTAGGGAAGGTCCTTCTGAGATGCTTACCATTCTCCCATTTTTTCCATGGGCTGAAATGTTTCTTATTTGGCTGTTGCCCTGTCTGTAGCTCTTTCTCCTATTGCCGCTCAAGGACATTCCCACAAACCATTACAAGAGAATGCTCCTATAAACCAATCAATGCACACTGACTGATAAGATCATCCATAGCAATGTTTCCAAACACTGGTGTGTGTCTCACATAGAGCACATATGTAATCTGTATGGGAGACAAGTTATCTTCCCAAATTAGACAAGTAAAAGAGGAAAATACTGTAGAAAAGGAAGAACAAAGTTTCTAATGGAGTATATTAAAACAAAGGGATTCGCAGATTTCTAAAGTCCAGAAATAAAATAGCTTCTGAAGGCTTTGAATTTAGTGATCAAAATATGATAACATTCTGCACATTCTCATTTTTGTTTTAAATAGCTTAGAGGAAACCGGTTTTCACAGTGGCAGACACATGTTTAATCAGTTATGCTCACTTATTATTTTACTGTTAAAGCAGAAAAATATATTGTCAGTACTAATATTGTAATTTTTATGCCCTAAAACTTACCGTGTTTGATCAATGTAATAACATGTTTGTAATATCTTCTCGGAAAATGCTAGCTTTTTGTTTCTATCTTGGATCTGTTAAAGAGTGACCAATAGGATTTAAAAATATTTATTTTATTTAATATATAGAGCCCTCATCTTTCAAAATGTGACTCTGGGCAGTATACAATTAAAACCATAAATCAGGCAAACATAAAAAATGCAGAATGCAGGAGTTCATTTGACATTGTATAACCATCACGCAAGCTCACCATGCGATCTCCAGGGTAGATGGAAAAACCAAGGTTGAAGGGCTTTCCAAAGGCAAACAGGGATGGGGCCAAATTCACTGGAAAGAGAATAATTAGGGCTAACACCAAAATAATGACAATATTTCTGCAACTAGCTTTAAAACTGACATTGAAGATAGTGAAGTGGTGGATAGCTTATATCTTTTTGGATCAACAACCAACAATAAAGAAGCCAGCAATAAAAAAAAAATACTCCACAGACTTGAGTAGCAACAAAAGTCCTGGAATGGATTTTCTGATGCTGGGATATATCTATGCTTTTCTGTATTTATTTATTTGAAATGATTAGCCACTGAATTCCCAACAAGAAAGCAGGTTGGAGGCTTGCTTCTTCAGTCCAGTAATAAGCAAATTTCAGGCAGAACTTTTGGAAGCTGAAAGTTGTAACTGTTACTGTCTTTCTGAGATGCATCTTTTGCTCTCTGCTGGAGCTGATCTTCACTGATCAGGCTTTTTTAATTGTATACCACCAGAACCATATCCATGCAATGGGTAGCTAATATAAATCTGATAAACGTTTAGAGGGAAGCAGTCCTCTTTACTAGCATCTTAAGATGACAACTGTATATTTTTGTAAGAACTTGTGCATTTTTTATAATCTTTGCATTTTGTCCCTTTTTTTCTTTTTCTCTTATTTTAAAAGTAATAGAAAATTTAAATAAAAAAGATGGCAGGCTTACAGGCTTGGAAGAGTAGCCAAGATGATGAAATGAAAGCACCTAGTGATCAGAATTCTCTGATAAATTTCTATTTTTATCTTACATTATCAGACTAATCCCCCTTTTTAATTACTGGGTTCTGTACATAACTGTATTTGACTAATGCTCAAGCAACTGGCCCAGAACTGAGAATTGTTTATACATGACAAGAGAAAAAAACAGTATGGGAAAGAGGAAGAAATGACAAAGAATGAATTCTGGCCCATACATACTGTTCAAAACATCTTAGCAACAAAAAATATATGACCTAATAAGGTAGAATTTTTTAAAAAGACACCTGAAAACTATAATGTAGTGATCAATATTACTTACAATCTTGGCAAAGTTGAAACCAGGAATCCAATGCACAAATGATGAATCCAAGGAGAGGGAGAATAGACACAATGAACTTTAATTCAGATTTTTAAACACAGCACAACAAAGATCACAGAGCTGAGATTTGAAAAGTTGAGTTGGAATTTCTTTTTTCCTCAGGGACTGAGGACACTAAGCCATGCTGAGCTTCCACTGATATGCAGAGCTATTGCTCATTAGAGTCTAATGGTCTGCTGGCCAGTTTACCTGCAAAGCTCAGCCCCTCTGCTGCATCTTCAAAGCAGGATTGTACCTGGTTGTCCTTTTCTACCTTTCCCCAGAATTAGAGCTTTCTCCAGAGAGTTAGGAGTCAAAAGTATCTCCTGCCCTACCCTGCAATATGTAGTACTCTCCAACCTGACTTTACATGTCCTCTCTCAATTGATTGCATAATAATTTTCTAGTACCAATACAGTACTTTCTTCAATGTTGTAGTGGTTTCTGGGCAATGTTCAAGGACAGGATTCAAAGCCTATTATACATATGGGTTGTAAAAACATGGCAAATCATAAAACATGGTTAACAAAACCAATATGGCAAGCAATGCTAAAATACATTTCGTTTTGTCATAGTGTACCGTGAGAACAAGTTATGTTAAGCCAGAATGTGGTTTAAGTGTTTTGGGCAAGAGTGTGTTAAAATAACCACTGCAGTTTATAAATCATGGATTATATCTTAGTGTATTACAAAAAAGGAGCCATATAGATTTGATTATGGACTGATGATAGAATTGCCATTTTTATACTCCTGATGGAGTAGATGGTCTGTTGCACCATAGTTCCTTTTCTGATCTGTAGATTTTCTATTAAAGACCGTTTTGAACTGTGATTTCCTAGTCTGAAATATTTTAATATCTTATTTATAAAATAAGAGTTTTGAAAAAGAAAATATATTTTATTAATTATAAAAGTATAAAAAATAAAAATAAGTATATTTTATTCATTTTCAGAGATATACAATAGGCATAATCTCTAGCATTTTTCCATTTTAATGAAAAGGAGGAGGAACTGATTTTATAAGTACTATAGTAAAAATAATTTTAAAATAATCTGTTCCACCATTTGTTTAATTTCTCATGAGTATATTGAACTAGTATAAAATATAAAATAAAATTTAAAATAGACATACATCTGTGTGGTTGCTAGGAGTAAAAAAATGACTTGATGGCACATAATCAATACTTAACTAGGAACTGGAGCCTTAGAATTCATACAGAAGTATATGTACCTTTATTCTTGGAAGTCCTTTGAGCTCCTAGCACTCAATGAATGTGTTGTATGATTTAATAATTTTCTCTTCAAAGTTTTGTTTACCTCCTAGAAAGTAAATAGATTTGAATATCTTACTTTTCTAGACCCCTTTTTGAAAACTGTGATTTTGAGTTAGCTATATTCCAGTCTAAGTACATAATTTAGTAATAATTTATCAAGCAAAGATTGTAAAAAAATGCTGTCAGATTTAAAATTCTAGAGTGAAAAGATTTGTTCACTTTATATCTTTGAATTGGTTGTTTATTGATGTAATGGCATGGTTTGGAAAGAAAATGGAATATTCCAGACTTCTCTGGAACCTTCTGTTCCCAAATTTTTTAAGATGCAAATATATTTTGTTTCTGGATAAATTTGCATATTGCAATTGCTCCTTTTATATAAAGATGTTAGTATTTAAGAGTTTTTTTTTGTACAAGTATGCACATTTTTGCTGAACTTCTGGTTGTCAGATATCTCTTCAGTATTAATGAATCTTTAATCACACTACATTAATTAGATATATGTGTACAAATGACCTACTATACTGCCATCATACCCATAGTGATGCACTGGAAAGAACGTATTTCTCTGATATCTGGGTAATAATATATCTCTATCTCCCACTCTAACAGAGATTAGATGGTTTCTCCCAGTAGTTTGCTTCATTAAGACTTTGTTCCTATATCAAGCTTTCCAAGGGGGCTTGCTCTGCTTCCATCTTTCCCTCCCCCCGTTCTGTGAATGTGTGTGTGTATGTGAGAGAGGGGGGGGGGATTCTCTAGAATAGTACAGCCCTGAATAGAGGTGGAAGGGAGAGGATTGTTTTTCACCTGCTTATAAGGTTCACCATTACCCGGAAGTTCTTTCTTATAAGGAGGTGGGGGTCTTTTCTCTCTTGAATGCAGTGAGCATCCTCCAGCTCCTCTTTGCCGTGTCCATGGGGTTTGTTTGAGAGGAGTCCACGGAGATGGAGAGATGCATTCCCCTTGTCGTTGACCCAAACCTTAAATATTTGGGTAAGAAGAAATAAGTATAAAGATTTTTCCCTCCTAAAAGCGGATGGGTAGTAATGAGAGAGAGCGGAAGAAGAAGAGGAGGAGGGGTGCCTGGGCGGCTTTTGTGCATGTGATTACAGTATGCCTGGATGGATTGCCATGCTGAACGCTGCTTAGAATGCTGGTTGTTGGAGCAGAAAATGGATTCAGCCTGGGATTTATATTATAATCTTAAGTACCGGTAATTTGTGCATTAATTTTCATAAGATCAATTGGACTTAGTCCTTAGGAGGTATGTGTTGGTTTTGTATTAACAAGGATTTTTTTTGGGGGGGGGGGGGGGGGAGGTTTGATTAGTTGGGGAATTGGGATGGACGAAAAGTTCTAGGATTTCAATTATGAATGGTGTTTGGTGTTGGGAAGACAGGTGTGTGTGTGAGTCAGGGTGGATGGAATTTCTTTGTAGAGTGAATCATGTTCAGGTAGGGAGACAGAACAAACTAGTGTTTTATTTACCGTGCATGAAGGAAATGTGTGTTTAAAGCTGTATAGAGATTTGTGTGGGCTAAACAGACGAGAAGGAAACTTTCCTTTTAAAAATATTTGTACTTTTGCTATATGTTTACCTTTTCTTCATATCTTTGTGTATGATTTATAATATTGATTGCATATACCCTGTCTTGATGTGGTTTTAATCCCATGCTGCAGGGTTTTTTTTAATACCTTGTGGCTATGTATTTCTTTCACCCCTAGGAATTTTTCAGACTTAGATTCATCAGTGGGATTGTTTTCCCACAGAATGTTATATGTTTAAATGATCTTTATTTTAAAATAACTGTGCCTAAAGTTCTAGAATAGTTACTAGGAAATAAGCTATACTGAGGCCAGTGAGTTTTATGATTAAGTAAATGTATGTTTTAAGTATATTCAGTTTTAATTTTTTTTATTTTAGTAAATAAAGGATGATCCCTTCCACCTGGGGAATTTCTCTGCCTGATCTCTAAAATGAAGTAAGTAGTTAATTTGACTTCCATAGTATTTTAAATTTTTATTTAGAACTATTCCATGTAATTCTTTATCAAATCTGTAATTTTATTGCATCTCTGGTAAATTGATAAATCCTTTGGGCTGTAGATAAATACAGTGGGTGATTTAATATAAAATTACTCAATCAGATAGATCCATATTTCTTAGTTTTGAGGTATGCCTTGAGATTGTACAAAGAAAATTTAAAGAATTGAGGGATATATGCTACATATATCACGTTCCAAAATGTTTCTGTTGCTGCTAGTGAAATCATTTGTGAACTCAACTGTACATGTTGGTATCTGGGTCAGGTGCACTATGGTAGATAAATCTGGCTACTTGTATTTTTGCTTTAGAAAGGTACAATACATATATCAGGAATTCAGAAAACTCTGGTACCTTTAGCAGTATGGAGAAATGTCTAGCAGAGTTTGAAATTACCGGTAGGGGTGGCTGTGGTGTCCCTTAGTAAAGAAATGAAAACAATTGTTTCTTCATAGCAGAATTTAAACATGATGGGTAAAATGTGTTGCAGTGTCACAGATGATGCTGGTATAATTTTGTGAAGTTCTAGTGATATTCTGTGTTTCAAAATAATGATTTTATGCCAGCCATTCAGAGGAAATTTATCCCCTCCAGCCCTGAATTTCTCTGTTACTTTTGTAAATAGCAGGGCATGTATAATGCAGTACTGTATAGAATAGGAACTAAACAGAATCATCACAATTCTTTTAGGCTGTTGTTGACATATATGAGTTAAATAAAACTCACCAGAGTTCCATGTATCTTTTTAAAGTCAGCTGTTGTATGTGTGCCTCCATTAGCAGTAGACCAGAAAATTTTGACTTGTAGCTGAACCCAAATGCTGCTGTTGGCCAAAGGCCAGGATTTCTTAAGGAGACAAAATCTTTTACTGAACAATATTAAACACCAGAACTGTGCATGTTTGAAACTATTAATCATCATCTCTAACTGTTATTTATTTCTAAGTATTATAGCAAATGAGAATATCCACAAAAACCTGTGTTTAGTTTTGTAGTTAATAGATCTTTATCATATGTTTTATCATCTGTATTTCGTTGCAGCTTTAATTATTTCTAAAACAAGCGCAATGTATTGTTGCTTGAATCCAGTATTTATAGATTTAAATTGATAGTTCAATTAAATGATAGTCTAACTACGGCGTACTGAACCATCAACTAGTTTACCACTTAGTCTAGCATGCTGTGTGAATGCAGCTTATATAGTGAGTTGATGCTTGAATATGTTATATAAAACCAAAATATTTATTAAATCATGGATTATTTAACCATAGATAAGCATCCCCTGTGGAAACATACTATATCTTTTTCAAAGTGAGAATTGGGTACATCTCAGCTAATGTGATCAATTCATGTTATATCAAGGAATATAGATAGGAATTAAAATTCATTCCTGATTTTTAATTTCAGATAATCAAAATACTGCCTTTCTTTTCTGGAGATGCTTTCCTACATACAGTATCTTGTATCTACTCTTTTATTTTGATGTAAATGACTTTGGGCCCTAATAAGTATTAGTAGATACTTATTTAATATCACTATTAAATAAAGAAAATGGTGGCTTTTAGGTTGTATGAGTTCTTTACCATTTAAATATGGTTAAATATGTAAATGAAGTCAACATTGTAATGGCTAACAATCCGGCTAACCTATATTTATATAATCCCACCCACTCATTTTGCTGATAAACTTTTATCCAATTTAAGGTATAAAAAAGAAGCATAGTGTTCTGCTAAAAATGATGGGTGCTGCTGCTGTTGGCCAAAGGCCAGTTGAAGCTGTTTTATCCTCTAGGAGTATCACATACTTTATTAGTTTGTAAACAGTAATGAGGCATGAGATATTTTTTGATACACCTGAAGTATAATTTTGCAAGAGATTTTATATTATGGCAGATGATACATGTCACAATTTCTGTCTGAACTCTTGCACTGAATGAACTCTTGGAAACATTGGGCTTTCTTTTTTTATGTACAGAAAGTGTACTCAGTAAAATATCTGCTATTTCACAAAATAAAGTTATCTCAGAAATAAATAAGAAATTAAACACTCTGTCAGTTTAATATTTTTATCCCATCTTAAAATAATATTTGGCATTTATATGACAGTTCCTGAATGCTCAGATATATGTGTTATAGTAATTGGTATCACAGTAAGTAATATACATTATTCTTATATTAAAGATGACATTGAAAGAATGTGGTTTGTTAATAGCGAAGTAGCAAACCATAGCATAGCCTGAGTTTGAACTAGAGACTTCTTGATTTAAAATAAGCAGCTTTAATTCATCACAACAATTTTGATTTTTTTATTTAAAATGTAGAAGTGTCATAAGATCCAGTTACTTTTTGACTTAGCAAGAAATAATGCTAACTAAAAATGTGTCCATGGTTTATGATTATTCATGGAATGTTATCTAAAGGTTTTGAACCAGATATTTTTAGTTCATTGCGGTTTAGATGTACTATTGTTAATGGAGTTCTTTATTTGCTTGTAGAGCTACTTCTTCCACCTAAGAATACAAATTGGAAACTAATTTCAACTTCAACAATGGAATATTGAATAATTATTGATCAAGCAGGTTGCTGTTTTCTCATCAGGGATTTCTTTAAGGTATGTTAGGAGTCTTTTTTAAAATACACGTGTGAGTACAACATCGTTTTCAAAAGTTTTGGGAGCAACTAACAATTGTAGTCTTGACAATATTAACTGAGAATATCATTCAGAATGACAGTGAATGTAGCAAGAGACAATGCAACATTTAAACTAAAAGTTATGATTACACATTTTACTAGATTATGAAACATAACTTTTTTCATATTGTATTAACTTTGTGGTTTGTAAACCATGGTATATATTGTCAAGCTTCATATGTTGTTTGAATCCAGTCAGCTGCAATTTTTCAATAAACCATGATTAAACAAGCAAGATATTGTACTGTAGGACTTCATGTCTTTCTAAAGAATGAGTTAAATAATAGGACCAACCAAAATAATGTTAAGGTCCAGGCAATCTCAGCTAATGGCTGATAGCTCGCCTGATGAATGGAGTGGAAGATTTATGCATGATATAGGCTGTATTGATCACATACTATATTATCATATAGCTGTTCTTTAAATCTCAAGTGAAATTTTCTTGCCTAGAAAACGCCTATCCCTTTAAGCATGGCAGTCACATGTGAGTCAACATTTCTATTGCATCACTCCCTCTGACATCAGTGGTGGGATTCAACCGGTGTTACCACCGGTTTGGTGATTACGTTTTGCTTCCAAGATAACTTGAAGCAATACTCAGAAATACAGATTCAGATTCAGATTATTCAGATTATAGATCTTAATTTTATATTTAATTCTAATTATTGCAGTGTTAAATGAGGGAGATAGAATATATGGGCCTTGTAAAGATAGGAACTGTAGGTGGAAGTCTACTAAGTTGCCATCTTTGTTTTTTTTTAAAGTAGGGTGATAAAGGAGAGGGGGAAAAGATAACCTGTTCTCTCTAGTCTTTTGTTGAGTTAATGTAAGTCATGTTATAGTCCAGAAATATTGGTTTAAGAAAGGTTGTCTTACATTATATAGCTTTGTATACAAATATAACTCATTTGATTTTCATTTATCTCTAGAGAATCTTAAAGCCAGACATAATTTATTGCAACATGTTGTATAAATCCAATCCATGTGTTTAGCTTATGGCTCAGTATATCACATTAACCTAGGAAATTAAGTTAATGGAATAAACCACGCTTCACTTAACCATAGGTGCTTACATCATGTAAATGGAGATGGAGAATTGTAAGGGATGTTTAGCAGAAAATTCTCCAGCAGCAGAATAAAATACCAAATAGTATTACTGCATGGATTTTAGACTATTTAGATATTTTAGACTATTTAGATTTTAGAATAATTAATTGAATTAGCTTTACAGGTCAGTTATCTGGAGTATCATAACACTTCATTAAATATTTATATAAATATGCCATATATATTATATAATTCTATTTTAGATAAATATTTAATATAAATATTTAATATATGAGAACCAAGTTGGTATAGTGGTTAAATCATCAGTCAAGAAACCGGAAGATCATGTGATTTAGTCCTGACTTAGACACAAAGCTAACTGGGGGACTTTGGGCCAGTCATTCACTCTTAGCCCTAGGAAGGACGCAGTGGCAAACCACTTTGCCAAGAGAACTGCATGGACTTGTCTAGGCAGTCACCAGGAGCCAACACTGACTCAAAGGTATGTGTATGTACATGTGTGTGTGTGTGCATGCAAAATTGCAAATACATATTAATATAAGAAGGTAAAAAAATAAAAAGGTAGGTGAAAAATAGAACTATTTATCTTCTTCATTGAGGCTGTCCATAAAATAACTGTTCAATTGATTCAATTATTCATTCAGAATTGTACATGATATGGTCATAAATAATTGGTTTTGTATTACCCAGTGTTAATTAGTGATGTGTTAATAACTGAACACAATTATTGTCTCCTATTGATAAACATTTAAATTGCAGTCCATTATAGTATAATCTTTGAACTGTTCAAGCCTAAATATGCTAGTACTTCCCACTAGTTTCTTTGCCTTTGTTTTTCTTCCTAGATTGTATTTTTTTGCCTTTCAATTATTTCTTATAAAAGTGGTAGTGCACTTTCCTTAGCTTGTTTATCTGTTACATTGTTTCAGTTTGGCTAGTTTCTTAAAATAGTGCATCGTTAAATAACCATAATCTCTAGGATTGGATTTAATAAAAACAATAACCCAAAATAAGTATGTGAATAACTTCCAACATTTTAAAGGTTTAGATATATTTTTATTGTACAGTGCAAACAAAATATTTAAACAAAACTTTATGTATACAAGTGGGAGGTACTTTGATTTTAAAAGTCAGTGTGGGAATGTCATAGGCTCAGTTGGCTTTTGGCCTCAAAGGTGAATTGTTGTTCATTTGTTGTATGTTTGCTCCTGTTAGCATATGCTCTGGATTCCATTTCAAGTAGCCTTAGCAAAAGAGCTGCATCTGTAAGCCCATCTGAGGTATCTGCACATTATCTGCACATTTTCTCCTTCTGGAGCAGGTTGGGGAGGGAGGTGATTGCTGGACCAGGCTATTAATAATATTTTCTTACAGAATGGGCAAGTTGTAAAAATTAATTTTCTAAGCATGCTTCAGTTGCTAATTTACCGGTATTTTGATTTTGCTATGTAAAGGTGGCAGAACTAGGTAAAGCAAGTATTGATAGAATTTCATGGAGTTCTTTGATATCATTTTCTTTTGTTTTATATCTCAAAAATAGAGAATGATATTCACAGGGAACGAGATTTTACAGAATGTATGATTTTAGGAGATTTCAAATTTTAGAATAGTTTAACTACTGTTATGTTGTTAGTTTATGGATTAATATATTTATTTTATTTTATTACTTATGCCTTTGAATCATTATGGATGTCTGGTGACTGCCTGGACTAACCCCTGCAGTTTCCTTGGCAAGGTTTTTCAGAAGTGGTTTGCCATTTTTGCTGAATGATTTCTAAATTTATTGATTAAAAATGGTCTGAATATGGCATAGTAGAAATCTTTGTAATATAATCTTAAAGAGGGAGGATGAATAGTCAATTTGTAATCATTACCATTTGTATTTATATACAAATCTTCAATAAAGATTATGTCTTAAAAAAGGAAGTGATTTGCCATTGCCTCTTTTCTGACTTTGTGCCTTAGGCAGAACTAGAACTCATGTGCCAGGTTTCTAGCCTGATCCCCAACTGGCTCTCTTAATATATTCTACACTATAATAAGTCAGATACCTCAGATGGGCTTATAGAATGTGTGCAAAATCCAGGACCCTTGACTCCCAAGGAATAAAAGTTGGGAAAGTTGTGGCTGCTTCAGTGTTACTGGCTTCTGCTCGCTTTTGCATTGCTGCTACTGTCGTGTCATCTTCATTGTCAGTGTTCTGAGACAGATTCTCAGCCAGTCTCACATTCCCTCCCTCGGTCCCTCATCCAGCAGTAACCTCTTACCTTCCTGCTGGCAAGGGAAGGGAGATATTTATTTGTGTCCTGCTTTTATTATTTTTAGAAATCACTAAGGTAATGAACATATCCAACACACCTTCCTCCTTCTATTTTCCTCACAACAATCTTGTGAGATGGATTGGGCTGAGCTTGAGAGAGTGTGACTGGCACAAAGTCACACAGCTGGTTTCATGCCTAAAGCGGGACTAGAGCTCACAGCCTCCTGTTTTCTAGCCTGGTGTCTTAATCACTAGCCAAACTGGATCTCCAATATCCAGTGTTCCCTGCCAGATTCTCACAAGGAAACTCAATGGGAAAACCTGCAGGAAGTTAGAAGTTGCTCTTGCTTTTTTGCCTGTCTTTGGCTATTCTTTGGTTATTCTGTTTCTGTGTTTTCAGGGAAATGTCTCTGAAGAGATGATCCAATGGGGCATGGGTTGTCAAGTATTATATACTGATTAATTTTGTTCTGCATTTAATGATCCCTATCCTATTGTTCTATTCACATTAAAGGATATTTCTACCAAGTCTCCTTTCCATTTGTAATCCCTGCATTATGTCCTACATATTTCTCCAAAAGGCTTTGATGACATGGCTATGCCAATTAGTTTGGACCCCAATGGAAGTGCGACAGTTTGGAGTAGATAACACCTCACCTGCTTCCTGTTCACATTTTGTTCCCTCCCTCTCCATCCTGGTTAATTTTATTTTACTTGACTTTTATTGTTTTAATGTTTTATAGTGCATTTTAATCAAATGTCTATAAGCCACTTAGAGTCATCTCTTGCAAGATGAATGGCATACTATCACAAGATTCCCTGTTGGGGTACACAAGGCTGAGGGTGGAGATGGAAAGACTAAGTCTATCCAATTAATTTTACCCCCTTTCATGTGTAAGAATGATACCAAAATGGCATTGGCACTTTCTCATGTATGTTTCCATAATGCTGAGGGATTTCTAGCGGCTTTGTATACAGAGTCAATTCAGAAATTAATTGATTCAGTTAGTCAATTGCCTCTAAAGGAAATGCTGAAAGATAGTTGTGTAGCATTTTCTCTGTAGCTGCAGGGTAGGCAGTTCCCGGTCTCATTTTGCTTTCTGGCTCATGAGATTATTTCTTTGCTTCCCAGACTATAGATATTACGATGCTTTGTTGCTGTTTCAGGCTACTTAGCAGAGGAACTTTGCTGCATTCCAACAGAGTAGCAGCTGGGTTTGGGATGGGGGGGATATTTGTTTCTTGCTATAAAAGTGAAATACAGCAAGGAAGGAACAAGAAGGAGGATGGAGTGTTTTGCTATTTTTAGTGTTTCCCCATTGGCTAGTTAGAGGAGTACTGGCTCAGGAATAGGTGGAAACATTTTCTGAGTGCACCACAAAATCCTGAAAATTTTGTTAATAGTTGGTGGGATGGTGAAGCTGGCAATTGTGTGGAGGAAGCTTCTGTTTTTTTCACAGAAAAAAAACCCAGAAGTAAACCCAAGCATTGCTTGCCATGCAAATAATACCCTCTCAGTGAATGGTCTTCTATTGCTTTATGTCCAAAGAATGACTGTGTCATAAATACTCTATTGGATAAATTTTAAACGTAGTGATATAGGATATCTTAATTGTTTTTTTCCCCAGTACCAAGTACAATATTTACCCATTTTTATTCTCCCTTACAGCATATAGTACACTATTTTTTTCTTTTAACTCACTCAGATTCTGTATCCTCCTACTGTATTTTCATTATGAAGATGTAGAATTCTAAAATACTGTATATTCACAAGGAATGTCTAGTTTAACTGAAGAACTGCAGCATGTTGATTTTCTCATGGCTGTTCTTTTTCTTTTTCTTATTAAAACTGATGTCTCAAGGCATGTTAAAATATAATATTAAAAGCTTGACACAGTAACATGGATTTGTACTGTTTTAGGAAACCATTATATATGTTAATTTATTTAACTGAAATGTGTAGTACAGTAAAATATTTTGGCTTACGCATTGATGCTGAGTAGTTAAGTCTTTGCTGGAACACATTGTTTTCAGCATTTGTAAATAAACTTGACATGTGAATGTAAATATCTAGAGGGATTTGAATAGATTCCATTAACTCCATTTGCTTGAAGATGGGTGTTACAGAGGCTAGGTGATTAAATGAACTCCCATTGAGGCATGGATTTTTCTTTTTTTACATTTGAAAGCTTGCTTTTAAAAAAAAAACACCTCCGCCTCAAACCACATGAAAAATCTCAAGCACTTTGGACAGTGCTCCGTCATAATACAACATACTAGCCGGAAATACCAGTTTATCTGGATTTAATTATTAAGCATCCACAATGCACATTCAGAACATAATAATAAAAATGCCTCTTTCATTTAATTTATAAGGAGCATTTGTGGTCAGCAGAACACAAAGGGAGTAGTTTCTGAAAAAATAGCTGCTAAGTAATTTCTGTTTTTTCAAGCAATATAGGTAAAAGCATTATTGTATGGGTATGTTTTTTAGTCATTAGACTATATTATATGTTGATCTCTTATTGTTATGTGACTTTAAACGATCAGTGTCACATTTGTTTGTTCCTTGTTTCTGTAATAGGAGGCTTTTTGTATGGAGAAATAATTCAAATTACAAGGTTCCAAGCTTGACAGGGTTCTTGGAAACCCAAAAGAGGGAATCTTGTTAAGCACACAATGTGCAATGTAATACAGATAAAGTAGGAGACAACAAAGTGTGTAAGTTCCTAAGCATGCATCAACTTTGACAATTCATTGGATGAATTCACTAACAATTGCTGAATTTAAGAAGTTAGAAAGGGAGGAAATATTTAGGTCAACAAACCCATTCATATGACAAACTGCCAAAAGATTTATTTACAGTAACATCATGTGATGTTAAACTCTTGAAGCCAATAATCTAAGGTGATGTATATAGTACATTATTCAGTTTACTGGCTCAACGGTAAAAATGTCTTTAAACAAAAAACTAGGTTTCTGTTGCTGGGATAAAGAAGGTAGACTAATTATCTGAACATTGCAGTTTTGGTGCCTGCTTCATATTTCACCTTTTAAAATGAACCTTTCCCCCCTCCTTCCTTCTTGTTACAGGTTGCTATGGGAATCTTATGATAATCTGAGAGGAAGTAAGTCCTGATAATATTGCAGTTATTCATGATGTGCCTGGAGTGAAGAGGAAGGGAAACACTTCATATATCTAAGTGCCAAGGCTCTGCTGTGTCATGGCTACAGACTCTGGTGAATCAGCCAGCACAGAAGAATCAGAGAAACCCGATGGAGTTTCTTTAGAATGTATGAATCCTTCTGTTGATGTTACTTTGACCATGGAGGCCAGGACCAAAGAGGGGCTTAGCACACCTGCTTCTGGGGCAATTGTAGAAAGAAAAAGGTTTTTCCGAAAAAGTGTGGAGATAATGGAGGATGAAAAGGACTTGGAACTTACTCCACGGAATGAGCAAGAACAATTTATCTTGGATGATCAGAGGATGATCCATCTTTCTGCTAGTACACTTATAGCTGAGCAAGAAGCCAGAAATGAGCAAAACTCAAAGGCGATTATGGAAGCCACGAAGGAAAGGATGAAGAAGGAGATAGAAGAAGAGGCAGAGATGAAGGCTGTGGCTACATCACCTGGTGGAAGATTTCTGAAATTTGACATTGAGTTGGGAAGAGGAGCTTTCAAAACTGTCTTCAAGGGTCTGGACACAGAAACCTGGGTAGAAGTTGCTTGGTGTGAACTGCAGGTGAGTGTGGATGAGCTCCATCAGTCAGTGAGCTAATTGTATGCTCTGATTTTAACCACTGAGAGGTATCTAGATGTGCTGAACTTTATGGCTGCCTTGATCATATTATATAAAGTATGTCATGGCTCCTAATGGAATATCTACAAGGTTTTTGTATTATTAGAAAAGTAGGACTTTTAAAAAAAGTTGTTACGGTTGCACATAAGTATGATGGCAATTTCAATAAATACCTAGAAGGCAGACATAATTTGTAATTTGGAGGGTGAAGTCCCGATCTCTCAACCAGTTCTGTTAGCTATTTCATATCTTCATACTTCTTCTTTCATACGCTGGGAAAACCTCCAAAGTGAGCAAATCCTGCCCTCCATCAATGAGAACAAAACCCGAGCTGAATTGTACAGCAACTGAAATCTCAATTATATATACTCAGGAACCTTTGAACAGTTTTATGTGATTTACGAGATTGCAGTTTATTGTAGTTTAAAACACTTTAGAACATCAAATGACTGGATTTATTTTCCATTTTAGGAACTCTCCTGAGTTGAAATTCTTTCATACGAACTTTGATAATGTATACTTGAATGAAATAATTAAATGTAGTTGCTTTTTTTTTTTAAAGTAGACACAGAAAACGAGTTCCAAAATAATTTAAGCATAGATCTGCAACATGTAAATTCAAGTTCTTTAATAGTATAATGTGCAGATGTGGGTTTCTGATTCATTAGTAGTCTGTTATATAGTGGCTGACTAGAATATGTAACTATGGCTTGTGGGTGGTCTCTTCCTGGCTTCTACCCAATGGAAAAGAGTAGAAGAAATGACCACAACATGAAAATATTCCTATAATATCTCGCTGGTGTTTTTACCACAATATGAAGTATTGGGTATTGGATTATCCACAATAATCTAAGTAAATGTCGGGCCAATATTGGCTTGCAATTAAGAAAATTAAAAACCAAGAAGCATTTTACATTTGGAAGCTGGTCCTTCTTGGTTTTGTCAGTCAAATTAAGTACTTGGAAGAACAGCTGGTCACATGTTAAAGCTGTATTGGCAGTTTCTATCAAAAAGCACAGTATCACTCAGGAAAAGACAAAGTTGGAAAGTGTTAAACTATCGAAGGGGAAAACAACATGAGGCCTCAGTGCTTGTGGTCAGGATTAAGGCAGCAGAATATGGTTAAAGATAAATCTGACCTACATAAGCATGTAACACTTAACCTGAATGAAATATATTGCAGGATCCAATCTGGGTTAGTCACTGGGATCAGAGGTTTCGTTTTCTGAGCTTTAGGACTCATGCTGGAGTCCATCCTCAGGGAACTGAAAGCTTGAAAGACTAAACCTCTGGTCCCGGTGACCTACACAGATTGAATCTTGCTACATTATCCTGGGACAGTATATTTGCATTCATTCATAAAGTATATTGTATTGTACTTGTTGTAGTGGTGGGAGAATGCAAGGCTAATAATGCTGAACAAGGGATGTGTGAAGTTTTTTATCAGTAGGGGTTTGGGGATTTTTCTGCCTTCTGCTTTTTCCCCTCTGCCTGTGCTTCTCTTTCTGAATTCTTATTGATTCCCAGGCTTCCCTCCTGTTATCTCTAAAATCCTTTTCAAGCCCTCTGTCCCTGTGGCCATCTTGTAAGTAGCCTACTAAATGTTGGGTTCTGTCCCTGTGGCCATCTTGTAAGTAGCCTACTAAATGTTGGGTTCATGCAAATTGTTACATAGCTATTATCTGAGGACTTGCATAACAAAGAAAGGCTCTTTATTTGGAAAAATACCCTTATTTCTTTAGGCTTTGCACAATTTCCTGATTTTTTTTAATTTGTTCCACTAGAAAAGGAAAATTGTAAAAGGGTCTTTTAAATCATTCATTTCAGCTTGCCTCCCATTTTTTCTGTTTCAGATAGTATTCCTATGATTTGTAGGAGAACTTGATACAAGGAAAGAAAATGTTCCTGTGTTCTTTTGTCTAGAAAAAAGGTTGCAAGATGTAAGGATGAGAAGAAGTCACAATAGTTGATGATACAAAAATACTGGTTTTCTTTACACCTTGCTACTCTCCCCATCTGTGCTGGCAAAATGTTATGGAGGATAAAGAGGGAGACAGATTTTTTTTTGAATGGTGTAGTATTAGAAAGTGATTAGACATTGTAACGCTTGATAAGTCTGCTGTTAGCTGTAATACTTTAAATAAACCTACAGGTTTAAAGCCAGTTGCTTGGGTTCACCAGCTTGAGAATTTCTTGGAAGCAACTGACTGGCTGTTTCTTCATTTCCTGGCAATATATGTTCAGGCCGACTAGGAATGTTGATAGAGGTAGTCACAGTTCATTTGGAAGACCACCACTATTGAAAATTAATGCAGTGTGATTCTTATGATCTTATAAACAATAAGATTTTTGACTTTTCTCCAAAGCAACTATTACTTTTTAATTTGTATTTTTTATTATTTCTGTTGTTTTGCAATACTAATTAAATTTATGTTTAAATTTAAATTTCATTCTCCTCTTTAGAGTAGACAATCTTGGTGGATTGCCTACTATTCCTATTAAGAGTTAGCCTTGAGAAACGACTCTGTAAACCTCTTAGAGAAGGCTGTAAAGCACTGTGAAGCGGTATATAAGTCCTAATGCTATTGCTATGCTACTTCAGTATAATAAACAGAGAATATAGATTTTTTGGGGAGAGAGGTAATGGATCATTTAAATAAGCTATCTCATTGCTTGTGCTTTATTTCTGTTTTTGTTTTTGTCACAGAAAATTGACTTGAGCAGCTGTGATTAAAAATAAAACAGTATGTACTTGTTTTTCCCTATATACCTATCAGTGGGTGGTGGAGTAACTACCGTATGCTTCATAATTGGTTTAATTTCTTCCACAGCTAATTCAGTCTAACCTTGTCAGAATTTTCCATGCAATGTTTCTAAACATCAGAGCTTATATTATGCTGCTTCATCACTTACAATGCTCATACTTATACTCTTGTCATATTATCAGTTACAGTGCTCATTGATTGAACACCATAATCAATATCCTTAGTTGTACTAAGATGTTAAAGAAGCTATTTAGCAAGACAGTTTATTTGAAGGATCTTATATATGACTTTGAGTTAGAATTTTAGTTATTGAGTTACTAAAAAGACTTTTTTTAGAAGTACGACCCCAGGAAGAAATTAAATTGATTTTAGCTGAGTATGCCAGGTGTATTTTTGTCTGTGTATTTTTAACTATTTCATAGTTGTGATATAGGATTTTCAATCTTTTGGAGCTGGGAGGCACATTTGGAAAGTTATGGGCACCCTGACAAAGAACACATTTAGAATTATTGGATTTCATTATGTTTGTTTAGAAAAGGGCTGTCAAAAATAACATGTTATTGTAGATATAATAAGGATAATGCTTCTTTAAAAGATACGTTTCTACATATTAACCCTTACTGTGGCTAAAGGACTGATATTTCAGCATTAGAAAGATAAACATATGACTCAATTTAGTCAATGGATTGAAGATCTGATTGCATTTGCCATATGAGCTGATTGCCTACAGTTGTAGATTTTGTATAACTAGTACAATGAAATATGGGACTCTATACAGAACATACTAAAAAAAGATATTCAGGTAGATGTTTAAAATATTTATGCACTTGAATAATATTTGCATTAGCCAAGCATATATAGATTTATTTGCATTTATTGGTATAATCACATATTGTTTCTTGTCAGTTTTTTCCACTTTTTTATTAAAGCACTTTTAATTTTTTACCATTTTCTTTCACAATGTATAATTGTTACTATTGATTAAAAAGCAATACAAATAAATTTAAATATATATACCATACATTTTTAATTTATATCTTACCATATATATTACATTATATGTAATAATAACTTAATTTTAAAAAATGTTATTAAAGTTTAGAGATACAAAACAAAATATTAATACAAACTAAAAAAAATGAGTAAAAAAAAAGTGCAGAGAAAAAGGTTAAAGAAAGAAAAAGAATATAATAAGGAAAAAATGTATAATAAGGAAATAACATGCTCCTTCATCAGAACAAGTAGAAACAATTCCAGTAATTTATTGTCTTCTCTGGTACTACCACAAAAAAAAACTCTTCTTCCCATATCTCATCTCTAATCTGTAAACTAATTCTTTTTTTTCCCCAAAAAACTTTTTAATTTTTAAATTTTTACACATCTGTTTCCGTGGGCAACGTGGTTCCAGATTATAACACTTGTACATAATCATACTTTCATTTTCACCAATCTTATATGATGTCATCTCATCTCATTATCCATTTCACTCATCTTTAAATAAATTTCCATTTCATATTTCAATTCATTAATTCAGTATCAATATCATTTCATCCATATATAGATTCCCAGATCTTTATCCCCTATTATTTCCATTTTCAGCTTACCACCTATTTTATTTAACATTACACATCATTATTATCCTTAATTTTCCCTAAGCCAATTATGTAATAAACAATCTAAAAAAAAAAAACCCAATATACACTGCTCAAAAAAATAAAGAGAACACAAAAGTAAGACATCCTAGATCTGAATGAATGAAATATTCTTATTAAATACTTTGTTCATTACATAGTTGAATGTGCTGACAACAAAATCACACAAAAATTATCAATGGAAATCAAATTTAGCAACCCATGGAGGTCTGGATTTGGAGTTACACTCAAAATTAAAGTGGGAAAAAACACTACAGGCTGATCCAACTTTGATGTAATGTCCTTAAAACAAGTAAAAATGAGGCTCAGTAGTGTGTGTGGCCTCCACGTACCTGTATGACCTCCCTACAACGCCTGGGCATGCTCCTGATGAGGTGGCGGATGGTCTCCTGAGGGATCTCCTCCCACACCTGGACTAAAGCATCCCCCAACTCCTGGACAGTTTGTGGTACAATGTGGTATTGGTGGATGGAGCGAGACATGATGTCCCGGACGTGCTCAATTGAATTCAGATCTGGGGAACGGGCACACCAGTCCATAGCATCAATGCCTTTGTCTTGCAGGAACTGCTGACACACTCCAGCCACATGAGGTCTAGCATTGTCTTGCATTAGGAGGAACCCAGGGCCAACCGCACCAGCATATGGTCTCACAAGGGGTCTGAGGATCTCATCTCGGTACCTAATGGCAATCAGGCTACCTCTGGCGAGCACATGGAGGGCTGTGCGGCCCCCTAAATAAATGCCACCCCACACCATTACTGACCCACTGCCAAACCGGTCATGCTGGAGGATGTTGCAGGCAGCAGAACGTTCTTCACGGCATCTTCAGACCCTGTCACATCTGTCACATGTGCTCAGTGTGAACCTGTTTTCATCTGTGAAGAGCACAGGGCGCCAGTGGTGAATTTGCCAATCTTGGTGTTCTCTGGTAAATGCCAAACGTCCTGCATGGTGTTGGGCTGTAAGCACAACCCTCACCTGTGGACATTGGGCCCTCATACCACCCTCATGGAGTCTGTTTCTGACCGTTTGAGCAGCCACATGTGTTGTAATGATGAGGCAGTCGAGTTGTTTGATTATGAACAACTGAATCATGATGATCTTTATTGGAGTCTAGTCTTGCATTTATACACATTTTTAGTTATCCTCCATCACTGGTTAACTTTGGTTACTGCTTAACTTTCGTTACTGTTTAGCACAGTAATCCATACAATTAATTATCTCTAGTTAAAGTCTAACATATGTTTACTTCTTCTCTCTAATCCTCCTTTAGATTAGTGACTTTGTTTACCTGAGTTGTATTTGCTTGGAAACATTCTTTATCTGAGGTTTGCCATCCGAGATTGGAACATTCCTGCAATTACAACTCTACATATCCTCGTTTTTTATTTTAAATGGAGGATTCAAAGATTTATGAATGTATCGCAATTGTAGAGGATTAAGAGAGGGGGAAGCAGGACGAAACAATGCGAATAAATTTGGAATACATTGAATAAAACAACAGGTTGCAATTAGTACAATAATAATAATTATAGCATAAAAGAAAAACTGTCTGAGCCAAGACCAATCAGGGAGCCAATTGGTTAGCCACTCAAAAGGTGAGTAATGAGCATGGATATTATTTTGAATGTATGATTGTAAATTGGCAAGCTCATCCTCAATACTTTTATTCAAAGAATGAAAATGCACAGCACATCCACGGTGTCCGACTAACATACAGAACCCTCCCTGATGGGCTAAAAGATGGCAAAACGCTGCTGTAAGACATCTTGATTTAAGTCTTCTATTTCATGAATAAAATCATGCAAATCATGAATAATAGCAGCGATAGCATTGATGGATTTTTCAAGTCTGCAGGTGAGACCAAGAATAAATCGTCTGTTTTCTTGAGCAATTATGCCAGGATAAGAGCCTAGAGTAAGGACTCCTGTAACGGCCCCTGCCAATGCACGGCCAAATGTAGAACCAGAAGACAATTGTGTGTCAATAATGACTTCATCATTACATGTAGGCCCCAGAGAGGAACGCCGCTGTCGAGTTGATGGGAGCGTACCTATTTGAACAGGTAGAATAAAATAACCTATAGTTGCACATTGATAATTCTGAGGATGAACATTAGTAGCATATCTATCAAAAAAGAACCACATATTAGGATCCTTAAGCTGCCAACCAGTGCATATCGATCCTGTATTAGATTGATCAGAGGCATTAAAAATAGGAAAATTGTTAGGATACATATCAGGGGCTATATTAATTCCATGCAAAGAAGAATTAAAAGTACCTGACAACCAATAGTAGTCAGAACAATAACTATAATTCCCTAGCTTTTTTAATATGTGCTGAGCAGCATCATAATCAGACCAATTATGAAGCCAAGTGTGTTTAGCGTGACAACAGAAACACAGACCCCTTGTAAATTGAGTAACTTTCAAGTAACGCCAACGGACAGAATTCAATTGCATAGGGGGTGTAGAAAATAGCCAGGAGTGTGAAATAGATTGTAGTTGTGAGACAATAAATGTAGAAGACATGATCAAGTTAGGGGTAAAAGAAATTTGACCAAATGCTATTGGGGGCTCATAGTATAAAGTAATATTTGTGCCATGGGTCATAAACATGTGTTGGGCATGACGAACCCACAAATTAGGGTTAAGACGAACCACAGAAGTGTCATTTTGAGCAGAAACACCATTAACCATAAACAAAAAAATACAAAGTAAAATGGTAACAGAGTTAGCAGTAATAATAGCAAAAACAGCAGCAACAAGATTTTCAGGAGTCTGAGGTAATGAGGCCTGTTGCAGTTGTTGTTGAGCTTGATATGTAGTAGATTTAACCTGGCCCCAAGTGATGGGTTGCGGGCGCGTTGACCTTGGAAGACGGACTTCCGTGTTCAGATGAAGATTGAAATCCGGAATCGGGTTGTGAAGGCCCTGATGCCATGCCATGATATGGACGAACACAGCGTGCTGGAACCCATACTGCTTGTCGAGTAGAAGGATCTTCCACGGCGGCGTAACCGTGACCCCAGGTGATCAGCGGTGTAGGGCCTTTCCAGGTTGGATCTGGAGCTTGGCGATACTTTACCAAAGGCCTTGCTAAAGATTCAGTAGTTCGAAAATGCAAATTAACAGGTGAGTCTGCAAGAGAAACTAAAAAGGTTAAATAATTCCAAGTTTATAATGCTACAGCAATAAGATTTTGAATCTTTCGCAGATGGTAAGGGCCAGACTCAGTTTGTAATTGTTTCTGAAGCAATGCCTTAAAAGTACAATGAGCTCACTCAACTATAGCTTGACCCTGAGAGTTGTAAGGAATTCCGTGCACTAAAGTAATATTCCATTTCTGACAAAAGGTTTGAAATTCCTTACTAATATAAGCAGGGCCATTGTCACTTTTAAACTGAGAAGGCCGACCCATTACAGCAAAAGAGGATAGGCAATGAGAAATAACATCTGAAGTACATTCATGTTTTGAAGGTGTAACCAAAAGAAAGTGTGAATGAGTGTCAATAGACGTATCAAGATAACAGTATGGCTTAAAGGTTGAAACTTGAGTTACATCCATTTGCCAAATTTGATTAGCTTGGGTTCCTCGTGGGTTGACACCTACTGGAAAGGGAACTGCCAGTTACTGACAATCTGGACAAGCACGGACAATATCCCGGGCTTGAGATAATGAAATTTTAAATTGCTTTGCAAGCGATTTGGCATTTTGATGAAAATAAGAATGACTGGCAACAGGATCAGCAAACAAAGACACAACATCCTTTAAGGATTCATCTGCCTTCCGATTTCCTTCAGTCAAGGCATTAGTAAAGGGAGTATGACTTTGAATGTGTTATACATACAAAGAATACAAGCGAGTTTCCAAACTATTCTTTAAAGATAAAAACAAGGATAACAAATTCTTATCCAAAGAGAGAGCACAATAAGAAAAGGGAAGAGATTGCATAGCTAAATACACATATTGAGTATCAACGATCAAGTTAATAGGTTGGTCAGTGAACAATCGTAAAGCCAAAATCACAGCAGCCAGCTCAGCATGTTGAGCTGAAGTCTGCGTGGCAGTAAATTTAGAATACCATTGTTGTTGAATCTGCCAGACAACCACACCCCTTGTAGGTGATCCATCAGTAAAGACTGTAAGAGCTTTAGAAATAGGATTTCGCACAAAAATGGAAGAAAAGGCTGGATTTAAAGTAGTAGTAACCACTATTCTAGGATCCTTGGGTAAAGAATACAAGAAGTTTCCCACATATTGAGAAAAGGCTATCTGATATGATTCTGAAATCATGATCAAATGCTCATGTTCAACTTTTGTACGAGTGAAAGCTATGCTAATGAGATCCTGTCCTGTAAGATGTAAGGCTCATTTACGACCTTTAATAATCAAATCCTCTAATGCTGATTGATAAGGATAAATGTTTCTAGGGGGAGTAGCTGACAAATTAATCCATTCAGGAATGTTGACCGCTTGCAGGGACGCATTAGAATAAAGACATCCCGTGGGTAAGGGTGTAGTGGGAAGAATAGCTAAGCAAAGTCCTATTGTTAAGGATGTTATCCTATCCATATCGATGCTTAAACTTATTCAATATTTCTTGAAGGCATGTTCTTTGAGAATCAGTTAATACAACTAGATCTCCTGGTGATTGTGCTCCCTTCAAAGACTGAAATAAGGGCAACATATCACCAGTTGTAATGTAGAAGAATGGGTGTGCCCAATTAATAATGCCAAGTAATTTTTGCCATTGTACTAATGTATATGATTTCTGTACTTGTAATTCAGGAAGAATTGGAATGGAGAAATTGTGCAACATTCTATGTCCTAAGTAGGTATAAGGTTCTACCTTTTGAATTTTGTCTGAGGCTATATATAATCCCTGTTGTGCCACAATATCCGTTAACTCTTTTAACAACTTAGATTCATCAAAATCCGGGGCTATTATCAATATATCATCCATATAATGATAGACTAAATAGGAAGGAAATTTATTCCAAAAGGGTTGAAGGGCATTATCCACAAAATATTGACAAAGTGTAGGGGAATTAAGCATTCCCTGAGGCAACACTCGCCAATGATATCGTTTTGTGGGCATGCTATTATTAAAAACTGGGACAGTAAATGCAAATTTTTCTTTGTCTTGAGGTTGCAAAGGTATAGTAAAAAATCAGTCTTTAAGATCAACTACTAATAATTTATAAAAATTAGAAATTAAGTTAGGATTTGGTAGACCACATTGTAAAGGACCCATGGGTTGGATACATTTATTAATTTCTCTTAAATCCTGCAGGAGATGCCATTTCCCATTTTTCTTTTTTATAACAAAAACAGGAGTATTCCAAGGACTAGTAGAAGGTTCTATATGACCAGCAGCCAATTGTTCTTGAACCAATTGTTGTAAAGCAGCGAGTTTTTCCCTTGATAATGGCCATTGTTCTACCCAAACCGGTGTAGAACCGAGCCATTTAAGAGGAAGAGCCATCATCAAGAATCAAATGGGCATTAAGAGGAGAAAGGATATCATGGCCCCAAATATTAGTATGAATATCTAGAATGTATGGTTGTAAAAAAAAGGACTTACCAGCAGATGTTGTAACATTAATTTCTTGAACACTCTACCAAGCAGCTGTAGAACCTCCTATTCCCCACAATGAAGAAACTGTCGTTTTTGGCCACTGTACTGGCCACTGTAAAGAGGAGATGACAGTAACATCGGCTCCAGTATCCAATAACCCTTGAAATGGTTGTTTATTAAGGAAGAGCGTTAACAAAGGACGAGAGGAGTTCAGCTGATGAAGTAAGCCTACAGATAAAGAAGTTGATCCAAATCTTGCATCCCCACGATTACCTATACCAGGAGATGGATTTTCATATGGAAGAAGAAGCAATTGAGCAACAGAAGAATTACAAGGAAGAACTTGAGGAAGATTCACCCAAATCTGAATCATGAGGATACCAGTGTAATCTGAATCTATTACCCCAGGCACAACAAAATAGCCCTTTTCGTGTGCAGAAGAACGAGGCAAAATTAAGCCAACTAATCCCGAAGGAAGAGGACCTTTAAATTGAGATGGAACTATTTTAACTTCCATGGGAAATTTAAACTCAATTTCCTCTTGAGTGATTAAATCGATCCCAGCGCTACCGGCTGTGGCTGGGGAGGAGTGAGAGAGACTGATGGAGGAGTCAGAGTGATGGGAAAGGCACGCTTTGGATTCTGGGTGGGTGCCACACCCATTGGCAAGTTTCCCGACCGAAACCGACATTGATTGGCCCAATGAAATACCTTTTTACAAATAGGGCACTACTTAGAAGGACGATTCTGAGGCATAGAAGGTGTAGAACGACAGTCCTTCTGAAAGTGGCCAGGCTTCTTACACTTAAAACAGTTACCAATTGGTCGCTGTCCTTTCTGAATAGCAGCTGCTAACGTATGCATTTTATAAGTTTGTGATCCTGGCAGACTCGCAGCATATCTGCCAGAGTGTAATGAGCAGTAGCCTTTAACAGCTGTAAAGCTCTTTTACAATCTGCATTAGCATTTTCAATAGCTAACTGGCGAAGTTCACCAGCAGCTTCCTGATGATCAAACTGCTGTCTAATTGCTTTGGACAGACGCTCAACAAAGTCAGCATAAGGCTTATTGGCATTCTGTCGAATGTTTGAAAAATTTGCTGTAGGTTCTCCAGCTTGGGGTACCTTAAGAAAAGCATGAAAGGCACATTCAGAAACAATAGTTAACGTAGCTGGAGGAAGAACAACTTGAGTAGGAATTGTACCAAACGGTCCAGAACCAAATAGCTGCTCAACTGTATATGCTCTTCCCCCTCCTAAAGCAGCAGCTTGAGCATGTCTCATATATTCACTCTCCCAAACCACATATTGCATGGATGTTAAAATCATGCGAAATATTTGCTTTCAATCTTCAGGGATTATTGTATAACCATTTTTTATTCCTTCTACAAGTCCTATTGTAAAATTACCACTAATCCCATAGTCTGTAACTGCCTTTTTTAACTCTCTTAAGATCTGATAAGGCAGACCCTCCCATTCTGCTACTTGCAGTCCAAGCTGTGGCCCCTGACCAGGACGATATTGTACTGGACAAACAGACAGTATTTCTGCAAGTTCTGTTCCTGAGACAGAGGCATCCCTTTTACAAGTCTCTACCATTTTCTGAAAAGAAGACTGAACAATAGAGTCAGGAGGCTTTTGCCCTGTATCTGCAGGAGCTGAGGGAATTGAAGACATATATTCAGGTGAAGAAGGGGGACAAATGTCAGCATTAGTATAACGTGAAGGTGGAGGTGTTAAAAGAGAAAGTTCATTGTGACCAAATGTTTCAATTGCATGCCTACATAAATGCCACACATGCAAAACTTCTATTTTTGCTCGAGGTTCAGTATGCAATGTTTTCCCTATACGTTCCCAATCAGTTAATTTTAAAGACCCCTTTTCTGGGTACCATAGGCACTGAGCTGCCATCTCCTGGACCAGCCTTAAGAGATTTCTCTGTGGTACCTCGGTATTATTTTTCTTCAACAAATAGCCTAATTCATCTGCATGCTTCCTTTGTTCCTCAGAAAGCGAAGACCAAAAGGTTGAAGAAACCACAAAGGGTTGAAGGTGCACCAAATCCTTGCCAGACGAAGTAAGAGGGTCCCTGTTCATGCGCCACCTGTTGTAATGATGAGGCAGTGGAGTTGTTTGATCATGAACAACTGAATCATGATCTTTATTGGAGTCTAGTCTTGCATTTATACACATTTTTAGTTATCCTCCATCACTGGTTAACTTTGGTTACTGCTTAACTTTTGTTACTGTTTAGCACAGTAATCCATACAATTAATTATCTCTAGTTAAAATCTAACATATGTTTACTTCCTCTCTCTAATCCTCCTTTAGATTAGTGACTTTGTTTACCTGAGTTGTATTTGCTTGGAAACATTCTTTATCTGAGGTTTGCCATCCGAGATTGGAACATTCCTGCAATTACAACTCTACACACATGCACATTTGTGGCCCGCTGGAGGTCATTTTGCAAGGCTCTGGCAGTGCTCCTCCTGTCCCTCCTTGCACAAAGGCGGAGGTAGCGGTCCTGATGCTGGGTTGTTGCCCTCCTATGGCCTCCTCCACGTCTCCTGATGTACTGGCCTGTCTCCTGGTAGCGCCTCCATGCTCTGGACACTACGCTGACAGACACAGCAAACCTTCTTGCCACAGCTCACATTGATGTGCCAGCCTGGATGAGCTGCACTACCTGAGCCACTTGTGTGGGTTATAGACTCCATCTCATGCTACCACTAGAGTGAAAGCACCTCCAGCATTCAAAAGTGACCAAACCATCAACCAGAAAGCATAGGAACTGAGAAGTGGTCTGTGGTCACCACCTGCAGAACCACTCCTTTATTGGGGATGTCTTGCTAACTGCCTATGCTTTCCACCTGTTGTCTATTCCATTTGCACAACAGCATGTGAAATTGATTGTCAATCAGTGTTGCTACCTAAGTGGACAGTTTGATTTCACAGAAGTGTGATTGACTTGGAGTTACATTGTGTTAAGTGTTCCCTTTATTTTTTTGAGCAGTGTATTTAGGATCCACATGGTATATCCCTTCAATCTATCTAATTTAATAATTCATTCCCCAGCTTTATACATATTCACATTAAATAATCAACTGTATATTTTAAAACATATATATTTTAAGATATCTCCCCCTGAAATCGCTAAAATTTATCCAAAATGTATCTTATCTTTTAATACATTTCCATTCCCCTGTTTTAATCCTCCAATGTAAGAGTTCATAACAGCATAATTTATATATAGTTTATATATATATATATATATATATATATATATATATATATTTTCTTAAGTTTTCACGGGTATTTATATGTATGGTATTCAGCTTTGTTCGGGTATTTTTCCATGTCATTATAGTTGTGCTTTTAAAGTTGTAGCAACGTTTCAGCAGAATCTCATCTGCCATCATCAGGCTTCTGTATTGTGTTCATCTGTGAGTCAGGTTTTCACAGCCGTTTCTGTTTTAAATTTGGTGCTAGCATACTGCTGTGCCAGAATGGTTTTTTCTTCATCCTGATTGTTTGGGAGTCTTGGTCTGTGTTTATTGGTCTTGGAGTTTGCTGTGTTCTGCTTGATTGGTGTTTCTAATATCTTCTGTCTGTTTTGTAGCGGGTTTTTTTTTGTCTTGATTGGCTGGCAACATTGTGTTTCCTGCATTGGCGACTTTTAGTGAGGCTTGGCTTTGGGTAAATGGACGGCTATCATTTATTAGGAAACTAGATTTCATCTGGGTGCCTGGTTGGAATGTGTTTGAGCTGGAGGTATCAGGTGCGGTCTGTTTGTGCCCAGGTGTTTGCTTGGCTTGTGGTGTGGATATAATTTTTTTTGTGAGTGCAGGCTTCCAGATATTTGACAGTCTGGTGGAGTCATCTCTTCTATTCATGCTTTCAGGTCTTTTTTTCACAATGTCGCGTACCTGGGGGAGGAAGCTGCGAAGGGCTAGGTGTACAGCGCGAAGTTCCAGCCAGTTTATGCTGCACAACTGTTCTATTGCAGACCATCTGCCCTGGGATGTGAGCAACTAGACATGAGCGCCCCATCCAAATAGACTGGCATCTGTGGTGATAGTGAGCCTTTGGGGCTCCTTGAAGAGACAGCCTTTGTTGATGACCGGTTTGGGCCACCAGAGAAGGGACATGAGGACCTTGGGAGGTACCCTGACCATGTGTTTGGAGTTGCTTCTGCCGGATCTCTGGTACGGAAGCAGGAACCACTGGAAGGACCTGGTGTGTAGACGGGCCCAGGGAATAATAGAAATGCATGATATCATTTTTCCCAATAATTTTGACAGATCCAGTAAGGCCACTCTCCTAAGCCGCCTGATCTCCCTAACCGATTTTTGAATACTAAGTAGTCTATCTGGAGACAGATAGACCTTGCCTTCCACTGTATCAATAACGGCCCCTAAATGAGTTATTCGAGTCAATGGCGATAATTGACTCTTCTTCCAATTTATTAGAAACCCATGATCTTGGAGAGATTTTAGGGTGGCCTGGGTGTCCCTCACTGCTTGGTGGGTAGAGGGGGACAGGATTAAAATATCGTCCAGATAACACTGGAGACGAACGGGGATGTTCCTGAGATGTGCAGCTAGTGCTGCAAGGACCTTAGTAAAGGTCCTGGGGGCAGAGGCTAATCCGAAAGGAAGGGCCACATATTCAAAGTGGTGATTATTGTAGCAGAACCTTAAAAACTTATAAATGGGAAGGCTGAATGGCGATATGTAGGTACGCCTCCGTCAAGTCTATAGACATGAGCACATCCCCTTGCCTGATGCCCATCAATATCGATTGGAGGGTATGCATTTTGAATTTGTGATATATCAGTAAACGGTTGAGTCATTTTAGGTCTTAAGATCGCTCTCTACCCCCCCGAATGTTTTGGTACAACAAAAAGATGAGAGTAAAAGCCCTATCCTCGTTGCTCGGTGGCTACTGGTTGGATGGCTCTTATGTTTAGGAGATGTTGGATAGCGGAATCCATTAGATTACGCTTAATCGGGTCTCTGGAAGGGGGAGATGACATGAAGAAGTCTGGGGGAGTGGATTGAAACTCGAGAGCGAGTCCAAATCTGACAGTGTCTCTGACCCAAGAATCAGAGGTAGAGGAGTCCCATTGGCTCGCGAATAACTTAAGGCGTCCGCCAATGGGGAGAGTGTCCCTTGAGTTATCTTGGTCGTCAGAAGGGCCTGCTTCCTGTTCCCCGAAAGGCCCTTTTGTGTTGGCTGCCCCTTCTACTCCTGTCTCCCGAATCGGACCTATCCTGTGGTTGTCCTGATCTGAACAATGGGGGCCTCTGATACCTGGGGGAGAAGGGAGCCTGATAGAAGGGCCGAAAGGATCCTCTCCGAAACGGCTGGGGATTTCTGAAGTCTGATCTTCAGGCAAGGGAGGGGAGAAATTTTTTCTTACTGCGGGTTTCAATTAGTAGGGGGTCCAGGGAGGGACCAAACAATTTGTCTCCCACAATGGGGGAGGAGGCCAGCTTGGCTTTATTCTTAAAGTCTGCTTGCCAGTGTCTTAGCCAGAGTAAATGACGGGCTGTGACATGTGATGAGATTGCTCTCGCAGAAAACTTAACTGCGTGGTATGTGGCATCAGCAGAGAACTCGGCAGCAGCAGTGAGTTTTGCAATGTCCTGGTGCGCCCTGATGTTGGATGTAGGGACGTGCTGCTTTAGCAGGCGAAGCCATCGAATAGATGACCTTGTGAAAAAGGATGCGGCCATAGCCGATCTGATGGCCCATGCATCCGATTGATGTGCCCTGCGTAGGGCTAGCTCGGCCCGCTTTTCCTCTGGCTTTAGAGCCTCCAGCGCATCACTTGGAGTCGAGGAGGACGCTAAGGCCACTATGGGCTCGTCTACCTCAGGGGTACTTAGTAATTTTGAAAATTCTGGATCCAAATTAAAATATTTTTTGTTGTGACCAGATGGGGCTGAGTATACCGCTGCAGAAGCCAGCTGTTTCTGCACCAGATCGGAAAAGATTGGTGGAGCTAGGATAACCTCGGCCTCAACAACGGGCTGGTTAAAGATTAGGTCCTCTGGACCCTCCGTTGAGGGTGCAGGGGTGTCGGCCGGTGATTGCTTGCTCAGGACTGCAATGTTCTTGGCCTTAAATAACAGGAATTTGAAGAGGTGCGGCCTGAATAAACCCGCGAAAACGGGCTGATCAGGGATAAGCCCCTCCTCCTCAGACATTTTCCCTTCTAAGGGGTCTGCCTCTGATAGGGGTTCACTGTCCTGCATAGACCCCAGTTCGAACTCGTCTGCTTCCATGATCTGGTCCAATTCCCCCTCTTCCTCCTCCTCCCGCCCTTGAAAGGGGGTCTCCCTCTGCAAGTATACCTGAGCTTGATGTTGGTCCGACCTGGGTAAGGATCTTAGTGAGTGAGACTCTTGGTTGGAAACCACCAGATAATGACTAGGCCTGGTTGCTTGTTGGAGTCCGGCTGCTATCCCTTGGCGAATAGCCAGCTCCATCCAGGTTCTTACTCTTTCTGGGATCTCCTCAATGAGGGAATCATCTTGACGGAGGCCAGCAGCTGTTGGGGTGAAGGTGGCTTCTGGAGCCCTTCTAGCCGGTGTCCCAGGAACCTGAACCTGTTGTCCTTGCGAGGGCAAACTGCGCCTGGATGAGAGGGAAAGATCTAGAGGAGGGGGGGGGTTGAGCAGAGGTAGACGGACTGGAGGATGGTAAAACCTGAGGCACCGTGAGTGTTTCCTTGGTGCGCTTATCAATTTCCTTTTGCAGGGCCTTATGGCGCCTTAAGGCATCCCTCTGGGAAGCTTTGGAGGTCTCTTTAGCCTGCTTGCGCAAATGATGAGTCTTGGCTTTTGCCTTCAATGAAGGGCCTTTGGAGGTGTTACCATCTGCCATTTTAATAATTTATATATTGCAGTAATAGGCTAGGAATCAAGGTGAGGCGGTTGGCACGCCCAGGGTCCGATCTGAGGCAAGAACGGTTGCCCTGATAGATATTTCACGCCCCCCCTTTTTTTCTTTTGACTATATAAGGTTATAGGTATATATATGTATGTATGTATGTATGTATGTATGTATGTATGTATATAAAATGAGTCGTATCTCAGTGATAATATTTTAGTGAATTAAAATATTATACAGTCAAGAATGTATTATTATTATTATTATTATTATTATTATTATTATTATTATTATTATTATTATTATTATTATTATTATTATGCTTGTAGGTGATATTATAATGTTGTTAAAATGTTGCTCCTAAAAGCAGAAATATATATATAGACTCAATCAGCCAAATTTTGAAACGCCTAGGGCCCAGTTAGGAAAAGAAAATGGGGCCCTCAGCAGCTTACCTGCACAGGCGGACTCAGGCCTGGGTGCTTGCTGCTGTACCGCTGAGGATTGAGCTGTGGGGGTTAAGCCAACAAGCCTTGAGGAGGAGAATTAACCTCGAGTGCACTCTGGCCAAAACAGGGTTAAATGACTCTCAGGGCCGGGAGAGATCCTGCTGCTTTGAGTCTACTTTCACCCACAGCACAGAAAATACAGGAGAAAAGAGCACGCAGCCACGAGGTGGCACTCAAAATGGCGTCCGCCAGTAATAGTTGTCGCGCCTCTCAGCAGCGTTCTCCCAGCAGAAAAAGGCGAAGCCGAAGCTCTCAATACAGAGGCGGCCAGAGAAGGGAGAAATTAGTCTTTCTTGACTAAAATCGGCATTCGAAGGGGGGGGGAACAGCGATACGACTCTGAAAGTTAAAACGCAAGCCACTAGAGAGAAACGAAAACGAAAGGGAACGAAGCGGCAAACAATAAGGCAGAGGGAACTTTCCGGCTATGGGGAGGTAGCGCGAAGCCGCTACAGATCCTCCCGCCGCCTCCGTCGGGGGCGCAACGGCGCTTCCCCTAAATACTTGTATGGCGAATTAAATCAATTGCGCAGAGGCTAAAGAGAGGGGTAAGAATCAAACCTGCAGAGAGCTTAAAGTGGCTCTTTCAAACTGAAGTCCTGGTTCGGCCAAGGAGCTAGGAAAAAACACAGCCTGTCTCGCACGAGGCTGAGCTAAAACTGGGGAACGCTGTGGAGATGTCACGTGGAGGAGGAGGAGCGTTCCTCAATTCAAGCTCAGCCTAACAATGCGGAGACTGAAGCACTTCCCACTACTGGATGCTCTGAGCAGCTCATAGGAGAACTCCTGAACACTGTTTAAGAACTCATAGAAGGGATCAAATAGGATGTAACTAAAGCATGGATAACTGCTAAGATTTGTCTTATTCAGGAACAATTGCAGGTGGTATGTTAGATATAACTGTGCAAAAGCATCTTTGTAGCTAATTTCTTGTATCAGTTATGATCAAAGAGCACTTCCAGATGATAATCTTATGCTTTCAAGGAAATGCAGTCTTCAAAACAGGCTGAAACACAGCTCCAGAGTTAGTTGGTTGTTTTCTAACACCTGGCTTGTCTGGATTTTATTTCAGTATTGTATTCCAATGCTGAACTGGGGTATCATCAATTGAATTAACTGTTTTCTTGCAGTTTAGTGACAGGGACCAGTACAATTAAATCAGCACTTAAATTAAAAGTTCTGAATAAGCTTTCTCAGTGACTTTATACAGAAATTGACCAACGTAAGGGATAAGAGGCAACTCTACAGCACATGATAGGACTGTTGCCTGGGTGTCAAACAGGAAATTTAATTTTAATTTAATTTAGATGCCAGGCAAATTTTGAAACAAAAGCTTCAAAAATGGAACTTTTTCTTCAGAGGGCAGTGGACCCTTTAAGGAGGTATTTAAACAGATATTGGCTTGTCTGTCAGATAAATTGCAGTAGCAGGTTATGGAACTTTCAAGTCCTTCCATAATCCTGTATAGAGTGATGTGATAAATTTCAGTTTATGAAGAATTCATCATATTAGTGGCAATTTCATTACTTTCTATCCATATTTCCAAGTGAGATAAACATTTTGCAGTGGCAATCCTTAATTCTGTAAGTACCTGTAATGAGGCAAAAGGCTATATACTGTATTTTATTTCTGGGAATTATTTTTATTGCTGAGCAATTTTATTTGAAGCAATAATGAACATAATAAAATGCTCTAAATCAAATCTTTATGATGGTCATAGACCAGCATAACAAGGCTGAAATAGAACAAATAATTTTAAAAACTAAAAAAATCTAAAACACATTGTTAATTTTTAGTTTTAGTTAAAACTAAAAATGATATATAAAACTGAAAATCTAAAAAACCTAGAGCAGATAAAAACATAAAAATCCATCATAATATAAAATATTCTCAGCTATCAAATATGTTTATTCTTGTATAACAAAAAAGTACACTACCGGACCAAGCCAGGTTGCGTTCTTGAACAATTGCCATCAGCATTAAAGCAAGGATAGTATATTAAAAACAGATTTTTAGTGTTTTATTTCAGCATATCTGTTGCTTTTCATCAAAGGGAATAAACTGCTGGTTGGTTAGAAAGTAAGCCAAAAATGTTGCACAGGAAGAGCATGAATTTATAGTCTCTTGAGGGCTTTGGTTGGTGGTACTAAATTGCAAAAAAATAAAGAGTCAGTTGTGATGCAGCTTTGCACTTGATCACTTATCCATGTCAAATCATGCTAGGCAGATAATTTGTCATATCTATTGCTAAATTTACTCTCTGATATTAGGAGGGGATAGGTAGGTCAGTCGACAGGTAAATATTGTTTCAGGTTATTCATTTCTGAATGATGGGATGTTTTACATAATTAGTTTTCTATTGAAGAAAGCATTCCAGAATATAAGGGCAAAAGGTTAGCCACTCTGAGAGAGAGAAATAGAACGTTATAATGATAAAGAACTATTTGATGATTGCAGCACTGTTTCATTTATTACTTTATCTACTCAGTCACTTTGTCCAAGTGACACACTCTTTTGACACCAAACTTCATTGGAAAGAAGGTCATCTCAATTAATAATTTAGATAATTTAATGGAATGAGGTGAGAGGTTTTATTTAATCATGTTTATATGAGATTGGAGGAAATATATAATACATTGATCTATCCCCAATATGTATAGTTTTGTTTTTAGCCGACTTTTGAATCGATTTATCTGTTGACAAGTGACCTATTTCACAATGAAAAGAATACAAGACTACAAAGACAGTTCTGATGTAAATATTATTAATTATTCACATAGTCAGTTAGTAGAATCTAATGAAAGGGAGAACTATTTAAATTATTTTTCAAAGTGGAACAAATTAGTTTCATACTTTGGACTATGGATAGACTGTCTGCAGGCTCTCTCCAAAGAAATTAGACCTACCTTGTTGTAGTAGTTCCTCTTTTCCCCAGCCAGATGGATAAGCTTACTTGATGAATAATAGGAAATGAAGTATATATTTCCAGCTGCTAACAATTCCCATAGTAGGAATCTCAGAATTTATAGGAGTGGAGCAGAGGGAGTGAAGTAGATCAGGTTTTCTACCTTCAAACATCCTTGCAAAAATTTCTAAATTGCTGGGATCAGCAGTTTTGCTCAGAATAAGTAAATGGAAGGGGAATTAAACTCACCTTCCTTCAAAGTGAATTGCACTGGACTGCTGTGAAATATGGAAGCCTCCCACCTTCTCTTTTCCTTTCACTGACCCAACAATTGTAAGCATGCTTGTTGGAAAGATTCTAAACAATTGTGTATAGAAATGGGTGGTTTTGTACAGGGCCCGTTTAACAGTCAAAATGGTTTAGTCCCCATTGTCATGAAAAACAAGATCAAATGCAAGGCCCAGTACACAAATTCCCAACAATTCTGCAGCCTAATGGAATAGATCCATTAGACTCTTATATTGAGACTATGCCAAGGAAGGTGATTCATTTTCATTTATTCTCAGTTATGTCAGCAAAGGCAGGAAACAGATTTAGTTTTTAGTAGGACTGTCAAAATATGTTACAGATTTTTTTTTCTACAGTGACATGGCAGAAAAGAGCACATAATTCACAGTCTATTCGTGTCTCAATATTTACCAGCTCAAAAATTATGGATAAAAATCTGTAGATTGGGACAGCACATAAAAATGAACATTTTCTTTTCTACAAAACATTTACATAATAGCTGAATGAAGTAATTAGTGAACATACATCATACTCTGATCAAAAATAACAGGTTTTGTAGATTTCCAGCTCAATTTTGTTCCATAGTGTCCCCATTTATTTTCTCACATGTTAGCCTCTGAATGATTAGTGTTAATTTCTAGAGAAAGAAATGGAAATGCTGCACTTCAGAATAATTCAGACCTCTACTTTTAGTGGGGTGGTGCAGCTTCCAGTGGAGGTAGGTAATCTTAGGGAATGCAAAGTAACTATTGCCTCTACAGGCTTTTTGCAGTAAACAAACTGTATATACCCATGTAAACATCCCCACAGTAACAATGACAGGGAATGAGCTTGAAGATCTATCTTTAGATCCTGAACTTGTGAGCTTTTATTTACCACAATCTGGAATACTGCTTTATAATGATAATATATTCATTTCTTCTATGCTGATTTGCCAATTATATGTTGTCACTAAGCTTTTGTGAAAATAAATGTAGGCTGACTTACAATGTGAAAGTTACTGGGAAGAAAACAGTAAACATGCTAGAACTTTCCATTACCCATCCAAGCGCTGAAATATTCATTCCGATACTTCCTTAGGATTCAGCTCCATCTCCCCAACCCCTACTCCAAAAGGAATGGGCTTTGACAATGTGATTTTGTGGGGGGAATTTGTATTATTTCTCCAGATTTTTTTCTGCCTTTTGTGCAATGAATATGGGACCTTAACAGATTTGTTGTCCTTGAATTGAACTGATGATATGATCACGACATGAATTATCAAAATGGAACAATAAAGGAGCCATAAATAATGGAGTTTAGGAATAAATGAAAATTATGATTAGGTGTAAAATAGGCATAAGTACAATTAAAACAAATTTCTTAACCCTCCAAAATTTAAGCCTCGGCAAACACTTATGGTAAATAATTGTGTCCTTTTGTAGGATAATTTCTATTTCCTTATGATATTCTAAAGTGTCCACAATAGTATTAAGTTTTTGGGATTTCTACAGGTAGTCGTCAACTTATGACAACAATTGAGCCCAAAATTTCTATTGTTAAGTGAGACATTTTTAAAGTAAGTTTTGCCCCATTTTATGACCTTTCTTGCCACAATTGTTAAGTGAATCACTTTACCGCTAGTTGATAAGTTAGTAATCTGGTTGTTAAGTGAATCTGGCTTCCCCATTGACTTTGCTTGTCAGAAGTTCGCAAAAGGTGATCACATGACCTTGAGATGCAGCAATGGTCATAAGTATGGAACGGTTGTCAAGCAGCTGGATTTTGATTACATGACCCATGGGGATGTTGCAAAGGTCGTAAGTGTGAAAAATGGTCATAAGTCACTTTTTTCAGTTGTAACTTTGAACGGTCACTAAATGAACTGTTGTAAGTTGAGGACTACCTGTGTTATGAAGTATCCTAAGGTGTCTAGATTATATCCAAGTAGGCTTCTGTTCTGTATTGTTAGGAAATGAGTAATTTTGCATTTGGTACTGGGGACCAAAGTATACAATTATACATTACGTATTTCATATTGAATATTTCCCCATTTCTCTATGGTTTTCTTTTGTGTTTTAGCATTGCACACATATTAATCTGAATAATTGAGGATCCATGTGTTCCACTGAAAGCAGGGAAGAGAAACATGCTAGAGTTGTGACTTCTTAACAGAAAAACAAACCAGACTTCCTAATATGCATGTCATGATTAAAAAAAAAAATCTGTGGGGTTGTCTGGAGTTTGTTAACTGTGCCATTAGTAGAAGAAACCAAGTGAAATTGATTGAATTGTATGGACTAGCATGGGGAACCAGGAATCTTTTTTTTTGTAAATTTTATTGGTTTTTATAAACAAACATAAACAAACAAAACATAAAAACATCAAACTTTCTTCCATAAGTATACAAGCAGTGTCCCGGTTGGTTTACAAATTTTTTGTGCATCCATTTCGTAGTCTTCAGTTACAGTTACATTGCATAATAACTCATATTATCAATCAAATTGAATACCCTAGTATCATTATTAATCAATCATTTGACAATAATTTTATTCATTCATATTTTATGAGATAACCATAATTTACTTAGTTTATTTTATAACAATTCATATAATCCTCCCTAATCTATCCTAAAAACATTTTGTAGATATAATAAAAAAGAAATACATCTTTATATATTTATTATTTCCTACAAGTTCTACTTCTTCTTCTTCTTTTTCTTCAGCGTTTGTCTCGCGCTCTGGCGAGGTCCGCTAATGTCCTTGAGTACTGCTTCCATGCCTCTCTGTCTGCCACGTATGTCGGGTCTGCCTTCGCGATCTCTAGATCGGCCTTGATCGTGTCCATCCAGCGTTGCTTAGGTCTACCACGCGGTCTCGCTCCTCCGACAATCACCTTCATTGCAGATTTGATGATGGATTCTTCCTTGGCGCGACTCACATGGCCGAACCATCGTAGCCGGGACTGCCTCATGACCGTGGGGATGGGCACGACGTTGAACCGTCTGCGCACTTCTTCATTCCTGACGCGATCGAGTAGGGTGAGGCCTGCCGACCATCGGAGCATTCGCATCTCCATTGTCTGGAGTCTGCTTTCGACTTCTTTGGTCGTCGGCCAGCACTCTGCGCCGTATATGGCCACGGGGCGCACCACAGAGTTATAGATTTTCGCCTTCAGGCGCATCGGCATCTTCTTGTCACAGAGGACGCCCGTGACGGACTTCCATTTGCCCCACGCTGCGTTGATCCTGGCTGCCACCTCAGTTTGTAGTAGGCCTTCTTCCCCAAGAGTAGTTCCCAGGTACTTGAAGGTGGAGGCGCGCGGTAGCTCCTGCCCGTTCACGTGGATGGAGCCTGTCGTTTCGTTGTCAGTGGTCAGGTATTCGGACTTCTTTAGGTTCAACCGGAGCCCGAACTGCTCGAGGCGGTCGTGCCACTGTTGGACTAGGTGCTCGAGTTCAGCCTTGCGCAGGTTGGCCAGGAACACATCATCGGCATAGAGCAGCGTCCATGGGGCGGGCGTGTGCAGGTCGTGTGTAATTGTGTCCATCACCAGAATGAACAGCAGTGGTGAGACAGCAGAGCCCTGGTGTACGCCGACGGTGATATTGAACTCCTCTGATATCCCAGCTGCCGCTTTTACACGGCTTTTGTGACATCTGTATAGGAGTTGGACCCATTGTACGAGTAGCTCGGGCACGCCGTGATCTCGCAGTGCGTACCAGATGAGATCGTGCGGGACTCGGTCGAAGGCCTTTTCCAAGTCCAAAAGGCGGTGTGAGCGGGATTTTCTTCTCTCTGTGAGCCTCCATCAGCATCCGCACACCGAAGATGGCATCGGTGGTGCCGCAGTTCTTGATGAATCCAGCCTGGTTGACGCTGATGTCGACGATGTCCCGAATGCGCTTATCGAGGACGCGTTCGAAGATCTTCATAGTGTGTGACAGTAACCTGACCGGTCTGTAGTTGGAGCAGTCCGCTGGGCTGCCCTTTCCCTTCCAGATCGGAACAGTGGTGCTGCGGTACCAGTCGTGTGGCACTATTCCCGTGGAGACGATGTTGTTGAACAGCTCGCACAGCCACAATGCCGAGCCCGGTAGTGCCTTTTTCCAGAAGTCAGCAGGGATGTCGTCTGGTCCTGTTGCCTTACCGTTTTCATGGCCTTGATGGCGTCGGTGACCTCGCTGGCGTGAATGCCTGAGACTGGGCCTTCGACGGGGTCACCTCGCGGGGTTCGTGGGTGTGGGAACTCCTCGGTGGAGATCTTCTCAAGTATTGCCGCCACCTCTCGGCAGCGTCTCTGGGGTTGACGATCAAATTTCCCCTTTCGTCGTTGATCCCATGAAACTGGTCAATGTCCAGGGTCTTCCTGTGTCTGCTTTTGGCTAGGCGGTAGACCTCATTCTCGCCTTCTCGCGTGTTCAGCTTCTCGTAGATGTCGTCGTAGTGGGAGCTTCTGGCTGTCGCTACTGCTTTCTTGGCTGCCTTTTGGCCGCCTTGTACTGCAGAGCTTCTCGCTGGTCTTGTCCTGAAGAAAGGCCTTGTAGAGCCGTTTCTTCAGGTGCACGGCATCTTGTACTTCCGGTGTCCAGAGCCATGTATCTCGTTCGATGCGTCTCCGTCCTGGCTTGGTACAACCAAGCTGTTGGCAGCCGGCAGTGTGAACAGTGCTCTTCAGCATGGACCACGCTTATTTCATTATTGTATTTTATTATCTAACCATTGATAGAAAAGGTCCCAAATTTTATAAAATTGTTTATCCTCTTGTTCTCTAATTTCAAATGTCAATCTACTCATCTCAGCACATTCCAATATTTTCTTAATAATTTCCTCCTGCGATGGTATTTTCTCATTTTTCCACTTTTTAGCAAATACAATCCTAGCCACTGTTAATACATTTACAATCAGACATTTCAAATCATTGCTGTATGTATCTGGTAAAATTCCCAATAAAAATATCTCTGGTTTCAAATCTATATGCTTTTTTGTCATTTTTTCCAACCACGTGTGGATTTTAGTCCAGTATTTTTTAGCATCCGCACAAGTCCACCACATATGGTAATATGAGCCAGGTGTCTGATGACATTTCCAACGTTTTTCGGATTTATTCTTGAACATTCTTGCTATTCTTGTCGGGGGGAAAGTACCACGTGTAAAACATCTTATACAAATTTTCTTTATAAGCTATTGACATTGTCATTTTATAATTTTGAGACCACAATTTTTGCCATTTCTCTAAATCAATCCCATATCCAAAATTCTTCCCCCACACAATCATAGTTTCTTTAACTTGTTCTTCTTCTAGTTTAGTTTCTAATAAATATCCATACAATTTTTTAATCACCTTTTCATCAGTACCTGTCAAAATCTTATCTAGGTCAGTCAATTTATCATAGAAACCTTCTGTTTTAAAATCTTTATCATACCTTGAATGTATTTGTGCATATGAAAACCAATTCATTGTTATACCTTGTTCCTCTAGTTTTGTATAGATTTAAGTTCATCCTTTTCATTCAATATTTCTCCATATCTAACTGTTTGTTCCTTCTTGTATATTATAGGATAGGAAAATGCTTCAATAGTCAATAACCAGACTGGAATTTTCAAATAACATTGTCTTTTAATCTTCTCCCAATTTAACCACAAAGACTCCCGTATATGATGTCTTCTAAAATACCCCTGTATTTTAGTTCCCTTGTACCATAAAAAAGCGTGCCACCCCAACAACAGATCATGTCCTTCTAATGTCAACAATCTAGTATTTCTTAATGTTATCCATTCCTTGACCCACATCAAGTTTGTAGCTTGGTAATACAACTCCCAATTAGGCAAACCAAATCCTCCTCTAATTCTAGCATCTTGCAAAAGTTTTAACTTTATTCTCGCCTTCTTACCTTGCCATATATATTTCAACACAATTTTATTTAAATCTTCAAAATAGTCTTTTCCAAACCTAATTGGAATTGTTTGAAACAAATATAAAATTCTGGGTAATATATTCATCTTGATTGTTGAAATTCTCCCTATTAGTGACAGTTGTAAATTTTCCCATTTCGCCAAGTCTAGTGCTATCTGTTGTTTAATATAATCCATCCAGTTTTAATATAATCCATTTTGATCAGAATGAATAAAGTTATTTAAATATTTTTTAAGTCTTTCTGCCAATATTGAAGCAAAAATTTTATAATCTGCATTTAGTAAAGAAATAGGTCTATAGTTCTTAATTTGCAATGGATCAGCCTCCTCTTTTGGAATAAGTGTGATATAGGCTTCTGACCATGATTTGGGTATCTTCTTCTTTAACATAACTTCATTCATAACTTCTAGCAATGGAAGGTTCAACGATTCTTGTAACGTTTTATAAAATTTTGCCGGGAGTCCATCTGGGCCTGGTGCCTTTCCATTATTTTGCTTCTTAAGTGCTTCAGTTAACTCCATCATAGTTATATTGCTTTCTAACATTTTTTTCAGTCTCTTTAGGTATCTTAGGTAAATTAGCCTTCTGTAAATACTGCTTAACTCTTTCCTCATCAATATTCTCTTGCTTATATAATTTCCCATAAAAATCTCATATGATTTCCTTCTTCTCTTTGTTGCCATGGCAAACTTGGCCTTGATCATCCATTAACTGCAATATTTTCCTTGATTCTTTCTCTTTTCTCAATTTATATGCTAACCATCTACCTGGTTTATTTGCATCTTCAAAATAGTTCTGTTTAGCACCTCTAATTTTCTGTGCTAATTCTTCTTTCTCTATTTGACCCATTTTGTGTTTAATTATATCCATTTTTAGCTTAATGTCCTATTTCTGTGGCGTTTTCTGTAGCTCTTTTTCAAGTCTTTTATGCTCATCCTCTAGAACCTTAGTGGCTTGCCTTTTCCTAGTATTCCTTTTCCTTGTATAATCTATTATCAAGCCTCTAGCATATGCCTTCATTGTATCCTATACATTCTGAATTGATGTATCTTTTTTATTTTCTCTAAAGAAAAAGGCCAATTCTTTCTCCATCAGCTGTGTAAAGTCTTTTTCCTTTAAAATAGTATTATTTAACATCCATCTCGATCTTCTTTTTTGTCCTTTCCATTTAATTGTCATTGGATTGTGGTCTGCCCAAGTACTTGTTTCAATATTTATTTCTTGAATATTCTGTTGACATCCATATCATATCTATTCTGGATCATGATAAATGTCTATTTGAGTAGAAGGTATATTGTTTAGTTTTAGCATTTCTTTCTCTCCATGTATCTTTTAAATTTAATTCATCAACCATTTTAAAAAAGGATTTTGGGAGAGTCTTTCTGTTTCGCTTTGTTGTTGTTGCTGTATAGTCCAATTTATTGTCTACAATTCCATTAAAATCTCCCAGCATAACTATGTTGGCATAGTCCAGTTCAATTATTTTCGTATGTAATTTTTTGTAAATTCTTCTTGTTTGTCATTCGGAGCATAAATTGCAATCAGGAGTGTTTTCATATTATTGTCCATTATTTCCACCATTAATACTCTTCCATCTTCATTAGTATAGATCAATTTTGCTGGGGTGGTCTCTTTAATATATAAAACCACTCCTCTTTTCTTACATTAGGTCAAGGAAGTAAATATTTTCCCTAATTTTGGCTGAACCAACAATTGTTCATATTGTTTTTTAATATGTACTTCTTGTAGACAAATTATATCAAATTTTAATTTCTCTAATTTGTGAAAAGTTTTCCTTCTTTTAACAGCTGAATTAAGTCCATTTATATTAATTGTAATCAATTTTTTCTCTTCCATGGTTATGTTTTAGAGTTGGGTTTAGCATCTCTCGTAGATCTTGATTCACGTTGTTCTTTGGCTTCCACCTTTCCACCTACTGCGTCTTCTTCTTTTTCAGTCCCCATTTGACAATCCTCTTGGAATTCAATTAGTGAGATCTCTTTTTCTGCCTCTTCCTCTTTCCTTCTGAAAAATTCTGCATAAAATAATTCCACTTTCTCAATTGAGTCAATTCTATGTCTCTGTTCTTGCCATGTGAACATTAACCCTTCTGGAATCAGCCATCTATAATTAACCTCTTTTTTCAGTAGCATTTTAGTCAAAAATCGATATTCTCTTCTCTTCTCATCTCTCTCACTCTTCTGGGTATTTGTTTTAAGACCACAATCTCCTTGCCTTTGTATTTCAACATTTTCTCTCTTGCCACTTGCAATATTTGCGTTTTAATGGCTTTCTTTGTAAATCTAATATGAACTTCTCTTGGTAGGTTATTTCTCATCGCATATCTTGTAAAGACTCGATATACCTCATCTATTCCATCCATCATCTTCTCTTCAGTTATTTCCAAAGCTTCGGCCAATATTTCTATCATTATCTCAGCTAAATTTTGTCCCTTTTCTTCCTCTATGTTTTGAAATCTAAGATAAAATTCTGATCTGTCCATCTCCCATCTCTGCATACCACTTTTATCTTGTTCAACCACAGTTAATCTGTTATCAATGTCTCCAATCTTCTTGTCTCTTTGTTTATCTTCTTCAATTTTTTGGAATCTCTCATCATACTTCGACATCATTTGTTGATGGGAACCAGAAATCTTGCTTATTATTAATCATTGTGTAAAAAGAAGGCCAAAAATCAGGGTTTCATAAAATGAGGTGCACAGTATTTTAACCACAACATGGCTAAAATTGGTAATTAGTTTTATTTATCTGAAGAAATACCTGATTATTCAGAATGTTATTAAAATTGCATTAATGATGAGACTAATTAAAGGTCTTTTTCTTCTGTAATGGTTTTAAAACAAACATGAATTAACTAAGACTAGGTTAATTAATATAATATTTTCAAGAACTCTGTAAGAAAAACAATGCTATTTGTCACAATAAGGTCGTAACTATAAAAAAATAAGGGTTATACACAATTTTACTCAAAAGTTGGTTTATATGAATCAACTGTATTCTTCAATGTTTCTATTATGTCTTCATTGTCCTTGTATATTATATTGTTATAAAGGATTTAAGTATTTGCAGTTCTGTTATACCAACCTAGCTATCAACTCATCTGTGTGCCATTTAGATGACTGTTTATTTTGGCTTAATAAAGGGTAAGTGATTATATGGGAAATCAGGTGATCTGCAAAGAGGAAACAGAGAAACTAGTCACGGAAATTGGCTTCATTGATAGATGGAAAGCATTTAAATGACAACAATTCTTTGTGTTCTAAAGCTATTGGGAAATTTTGACTTTAAAAGAAATGACTCAAAAATTTATGTGGTACAAGTCTGATGCAATTTTACTCTCAACCTTATAGCAGCATGGTAAAACCCTTGTGCTTATTAAATATATTTAAAATGTATCACACTCTTCCTTTGTTTTGGAAAAGTTGAAAATTGTTAAGAAAATCCAGTACAGATATTCAGTTGAAAAAAGTGCCTTATGATCACTTTTCACATTTACAACTATTGCAACATCCCCATGGACACACAATCAAAATTTGTATGCTTGGCAACTGGTTCATATTTATGATGGTTGCAGTCACCTTTGTGACTAAGCAAAGTCAGTGGGGAAGCCAGATTCACTTAACAGCTATGTTACTAATTTAATAACTGCAATGATTGACTGAATAATTGTGGCAAGAAATGTTGTAAACCAGGGCAAAACTCCCTTAACTGTCTCACAGAAATTTTGGGCCCAATTGTGGTTGTAAGTTAAGGACTACCTGTATTAATTCAAAAACCTTATGGAGGATAAGGCTATCAGTGACTTGTAGTCTGAATTATTATATTTTACCTCCACTACAGGAGACTCTATGCCTCTTTATATCAATTGTTGCAGGACATTTTTTGTTCTGATTGTGAATTTCTCATAGGATGATTGGCCACTATGGGAATAGAGTTTGGGAGCTACTTAGCTCTTTCCTTTGATCTATTCTATCATGTCTTTGCATTTTCTTAATGATGAGAATTTTAAAAAACAATTGTCATTATTAAAATAATAAACTAAAACTACAATAACAAAATTAGAAGTAGTCTAACATTTAACTTTCAACAAGTTAAAAGTTTGTTGGGCAGTAAAGTGTTTCAGTACCAGCAGAATTCTAATTTAGATAAACTACTACTTCTTATGGCATGTATCCCCACCCCCAGTCCATGAACTGGTACTGGGCTGTGGCATGCCAGAAACAGCCTGCGCAAACAATCAAAGCCCCATCTACAGGATGCAGGCAACACTCGAAACCACACCCGCTCTGGTCCAAGGAAAAACACCAAACTGGTCCTTGGTGCCCAAAAGGTTAGGGGCCACTGACTTATGGGATGCCTATCTCAGGTATTACTTCTCATTGTAACTCAGAAGCCTTTGATAAGAGAGCTGTTTCAGTTCATGCTGAGTAAACCGATCAAGGTCAAGCTGAGTAAACTGATAAAAAGTAAATTCCTAACTAATTAACTCCAAGCTGTTTCAGAATTTAAAAGCAATAGTCATTGTATTGATTGTGCTTGGAAAGTACTAGTAGCCAATGTTGACATTTGGTTAAAATTTTGGTTTCAGCCTCTGGAATAAATTTTTGTATGGAAGAGAAAGAGTAGTTAAAATATGTAGTCCAAGAATCAGTTTTAGAAATGGAGATGTTATCTTCTATGCAATCAATTTTAATCAATTAATTTAGGGTAAGGTTTTTTTGGGAGGGGGGTCTGATTTGGAGCATGAAGTTTGCTTACTTTACTGAACTGATCACTGACCTCAGACACTAATACTTCCAAATGTGAAATCACCTCAAATGTTTTGTATTTATATGTGGCTATAATTCTCATACTATTTCTTGGGCTCACCTCCTAAGAGGTGGTGGCACAGTGGTTAAAACTCAGTACTGCAGGCTAACTCTGCCCACAGTCTGGAGTTCGATCCTGACGGGGCTCGAGGTTGACTCAGTCTTCCTTCTGTCCAGGGTTGATAAGATGAGGACCTAGATTGTTGGGGGCAATATGTTCACATTGTAAACCTCCCAGAGAATGCTGTAAAGCAGGGGTCCCCAACCCCTAGGCCATGGCCCGCTACCAGGCCATGAGCTGTTCAAAACCGGGCTGCTTGAAGCAGCGGGTAAGTGCATACATGCACACTCCATATGCATGAGCAGCAGGCGCCCACCACTTACGCAACACCATTTCTTCTTTTCCGCCCCTCTGCAGCTGTCCACAAATCCAGAAAGGTTGAGAAACTCCGCTGTAAAACATTATGGGGTAGTATAAGTGCTATTGCTGGTTCTATCGCTAAGGACCACCTATGACCACATAAATTCTGGCAGTCTACTTTTTTGTAAATATCTCTGTTCTTCCAAGCAGAGTTGGTATTCAGCAGGTTCTCACCAGTTCTGGAGAACCGGTAGTTGAGTAGTTCAGAGAACCGGCAAATACCACCTTTGACTAGTCCCGCCCCCATCTATTCTCTGCCTCCCGAGTCCCAGCTGATTGGCTGGGTCTTTTTTTGTTGCCCTGCACAGGAGAATGGAGCTGGAAAGCAGGTTAGTGGGGTGGGGAGGGAGTGCTATTGCAGTAACCTTCCCCCAGGAGTGGGGAGGGAATGGGGATTTTGCAGTATCCTTCCCCCTGCCACGCCCACCAAGCCACGCCCACCAAGCCACGCCCACCAAGCCACACCCACAGAACCAGTAGTAAAAAATTTTGAATCCCACTACTGCTTCCAAGCGATTGCGGGGTAAGTGGAAAATTGCAGATACTGGAAAAGATAGATATCCACATATTTTAGCAAAACAATTTAAGGGAGAACAATATCAGTTGATGTCTAGAGGCTGTGGGAAATCCACTGGTTCTCTTGTTTGACTTTAGGAAGATACTTATAATGGCAACATTACTTGAGGACACAAGGATCAGGACCATGCATACAGATAAAGCAGGGATATGATCTGAAAGCGAAGATCTTGGGTTCTTATGCCAAAGAAGTTGCCATCTAATCATCTTGAAAAATCTCAGCATAGAACTTCAGCTCTTGTTTATATAGATGAAAGATAAAACTACTTGAGGTATATTTCTCCTTTGTTTTGATGAAAACAGGTTTGACTTCTTCCTTAATCTTACAGCATGAAGAAAGGGGAATTGAGTGGAAAAAGCAATTCTTGATTGATATGTTTGTAGTGATTTTTCCTGCAGGAGATGCTGTGTTTATGAAATTACCATTGTGGGATTGAGACCTAAAATAAAATCATCTGTAAACATTTGGGATGGATGAAACCCCTGTGTTATTTTGCACAAATTCTTTTACCATTTGCATACATCTGTTTTTACTACAATGTGTGTAAGAACAGAAAAAAATGATATATGACTTTCTTGTAATGCTTTACAAAAATCGTCTAGAAGTACGATTTTTGTATAGTGAGAATTTCAAGAGTATGTGATTATTTATTCTGCAATTATACCTAAAAGTAGCATCTATAGGGTTACCTATTGTAGATAGTAATGCAGATTTAACTTTCAGACAATTTATAATCTCAAAGAGTTTGAAACAGAAATTGCTTGTGCTACTTTAAGAAGTATTTATCGCCATTATTTAACTCTAGGAAGTTAAACTTCAGGAGAAAATTTAGATTTAAAATCCAGTATAAAAATGGCAATTTTGTAAATGTATGAGAGAAGAGAAATAAAGCATAATAACCATTATGTAATTAACAGATACTCCCTAAAGTTGGCACTCTGAAAAGATATGTCAATGAATTTGCAATTTGCTACCTGTTAAGCAACAAAATATGAAATCCAGGTTTTTATTAAGGATGAAAAACAATTAAATTACATTTTATAGTTCAGTGAAGCAGAAACTTTTTCCCATTCCATTGCTAATTACTTTTTGCTGAATTAATTACCTATTTTCATTTATTTGGGGGTAGGTGGGTGAACAATTGCTTGCTTGTAGTGCTGTAGGGAAGCTTTCTTTTAATGTGGCATCTCAGCAGCAATATGATATGTGATCCATCACATTCCCTCCATATGTAGTATCTACTGTTACTAAAATATATATGGGTATTAGCTGAGAAAAAATTGCTTTGGCCATCTCTATCACTTATTCTTTGGTGTTAAAATATTTTTTCTGATAATGTGTAAATTGAACAAGGACATTCAATCTGGGAAGTACTGTTCTAAACTTAAAAGTATTCCTATCAGATATTTGTCTTCTAAAAGAAGGAAATTTTGTGTCCGATCTATGTTATATTCTAGGAGAGAATTATTACTGGAGTTGGGAAACTAATTTTAATGCTCTGCTTACATTTAATGATAAGCCAAATTTTTCAGTTATTTTTATTTTCTGTAAACAGTGTACCAGTACATATAGCTCATTAACTCCACTATTATGTGAACAAATGAAACAGGCATAAATAATTGTGAATTACAAATAAGTCAAGGTTCTCTTTCAGGAATAAATCTATGTTGTTTGTTGGTTTACAATCCTAGTTAATTTGTGAGTAACTATCTAAGATTCTTGGCTTCAGTTTCATACAAAATTCTGCTTTTTTTCTTGCGCAAAGGGAAGAAGAAAGCAAGATGAAACAAATGAATAGGCTAGAAATTGCTGGTTTTCTGAAAATAAATTGGTTTATTGTTATAAGCAAATATTTCCATATGCAGCTTCATTCTACTCAGTTGCATTCCTTATGTTCTATTTCTAAATAGAGTGAAGAATTTCCTGCCTTAGTGAGAGGCATTTGAAAACTATTGAATTATCTCCCCTCTCCATCTATCTTCAGATCATTTGTCATTAGCTCTTTGAAAATGTCCTTATGGTTGTGGTTTTTAGATAATTTGTTTTTGCAATTAAGCATACTTTTATTCCGGAACAGATTACTGCAGGTGACATTTTGTTAGCGTTAGTGTGCTGTGATTTACGCAGCTTAAGAGCCATTGATCTTCTGAGCATTACCAATGAAATTTTATTTATGATCAGCTGTAAAAAAATTCCTCATCAGAAGCTGTGCCAATAGTTAGTGTATTGTATGTTAAAAGTGTTGGAAACATTCAAACATAAATTAATCTGTGGGGTTTAGGGAATTGTGTTTGGACAAGCATGCTGCCAATTCAAATTATATCAAACAATTGTTAATATAGATAAATATTCGTTTATTGAGTTTATACATAAGAATGATTGATGATATAGTGTGTGACAGTGGACAGTGGACAGTGGTGATTGGCACTTAACATACTACTGTGGAAGAGTTGAGGATCTTTTAAAGTAGCAATGATGTTTATTATGTAGCTAAATTAAAGTCTTTTTGATGTGAAATTGATAATATTGCTATAAAGGAAACATAAAAATCAAACTGACTATTGATCTGAATCTGGAAAGAAACTAGTTTCTCCCTGACGTTGGTCTGCCCTAGGTGATTAGTGGGTCCAGTCGGGGTTCAGACTGAATTTGGGGGTTGTTCCTGAGATTCTGATGCATAGTCTTACAAAAGTTCTGGTGGCTGCCTGGAATTATTGTCCTTTGGACTGAAAGCTCCTGTTTGAGGAACAGGTAACAGTCATAGCTAAGAAGTCCTTTGCACAACTAATTATGTGTCAGTTGTGCCCATTCCTGAATTAGAAGGTCCTGCTCAGACTCATTAATGACCTCCTAGTTGAACTGATGAAGTGTGCCCTTGAAGACCATTTGGAAGCTACAGCTAGCACAGGATTTCCATGTTACATGGAAAAAGAGATAACAGATGTCCAAGCTGGTTTCAGAAAATGCCAAAGAACATGAGACACTATTGATGTTGCATGCTGCATAATTGAGAAAGCCAAGTAATAAAAAAAAAGTTACTATGTGCTCCATTGATTGTAGAAAGCTGTGGAATGTGCTTAGAAAAATGGGAATCCCAGAACATCTTATTGTCTCAATAAGAAACTTATAATACAGATCAAAACATCCACAAACAGACAGAACAGGGCAAGATGACAATGGCAAAGAATTTGGGGGGAAGAAAAGCTTGTTTCCATCGATTGAGGCTTCTTAAAATGTGGTCAATTCAATTATTTGTAATGAATGTTTTATGAGGTACTTTTTATGTATCAAAACTGGAGGAAAGGGGTTTGTCACAAATAAAAAGACAAGAGGCTCTGATGTTTCTTAAGGTACTGGAGACATAGTCATGGTGGCTACCCAAGATATCCATCTGATTATTGCTAATTTCCTTTTCTTACGATTTTTCTGGTTTTGCTGGATTTTCAGTGTTATCAAATTTATGCTGTGCATTAATGCAGAGGCATTAAGAGTCTTAACGTACATTCACACATTCATTACTTTGAGTCAAATTTAGCTCCTGGTGACTTAATGGACACATCCATGCTGTCTTCTTGCCAAGAATGTAGAGGTTATTGGCCACTGCATTCTTCTGGCTTCTTTTTACAGTGTTCCAGTCTAATTGACAGCTGTTGACTTCAGTGGTGATCTTTCATCTAAATCCTACTGGAAAAGGAAAGCTCATGGGGGCTACATTTCTGAAAATGTACTCATTTGACATTCTTAAACTCCTAAAGACAAGAGGTGGCTATCATATATCTGCAGCACTCGTATCATTAGAAGCCAAGCCAGTAGCACAACTTTGCGGTGCCTAGTAGAACCCCTTCTTCAACTGTGTACCATTGCAACTTTTATAATCCAAATTTCTTAGATCAGCTCATCAAGTTCCAAAATGTGTTTATAATACCACCCAGTGACTAGAGTCAGGCTTCATGAAAGTGAGAGTAGAGTGTGGATGATCATACTGAAGTATTGGCTCAGACTGTGCTTTTTTTCCCTTTGGCCTTGCCCCATGAGTGATAATTTTTAGTGTGCATGAAAACAGGAAGTGGCAACTGAAAACTCATCCATAGGCTTCTCTTTAGGCCTTCTACTCAGCATGGGAAATGATCAGGCCAAAGCACTCATTAAACAGCATGTAGCAGAAACAGAGCACCAATTGGATCAAGTCAAGACCCAATATTTATTTGCTATTGAATCCCAACAGGTACTCTGCTTCCCTTATGGCACCTAACTAAACATAAAGTATCTAAACTTTGTGTTGTGTGTCAACTTTGCCCTTTTCTGGATCATGAGACCCTGTGCTCACTCACTCATACCCTGGTCATCTCTCATTTGAATTTTGCAACATGTGCTAAATGGATCTATTCATTAAGTGTATTTGGAAACTACTAATTCGACTTTATTGTAAGGCTATATTAACAGAATCTTGTAAATTTGAAGGCACAAATTTCTCATCTCCACTTTTTAGTGCTTCATCCACTTGTGTGAGTCCTTCCTAAGTTTATTTCTTTGACGGTTGAGTGATTGCTGGCTCCTGCCTCTCTTGTCTGATTGTTATCTAGGCAGCTTCTTCTTCCCCCAAAGTCCATTATAATTGGACTGATACAGGAAGATTTCTTCTCCAGAAAGACAATGCCCCTATGACTCTGGATACACAGAAACAACACTGTATATTTTCAGACCTGTACAAGTAGTCTTTGACTTACGACCACAATTGAGCCCAAAATTTTCATTGTTAAGCAAGACAGTTATTAAGTGTCTTGTTACATTTTGTCCCATTTTATGACTTTCTTGCCACAGTTGTCAAGTGAATCACTGTAGTTATTAAGTTACTAACAAGCAAAGTCAATAGGGAAGCCAAATTCACTTAACATAGTTGTTCAGTGAATTTGGCATCCCTATTGACTTTGCTTGAGAGAAGGTCACAAAAGTTGATCACATGATCTGGGACACTGCAAATGTTATAAATATGAGTCAGTTGCCAAGCTGACAGTTGACCAGGCGGATGCTGCAGTGGTCATATAAAAAACAATCATAAGTTAATTTTTTTCAGTGCCGTTGTAATTTTGAATGGTCACTAAATGAATTGTTGTAACTTGAGGACTACCTGTAATACATTTGTACTAGCCTTGTCTCACATAGGACAATTCTACACAACCCTGCTTAAAATTTGTCAGATTAACTAGTTTAATGAATATCTAGCTAGCCATACTAGAGAGCTCTGTAATTTGGGAGATATAGTCTAACAAGCTTTCATGCATGGGAAATGGCCTGAATAATTATTTGCAATGCAAAACATGAATCTGTATTGTTTAATGGAGTAGATTGCTAATATTTGCTATTTGCAGGTTGAGTGGGTGGGTGTCATGCCCCTGGTGGAGTCTGACTCTGAGGAAGAGGAGTGGGAGTGTGGCTCCAGAGGTGGTGGAGGAGGCTGGGGAAGGGCAGAGGCCGGCTGAGCAGTCAGAGGAGGATCTAGGCCCATCCCCTATCCATCCTAGGTCACGCAGGGAGGAGAGGATCAGGGAAAAGCGAGGTCTACTCAAGAGGAGATTACCATGATCCTCCTCGTGGCTTGCAGGTGGGAGCTATGTATATAAGTTTGCAACTGCTCAGTTAGAATTGCTGAAGTCAATTAGTGTTTACCTTGAAAGAGGTTTATCTTTGCTGGCGTTCTTCTCATGGACTTTTCTCAGTTATTTTCCTGGAGTTTATAATTAGTTATCTCGGCTTGCTTTAGAACTCTCATCAATGCAGTTTGTTTTGGTTTTCCTGTTTGCCTCATTATTTACTTTTGTGACTTTAAACTGTGCCTAATAAAACAGTGAAGTTAAGTTGAAGGCTTTACCGGACTTTAATATATGTTTTGGGTTTTGGGTTATTTTGAAAGACTACGGGTCATCACAGTGGGGATAGGAGAAAAGAAAAGTAAGAAAACTTCTGAGCAAATTAGTAAATTGTTTTGTTCATGTTGCAACTTCTAGATGTTTACTTTTTTGTCTTTTTCCATTTATATGTTAATTTAAATACTGTATCACAATTGTTTATCGGTTTGTTTAATATATCAGAAGTATTTGGACTTCTTCAGTCTGTGTTTAAAACAGAAAAGTGAAGTCTTTATATGGCCTCTTTATATGGCTTCTAAATGCTGCCATAATATTGATAAAATATTAGTAGCTGAAATGTTACTGTAGCTGCAGATAACTTAATGATTATGGTACACCTTTTTATATTTTTAGGACAGGAAGCTGACCAAAGCAGAACAGCAGAGGTTTAAAGAAGAAGCTGAAATGCTGAAGGGGCTACAACACCCCAACATTGTCCGATTTTATGATTCTTGGGAATCAACGGTTAAGGGAAAGAAGTGTATTGTTTTGGTAACTGAACTGATGACATCTGGAACACTGAAAACGTATGTATTTCCTGATTTTCTCATTAACAAAACAAATATTTGCAGAATGTTTTTGAACATTGTTTACAATTGCCAGTAGTGTTCTGGACACTAACCATATTGTTGTTGAATTATCAGTTAGGCAGCTCAGTATCTACAACATGCAGCAAACAATTAGGTCACTTTATGGTTCTTCTAAAATATATCAAAATATCCAGCTGACTGAATTGTAGTTGTTTGCTATCTAACTTATATAAAATATGTTTCATGGAAGTACAGTGAGTTAAGAAGCATTAAGTTTAAATGCGGTATGAGTCAGTCAGTAATTAATTCTAAGATTTAATTTAATATATTTTAAGCCTACCTGATATGGTGAATGGAATAAATAAAACAATAATGGAGTATGATAAATTGTGAGCTAACACTTCTGTTTTATGATTGGTTCAGTTAGCAAGACTGGAGGGATGGATGGAAGCATTAGGAAAAAGCAGAGAAATTACTTGAACAGTATTTCATGGCAGCATTGAAGATGAAATATATATATATTTAAATGCTTTGGTGTTTCTAGAATTACTGTTTTCAAGCTGATTTATGTCTTAACATGTTTTTAATTTGCTGTGTTATGCTTAATTCACTGCTTCTAAATGATTCATAGTGATTTCAATGGATTGGTTATAGTCAAGAAAGAATTAAGATGTATTAGGATGATTATATTGCAAGTATAGAAGCCCATTAAGTAAGTAAAAATTCTTTATAAAATAGTGTTACAGATTACATGAAATTTATGCCACGAAATTTTATCTTATGTTTCGTGGTTTTTCTTCCTTTTACCCAAATATTAGTAAAAATGAATTGATAACTTCTTGAATGTAAGAATATTCAGTAAGAGAAAAGATAAATAATAAATATTAAAATGTCAAATACTTTTATTCCTGCATTTGGTGTATTTAGAGTATCTACTAGCGCTATTGGTTTTCTTTGTGAAGAAGATATATTTGTAACTACTGTAGGAGGATTGTCATGATCAAGCATTACGTTGGGTTTTGAGGCTTTCCTATGAACTGCATAGCTCATGATCAACTAATCCCTTTTTGAAATTTAAAGCAGCATGGATTGGGATACAATTTGTATTGCCAGAGTTTTAGGGGAAAAATTGTAATAAGATATTTCTTTTCTCTTTCTCTCAATCTATGTACTACTAAAACTCTGCTTTATGCTTGTAACTTTCAGTTAGGTAAAACAGTGCATTGTAGGCAACAATATTTGAATCAATATACCTCAAATGGACTAACTTTAAAAAATTCATCCAAACACTGGACTCCTGCGATTTAAATTTGGCAAAGTTGTGGCCTTTTCAGCACTGCCACACTGCTGTGGTCAGCTGTAATCACATGATTGTCATTTTCAGCTCTCTGCCAGCTTCCCACAAGGAAAGTTGATAGGGAAGCCAACAGGAAGTCAAATGTAACTCCTGCTCCCATTGTTTTTTGTTTTGTTTTGTTTTGTTTTGCTCATCCATGGTTATTCTGTTTCTCTGTTTAGCTTAGGAAAGCTAAACTAGTTTAATAATGATAACTTGGAATACAACTCAGGATTATGCAGTTCCTGAGATAAGAGAGTGTACCATTTTATGGAACCTCTGAGGGTTGATCATGGCACATAGAATCTTGATTAACTTAAAACTATGTATTTATTTAATGCATAAATGCTTTTTGGCTTTCTCCAGTCATACTCATTTCTTTACAGGTATTTAAAGCGTTTCAAACTCATGAAGCCAAAGGTGTTGAGGAGCTGGTGCCGACAGATTTTAAAAGGGCTACATTTTCTGCACACAAGGACTCCTCCTATCATCCATCGTGATTTGAAATGTGACAATATCTTCATCACAGGACCTACTGGTTCAGTGAAGATAGGGGACTTGGGACTCGCTACCTTAATGCGCACTTCATTTGCGAAGAGTGTTATTGGTGAATATACTGTAAATGTGTTTGGTATTTCTATTGGGCAGCTGCTCTCTTTGTCTCTTTGCCATCTATAAAGACAGGAATCTGCAACGACATATAAGTCAAAGTTGCTTTACACTGTATAGTTAAAATAGATGTCAAAAGATACATCAAGCAACAGGAAATATAGTGATAGTGCCTTTAACCTGCAGTCACAATTTAAAGTATATAAAGAGCTTTTTCCAAGAGAAAATTCTCACCCTCACGTCTAATATAATAGATTAGCATAGTGTAACCACAAGGCACACTCAGTCTTAATTGGTCTATTTGGATTGTTTTCCTCTGAAGTACTTTTCTTTAATATATATATATATATATATATATATATATATTCTTAAGTTTTCGCGGGTACTTACATGTATGGTATTCAGCTTTGTTCAGGTGTTTTCCCACATCATTATAGTTGTGCTTTTAAAGTTGTAGCAACCTGAAAGCATGAATAGAAGAGATGATTCCACCAGACTGTCAATTATTTGGAAGCCTGCACTCACAAACAAAAAAATCTCCACACTACAAGCCAGGCAAACACCTACGCACAAACAGATCCCCCCTGATACCTCCAGCTCAAACACACCCCAACCAGGCACCCAGATGAAACCTAGCTTCCTAATAAATGACAGCCGTCCATTTACTCGGAGCCAAGCTGCACTAAAAGCCTCCAATACAGGAACACAATGTTGCCAGCCAATCAAGACAAAAAAAAGCCACAAAACAGACAGAAGATATTAGAAACACCAATCAAGCAGAACACAGCAAACTCCAAGACCAATAAACACAGACCAAGACTCCCTACCAATCAGGATGAAGAAAAAACCATTCTGGCACAGCAGTAGGCTAGTCCCAAATTTAAAACTGAAACGGCTGTGAAAGTCTGACTCACAGACGAACACAATACACAAGCCTGATGATGGCAGATGAGATTCTGCCGAAACGTTGCTACAACTTTAAAAGCACAACTACAATGACGTGGGAATATACCCGAACAAAGCTGAATTTATATATATATATATGTGTGTGTGTGTGTGTGTGTGTGTGTGTTTTCGGGTTTTTCTCCCGCGTAAGATTGGAAGTATCTAGGCAACGTACCTAACATGAAGAATGACACCAGACCCACACCCATGAGAGCCACACAAGATGCCACCACCACACTTCCACGTAGAAAGCAGACTCACACCCACACAGAAGATGAGACATGACCACGGACCAGAAGCCGCACTGCAGCTGCATCACTACCCACCTCAAACCCCTCCGAGCCATACATGAAGCGAACTGACACCCACCATGAAGATGCGGCATGACCATGAACTCGAAGCCAAACAGCAGGATCACAGCTCACCAGCTCAAATCCCCCAGCAACTAAGACTAACCTGAGCACAACCAAGTCCCCACCTGAACAGAACACGCCTCCAGCCAATCAGAACACGGCCAACCCCCAACCAATCAGAACACAGCCAAACCCCCAACCAATGAGAACACACCCCACCCAATCAGAACACAGCCAAGCCCCCACCCAATCAAGTCACACCCCCACTAGCAGTTAAAAGGAAGAAGCAGCTGCAAGCTCACATCACTCTGAGAAGCACAGAGCCGAAGACACAAGCCTGAAGATGATGAATGAGACTTCATCGAAACGTTGCCTAGATACTTCCAATCTTACGCGGGAGAAAACCCGAATAACCAAAGATCCACATACAAATACCATGAGAACCTCAGAAAACACACACACACACACACACACACACACACACACATATATATATAAATCTATAATCTATATATAAATCTATAATCTATATATCTATATCTATATATCTATCTATAAATCTATATCTATCTATCTATATCTGTCTGTCTGTCTGTCTGTCTGTCTATCTATCTGTCTATCTATCTATAAATCCTGCTTCAGCAACTGGTACTTCCTGTTTGCTTGTAGGTAAGAATCCATGCTTGGAAAACAAATTCATTATTAATATATTGAATATTACAACATAGAAATAAGCAACTCTTGGTAAATATTCATTGAGTGACCACAATCTAATGTGACTGTAATAACCCATTGGTTTTTCTTATCTTTTATTTCAGGAACTCCTGAATTCATGGCTCCTGAGATGTATGAAGAACATTATGATGAGTCAGTGGATGTCTATGCTTTTGGAATGTGCATGTTAGAGATGGCAACTTCTGAATACCCATATTCTGAATGTCAGAATGCAGCCCAGATCTACAGAAAAGTAACCAGTGTAGGTGCACAATTCACTTCTTCAAGAAGGCAAACCTGTATAAGATGGGCCTAAAGCAAATAAGCCTATTGTGCTAAACCTGTATTGGTCCTGTTGTCATGCAAAGCAGCTACCAGACTTATTCTAGTATTTTCTAGATTTTTCTAGATTTTGTTAGTTTGCTGTAGAGTAGATAATCTTTTCAGTTGTTTCACTCCCTGAAAAAATACAAATTGCTATTTGATAATCAAATGGCAGAATGTGCAAGTTAAGCTTGTATTTTTTTAATTTATTGTCCTGAGCCAAAATGGAACAGAAACAAACTACATTTCAAGCTTTTGTCTGGGCACCAATCATTGTTGCTCCCTTTTCTGAAAATTTACCAAATGCGTTCACTATTGAATCAACAACTAACCCCACAATTCTCTGCTTGTTCTTCTGCCAGCTGGCACAGATTCTTTCATGAAGAGATCTTGAGTAATAACCAAGGGCTTTGTTTCAGGCTTCATAATCTTCTCTGACTATTGTGTACATCTTATTTTACTGGTATAGTAATCAAAATGTACAAAATACAGTTATGAAACTGGACAAGGCAATTATTATAAAAACCAGTAGGATACTGCCTATTTTTTTTCTGAATTGTTCCTCTATGTTGGTTTTATTTATTATATCTTGTTATGATATTTCCCAACTGGGTTTCTAAAGGAAACACTTTCAGGAAAATTCTATTAACAGACACTGTCTTGTGTACTCTGCTGAAACAGTCTCCTATACAGGTTGTGTTGTTCTACAATAATTTATTTCAGTGTGACCTATCAAAAAAACACACACCTTCCTGGTAGATTGTATTCCACAGGTTAGAATACCCTTTTCCTAATGTGCTGCTGTTAATGACTTTTGAATTCTTTTGAAACAGATGCCTTCTTTTTATTTCATGGTAGGGCTACTATTACTTTGTCTAATTGTGTACTGTATGAATATTTATTTATAACTGTATTTTATGTATGTGAGAAGTACATATGTAACTATTTCCAAAAAGTGATGGTCATATTATACCAGGGGTCCCCAATCCCTGAGCAGCGGACTGGTATAGTGGGTGAGCAAGCAAAGCTTTATCTGTGCATGCATCTGATCTAGGTTGCATGCAAAACCATCCCACCCCAATCCATGGAAGAGCGTTTTTCTTTCAAAACCAATCCCTGGTGCCAGAAAGGTTGGGGAGTGCTGTATTATACCATCACACTGGAATAACTACTCATCAGTACAATGGGCTTTTTTTTTTTTACATTTTCAATATTTGACAGGCAAAGACAATGTACTTTCAAATCATAATGCATATTTATCTGTTCTGGAAGGGCCATATGTATGCGCATACATATCTCCCACTCCCATGCAGGATTAAATACAGTTTTAAAAACCAAATGTATGAGAATTTTTCAGAAGGAATTAGTAAAAGCCATCAACTTAGAAAATAAGGGTAAATCATATTTAAAAAGATTCATCTTCCAAAAAATTCATATTAACAAAGATTCATATTCCAAAAGATTGAGAGCACTGCATTTATTTGGATCCTTTTCAATCAGATCTGATTTAAGAAATAATACCTGGCATTTAAAGGAAGGGAGTTATTGATTCAGGACAGACTGAAATGTTTTGTTTTAATATATGTACATACATGTGTGTGTGATAGCTAAAACTATTTCTACTATATTGGCTGCTTAGGCCTTGTATTTGTAACCTTGGGAATTTTCCATAATTCTGTACAACTGTAGAAGAGAAATCTCCAATGTAATTTTGTTAACAACTATGTCCCTTCTCTTCTAGGGCATTAAACCTGCTAGTTTTAATAAGGTGACAGACCCAGAAGTAAAAGAGATCATTGAATGTTGCATTCAGCAGAACAAGTCTGAAAGGTGGGCAGATCCATTTTTTGTCTCTCCTTACTTTGAATTGTGCAAATTAAGAGCTAGTATTTAAGTATTAATAGCTATTTGTTGTTACAGGGAAAAAATATCTGATTAAGCAAAACATTCATGCTTTAAACACCTGCATAAGTCCCTTTGAAGTCAAAAGGAATGAAGCTCATGAAGCCATATAGCAAATGAGATTTGCCTGGCTCATTTCCCAAAGGACTGTTAAGACATATATAACGAAAGTATTGCAGAAACATAGAATCAGTCAAAATGAAAATTCTTGATTTTCTCTAGTTTTTATACAGTGAAAAAATGATGGGATTCTACATTCCTCAAATTAATGCAAAAAGGAGTAAGGTTAGAAGATTAGATATTATGTTGGAATTTAAAATCTTATCCAGTTATCTTTTCCCTGTAACATACACAATGCCTACTTTAATCACTCCAAGGACTGTTACATTGGAGACCTGTTGCTTTAATTTATAAAGCCTTAGTAATAGAGAAGGAGATGCAGGAAACATTAATCTACCTCTCCTCCCCCACACTCAATAACTTGATCTCACTTCTCATGCCTCTCCCTAGCCTCACTCATGGTCAATAGCTCTCTTTCAACTTGGTCAGATGATGGCACATTAATAGTTCAAAAGTAGTCCACAATCCACTGTCTTTGAAAACTGTCCATGTACTTCTGGCTCAGCTTTATTATATCTGAAGCTTCAGTAAAATCTAAAAGAAGAAAAAGAAATTCTGTAGAATTATGTGTTTCCCCCTTTACAGGAATTTTTGCTTCACCATCCATCCTAGGCTTCAAAGTTTTTATCTTGAATGCTTTTCAGGTCTTTCTCAAAAAAAAAAGAGAGCTGATATTTGATCAGAAATTCACACATCATAGAATAAGAGATGAGTGAAGGAGGAGAATGGACAGATGGCTATTTCACCACTATTATCTGTCCACAGAGTGCCACCTGGAAGTCCTGATTAAGGTCACCTGGTCCTGCCTAAGGAAGAAGGGCTTGGATGAACATTTACTGGGCAGTGTGGCAGAATTTGTTGAGCACCTGATGCATAAAATCAATTCATTCTCAGTTGCAGCAAGTCCATTAGAGATGCTCAGGGAACAGACCTATCCAGTTATCTGGGAGAAGTTTGACCTTGTTGGATATGAGGAAGTGGACAAAGTCCTTGAGGCTGTTAGTGCCATTACTTGTTTATTAGATCCTTACCTAACCTGATTGGTAAAAGCTTTCAGAAGTGTGATTGCAGGTGGATCCAAGCAATAATTAATACATTGCTGCTGCAGGGTGTGTTCCCGGTACTATTTAAGGAAACCTTGATCTATCCCCACCTTAAGAAACCTTCACTGGATCCCACTTGTTTGAACAATTTCCATCCACTTTCCCTTGTCCCCTTTTTAGGGAAGCTGGTGGACAAAGTGATTGCCCTACAGCTTCAAAGGGTCCTGGATGAAACATTATCTGAACCCCTTTCAGTCAGGTTTCAGGTTTGATTATAGGACGGAGATGGCATGAGTTACAGTTGGGGAGCAGAATGGGGTTACTGCATCCATCCTTGCTTTTCTCAATCATTCAGCAGCTTTCAGTAACAACTGTGGTATCTTTTTGGGCCAGCTGCAGGAGCTCAGGCTGAGCAGCACAGTATTACGCTGGTTCAACTCCTTTCTTCAAGTTGGTTCCAAACGGTGTTGAGTGAGAGGTCCAGTCCATGACTGTTCCTTTGCAGTGTACTATAAGGCTTGGTGCTCTCTCTGCATCTTTTTAACATCTACATGAAACCTCTGGGTGAGATCATCCAATACCATAGGGAAGAGGTATCATCAACATGCAGATGATATCCAACTTTATATTCCTCATCTCTGGTGACCCAAGTTATGTATTGTGGCTGCCCCCTTGTAATACCTGGAGGCTGTGGGGGTTTGGATGGGGGAAAACAGGCTTCAACTGAACCTGTTAAGACAGAGTGGTTGTGGGTTCAAGGGTGCTTGGGATCTGGGGGATTATCATGTTTAGTTCTTGATGAGTTTGCACTACCCCAGGCAGACTGGCATGCCATCTGGGGTTCTCCTAGACTCGTGACTCTTTCTTTATGAGTAGGTGACAGTTGAGCATGAGAGAGCCTTTTGCAACTTTGTGTTGTGTGCCAGTTGCACCCTTCCCTGGATTATGAGGCCCCATGTGCAGTCATTCATGTCCTGATCATCTCTCGGTTGGATTACTGAAACACACTCTACATAAGCTATCCTTGAAGAGCATTCAGAAACTACAAGTGGTACAGAATGCAAGCAGCACAGACACTTCTGGAAGCCCATTGAGTGGCGCATACGACAGCACTGTTGCACAAATTGCACTGGCTGCCCTTTGCTTCTGGGTTCAGTCCAAAGTCTCAGTCTTTAAAGCGTTGTATAGCATGGGTCCTGGGAATCTGAGGAGCCATCATACCATAATGGGATTCGCTTACCCTACTCATTCCAGGAGAAAAGGCCTACTTTGCATTCTGTCTTCCAAAGAATTTTGGCTGATGGGGTTCAGGAGAAGAGCCTTTTTTGCTGTGGTACCTGCCCTCTGGAATATTCTCTTGCTGGAGGTGAAATCTGTCCCCACACTCCTAGCATTGTGAAAAAGGCAAAAAACTTGGCTCTGCTGTTTCACTTGGGACTGGCCTCGACAGGGGATGGCTAACAGAGGTTGAGATTTTCTCTACCCCTAGGCTGCTCATCGCCTTGGTGTTTAGCTTTTCTATTTATCTCTCCTAATTTTAATTACGTTGTATTCCTTCTTTACTTTTTTAATATTGTAAACAGCCCAGAATTGCTGTATTTGTGAGAGGTTTTTCATAAAAAATTAATAAATAATCAATGGTGCAGTCTCTTTATCTTATTTTTGTTTGGCATAGAGTGGGATAATTTATGTTCTCCCTTTTCATGATGAACTGCTTTGAAGACATGGATCTTCTTCAGCTTGCTTTTGAGGTATTGGGGAGTAGAAGTGGCAATAGTATGGTGGAAGTGCCTTCTGACTCCAGGAGCTGTGGGACAAAAGGAAAATCCCTAAGAATTAGATGAAGGTACCCTTTTGTAAATGTGAGATGCTCCTGAAAAGCCTATCAAGGCTAGGAGAAAGCAGGAAAATATGTGGCATTTGTGTCCTTCCACCAATGCTTTTCTGGATCCAATTTTACTGCGATAAGCAAGTGGTGAATAGAGCAAAGATTGTCTAAGGTTCATTTGACTTCATCTGACTCTTCTTTTGAGTAAATGGTGTTCTCATCTGGGTTTGTTTTATTTGTATTTAAATTATTGCTTTAATTTCTCTTAAATCCTATTGGGGGAAGGATATTTGTTCCGAACGATAAAGTATAAATACTGTATATAAAATGATATTGGTACAGGTAGTCCTTGGCTTACGGCCACAATTGAGCCCCAAATTTCTGTTGCTAAGTGAGATGTTTGTTAAGTGAGTTTTGCCCCATTTTATGACCTTTCTTGCGATAGTTGTTAAGTGAATCACTGTAGTTGTTAATTTAAGTAACGTGGTTGTCAAGTGAATATGGTTTTCCCATTGAAGGTTCCAAAGACGAATACCTGACCCTGGGACACTGCAACTGTCATAAATACGAGTCAGTTGGCAAGCGTCTGAATTTTGGTCACGTGACCATGGGGATGCTGCCATGGTCGTAAGTGTGAAAAAAAATGATCAAAAGTCATTTTTTTCAATGCCCTTGTAACTGTTGTAAGTCATGCTCTATCCGTATTATGTCAGTTTTGGAATATCTCTAAGGAAAGAATAATAATTTTGAAAAGAAACCCTCAGCAATTGCAGTAATACACATTGGGTATACCGAAGGCACATTCAGTCATCTTTCATAACTGTCTAACGTTAAATATATTCTGTTTCAGGCTATCCATCAAAGACCTCTTGAACCACGCTTTCTTTGCGGAAGACACGGGACTCAGAGTGGAGCTGGCAGAGGAAGAGGAGGATGGGATGCATTCCTCTTTGGCTTTGAGACTTTGGGTGGAAGATCCCAAGAAGCTGAAAGGGAAGCACAAAGACAACGAAGCAATAGAGTTCAGTTTCAACGTGGAAACAGATATCCCAGAGGAAGTGGCTTGCGAAATGGTGAGTATTATGGTCACTGCTTTGCTTCTTTCTGCAGCAATTTCTCTTGCCTTATGGTACATACTGTACGTCATGGGTGGGGGGAGTATTTATAAGTGTTACTCTCAAAATTGGGGAATCTCCATTTTATAAAAGAGCTATAGTTAGAAAACTGCTCCTAAAAACTGATGTAAAAGAGAGAAATGAAATTTGGATAAAAGTCATGGTGCAGGGGAAGGAAACTTACTCATCCTTGCTTCTTCCCTAACTTAATAGTTTTCTTCTCCTCCTTGTCAAGGCTACTATTCTAGGTTAACTGTAATTTTCTGTTTGCACATGAGAGAAGCAGGAAATATCCCCATTATCTCCTCTCTTTTTTTTTTGCAGACTGGAAGAATTACAAATAATTAAATTGATCCATTTTTATATATTTTTTCCTGCCTTTTGCAGTTTTATTATCTTTTAGCTTAGGGTTATAAGCAATCTAATTAATTATTATGGAAGGTAGTTTATAAATTATGGATAAATGAATAAATTAATTTAGATTCACAAAGATTTATCATGCTGAGGCTGCTAATTGTATTGTAATATCTAGAATACAAGTGCTCCACTCAATCTCCTATTTACTGATGCTTTGAGCTTTATTTACAAGGCGTGATTCTTTTAGGATACCTCATAGGTTAAGAAGGGCTGTGTTTCTTGTGTTCATGTATGTAACTTCTATTACAACTTTTAAACAAGAAGATAAAAGCTAACACAAACTTAGAAAGTATAAAAGAAAAAAGGGAAAGAAATAAAAGAAAATATAAAATGCAAGAAAATAAAAAAGATGAAGAAAAATAGAAAAGAAAGAAAGTAAAAATATAAGTGGCTTCCGATATTTGTCATAACAGTTATAAGTAAAATATTTTGACCTCCCTTCTAAGGTTATGTCATATTGCTCTTCTCTCTATAATCTATCCTGTTTAATCAACAAAACCATTATCATGTTCATTTTGGTCATTTTTACACAAAAAGTCCATAAGAGGCTTCCAGTGTAAATAAATAAATGTAATATTTTTTTCTAATCAAAGAAATTAATTAATCCATCTGTCAATTTTACTAACCATTTCTTGATAATAGGTCTTTCAATCACTGCGCATATTGTAATTTTGGTACTATGATCATGTATTGTAATAATTTGCCATGTCTTTTTTTGTAACTGTTTATCCACTAACCCTAAAAGAAAAAAGTTTGAGCATTTCCAACATATGTTTGATGTCCCTTTATACTTCCTCAGGGAATTTCTCTGGCATCATGTATCAACAATACATCATTTTATAAGCATTCTTTTTGAGATCAAAACACACAATGTAAATTTCAACCCTTTTGACCATATATTTTCCCATTGTTCCATCTGTATATTATAATCAGATTTCTTAAATCCTGGAACATCAGCCTTTTATCTTTATCTGCCATTTCTGTTCTTAACTTATACCTTATAAGTTTCTTTTACAATCTTAACTCTCATAATTCACTGATCTTATCTCTGTTCAATACCTGAAGAGCTGAAATGAACAAAGTTGGAGACACTGGACATCCTTATCTTGCCTTTTTTGAATCTCATAAGGTTTTGTTAATTCCCATTAACAATTATTTGTGCTTTCTAAGAAGTATAAATCAACCTTACTCATTTAGTAAAAGTATATCTAAGGTTCATGTGTTCCAGAACACTAAACCAAAAATCCATTTCAAGGCCTTCTCTGCATCTAAGAATATCAGTGCAGCTTGTTTTTCATTATGTTACTCCAAATGTTTCTAAATGTTCGAAGTGTTTCTAGTATTATCTCTCAATTCTTTTTTTTAGGTAAAAAAAAATCTATAGAATTATTCTTAACCTTTCAGCCAAAATCATAATAAACAGTTTATAATAATTATTCAATAAACATATTGGTTGATTGTTTCTTGTTAAAGTCAAGTCTTATCCCTTTTTAGATATTCTTATATTAGCCTCCTTCCATCTATCAGGAATCTTTCCATATTGCAAAATAGTATTCATCATCTGTTGTAAAGTTTGTAAAAACTCATCTTCAAAACATTTGTAATAAGAGGCAGCAGCCCATATATATCAGATATCTTTCCTGTTTTAATCTTTGTGACAACTTTGCATAGTTCCCTTATTGGTCCATTCAAAATTTGTCTCTGATTGTTAATCTGTTAGTACAATATTCCTTTCTTGGAAGTTTAATATCAGTTCCTTTTTCTTTTCGCAGCTTGTATGCCAACCATCTCCTTGATTTATGTGGAAATTTAAATTTTATTTGTTTTGCATAGTTCATCTTTATTTCCATCTCTCTCACTGTTAACGTAGATAATTGCCTCTGCAAAAGCTTAATTTAATTAGTGATCATCCCTGGAGATTTAAAAAAAAAATTCACGCATTTTTGTCTTATCCAGAATCATTTGCATTTTCTCTTGCCTTTTCTTTAAGTTTCATTATTGGGTTGTAAAAAAATTACTTGCATCCCAGTCATCCTTCCTTCTCTACTTGTATTAAGATTATTCTCAAAACTTTCTACAGTCTTCCTCCATCATTTCTTTTAGCAATAACATTTCATTCAATCTGCACCTAAGAGACTGTTCCGATTCTCCTCAGTGAATAAATATTTTCCTCACCATGGCATTGAAGCCAAGCTAAGCTTTAGTCAAATCTTGGTTACAATGTTTTGAGGTTAAAATAAGTAAGAATACTGTATTGCTATGAACAGTCTCTACTTTCCTCTTTTTATGTTGTTTCTTTTCATCATCCTGTGCTTAAGAAAAGAAAAATGTGTTCAGACTGTAGATTCTTCATTTTGCCTCACTGTTGCCTTGGTTTTGTTTTTATAAAACATTTGGCCACAGAGGAATCTTGACAAATGACAGCTGATGTTACTGAAAGGAAACATGGCAATGCATTTGTTCATTTCATATAAAATATATGCAGGCAGAAGGCTACTGCTTAAGCATCACCCACTCACCACCCAACTGTGAGGTTTTGTAAGTGGTACTGTGATCCCTTGTCTTATGGAATGGATCTTAAATGCATTTGTGGGGTCCCTTTTCTGTTTTTCTTTTTCTTTGGGGGTAGATTGGGTTTACAGACCTTGCTCAGCAGATGGCAGTTAAGACTCTGACCTTCAGTAGTTCCATTTAACGCAAGAGCAGTGCTTGAATGCTTTCTTTGATCTGTGTTTTCATGTTTAAGCCATTGTGCCCTAGTTTGCATGTAAAACCTGTAAATAATGGATTTGCAATAAGCTAAGAATAAACAAATGAATAACAAGAAATTGCAAATGGATCATACCATTATGTAGGATCCTGGTGAATGTCTCAGAATTGCCTTATGAATATTTCAAATATGTGGCAATAATATTTGGCATGTTGCAGATGTTTTTGTGATATGCTAGGGTGGTCTATTCATTATACTTCTGTGGTGGTTGTAGAATGTATCATGTTCTGTTTAATAAGATCTAAGCAGTTAGAAATGAATGATCTACTACAGGTAGTCCTCAACTTAATGACCACAATTGAGCCCAACATTTCTGTTGCTAGGTGAGATGGTTGTTAAGTGAACTTTGCCCCATTTTATGACCTTTCTTGCCACAGTTGTTAAGTGAATCACTGCAGTTATTAAGTTAGTAACACAGTTGTTAAGTGAATCTGGCCTCCCCATTGACTTTGCTTGTCAGAAGGTTGCAAAAATGATCATATGATCTCAGAAAACTGCAACCATTATAAATATGAAACAGTTGCCAAGCTTCTGAATTTTGATCACTTGATCATGGAGATTCTACAATGGTTGTAAGTGTGAAAAATGGTCATACGTTACTTTTTTCAGTGTCGTTATAACTTCGAATACCCACTAAATGAACTATTGTAAGTCAAGGACTACCTGTAATTGTTCTAAGAAAATTGAACTTAAAAAAATAACTTTTGTGGAATAAATATTTAGTGATGATGAAAAAAGAAGAAATTATCATAATATAACAAATAGTAACACATTTCCAGCAGTGAAAACCAGAAAGCAGTTTTTGCTACTAGATCAGCTCTTAACTGAATCAGCAAAAGACGGATCTGCTAGGCAAACAGGACAAAGAAACTGCAAAGTAACTGAGAGGTGAACAAAACTGGAAAATAAATTGTTACTACAAATCTAGACCATCAGAAAGGGGATTTCAAATGAATATGTTCCAAATTTTTAAACAGAAATTCCCAGAATGAATGATTTCATAAGAAGTGCTAATGGATCTGCACAGTGTGACTATGAAAAGCAAGATTTTCTCTGATACTGAGGTGAATAGATCACAAACAATAACTGGGTGTTAACTGAACAAGCTGAAATTACAGATGCTGTGAACTTTGGACAACTAATAGTGAATGAAGTTATGAAAACCACAAGAATATAATATAGTTCTGATCTTGTGAAGTAGAAGTGTTGCAGCTCACCAATCAGCATATCAATTGGCTAAGAAAATAAAAAGTCAAATGACTGAGTCATAAAGAATATTCCTAACATTAAAGCAAATAACCTTTTGCTTTCTTTGTAATCTTTGTTTCTCCTGCTTGTTTGCCTAAAATTAACCAATATTTGTTTTACAATAGTCTAGGAGCTGGCCAAGAAAAAATAAGTACCTACAAATCTATATAAAGGGAAAAAATATTAGAAAATTTATAGAAAACAATATAGTAAAAGAATGTTTTAAAAAAGCACAATAGATTAACAACTGGAAAACCATTTGTTAGGTAAGCAGTGGAAAATGTACTGAGAGCAAAATAAATGGTTCAGATACAAATTAGAAAGATTGAAAATTAGAATGCTCCTCTGAAAAGATGAAGTACATGATTTTTGGGTCAAAAGTCAAGTCTGACAAGTCTTTACTCCAGGCTAGCACATAGCTGAATGATCTGCAAATAATAAAGAATGGGTGACATCTGGAAGAAATTTCTTGTACAGAAAAGCAAGGAGAGAAAAAAAAAACCTTTTCCTGACATCTTCAAGCCTATTGCTTGCCTCTTACGACACTCAAATTGTTTACTGAAATTATTCCAAATCTAATATGTAATAATTTGAAATAAATTGTAATATCTCAGTGGAACACGGGGGACTTTTTATCATTCATGTGGCCCCAAAATCAGCTATTGATTGACCCCCAAAAAACCCCACCCTTTGTATGGCCTAGCATAGAAAGGCGTTTGACACATTCTTTCATAGCTGGGTAAAAAAAAATGCTTGAAAGTTTTTGGAACAAGCAGGAACATTTAATTAGATGATTGCCAAAAAATATCAGTGGGTTCTTGAATGTCCTGGGGATAAGAAGACCAATTATCACCATTATTCTTTGTACTGGCAATGTTCCTCTCACAAATAACTGGAACAAAATCAATTCTGGATACCAAGTTAAAGAACAAAGACCAAAAATAATTTATATAGATGATCCAAAAGTATAAGGTAAATCAAAAGTTGAAATCAAGTTAACTTTGTCCATATATTCAGTGAAAACAAATAAATGAAATTTGACTTGGACCTGGCAATTAAAGAAGGCAAAATTATAGAAGAAAAAAGGCTACCACAATGAGTGGAACTATCATTAGACACCTGGCACCTAAAGAAAAATACGTAGGATTAATGGAACCTTCCGATTAATGGCATGACCAAGTTTTTTAAAAAAGCCTTTAAGCTGACATTGTATCACTGAGCAGTGCAAGAGGCTCAGAATAGACCCTGTCTACTTTTCGGGCTGTATAGGATAAGTTGTGGTAGAGAATAGTATTTTCATATTTTAAGATTGATGTCAGCCTTGCAGAGTAAACCAAATAGAAATCACAACCAGATGAGCTCATTTCTACTTTATCATAAAGCTATATTGACATAATCTTGCAAGTCTGAAAATGTACTTCTTTTCCCCCATCTATACAGATTGAGATACTGGAGAGAGTACCTTCTGAGCCTCTTGCCTCATCCACTGTCCAGCTGTGGGCTATGCTATCTCTAGTAGTTCCCTTGACAGTGTCTCTTTGCCTCATACCTTTACAATAAAACAACTTTGGAAGAAAAAAAAACACAGTCTGAATGATTATATCAGGAAATAATGTAAAGGGTTCTCACAAATGAAGGCAAAAGGTTTTCTTTATAGAAGTTGTAAGTATAGGCTCCTGAAACATAAAAAAACCCAAAACAAATTAGAATACAGGAGTAAAAGTAATTCAGTTGGATTGATAACTGGAAAAGCAAACCACTCCATGGCTAGTATATGCATGATACTGAAGGAAAAATTGTCTGGAAAAGCCCATAATTTTTTTCTTGCCAATATTTTTGGAAGTGGTTTGCCATTGCTTTCTTCCTTGGGCTGAGAAAGGGTGACTAACCCAAAGTCATCAAGTTGTTTTGGATCTAAGGAGGATTAGAATCCATAGTTCTAGTTTCCAGCCTGGTGCCTTAAACCACTACACCAAAGTGACTCTCACGCAAGATATTACTTTTATAGAAAGCAAGTGTGATTCATTGATGTGTCAATACTTGCAGGCAGTCAAACTGATGAAAAACAACTGGAGAAAATAACAAAATATCATTTATTGACATTTTGAGATTGAAAGTTTGTGGAAGGAAAAAAATATCATAACATTGTAATTAGAATATTTAATGCAACATTAAATGGGTTCACCAAATATTAGTAATGTTAAACTTACCATTAATTTTTCTAGAGTATTTGCAACAGCATATATTTTATGTTGATACCTCTATGATTCTTAGCTGAAACATGAATCATTGCAATCACTACATAATCAATTAGAACGATAGTTATAAATAATATTGGAATAGCCTCCTGGCTGCTAGCTAGCTAGATAATCCCAAACCAAAAGGAATTTTATATTTACTTGTCTGTTCATTGCAGTACTTTTTGTTCATCTGGAGCTCTGAGCAACGAGTCCAGGTCCAATTTGGCATGCATTCAGGGTAAGGTCTGTTGTTATGGGATTCTGATATCTAATGTGCAAATACAGATTAATTTTAATTGCTAAACATTGGTGGATAAACCTTGAAAGACTAAACTGATAGTTAATAGAACTGACTTTACCTAAATTTTTGTTTTTGTTGATTTCTAGGTGAAGTCGGGATTCTTCCATGAAAGTGATTCCAAAGCTGTGGCTAAATCCATTCGTGATCGTGTCACCCTAATCAAGAAGACTCGAGAGCAAAAGCAGGTGGGCAACCTGGAGGAAAGAAGGGACTCTCAAAGTCAGCTTCCAAGTGGACTGCCATTACTTCAGCCACAAGGCTCATCATTCACTCCACCTTCTCAGCAAAGCAAGGCCGAGTGTGAGGAAACAGAGGTTGATCAACATGCCAGGCAACACATCCTTCAACAAATGCAGCACAGCTTTTCCCTCACTGGTAATGAGCAATCATAAGCGTTTAATACATAATATTATTTATTATTAAATAAATAATAAGGGTATCATTTTGCTCAGGAAATGTCTTACCTGAGGTGTTTGAGCTTTTGGCTCCTTTTTGTTGGTTTATTGAAAGCCGAAAGCCCTTTAGCATATGAACTGTGGTTGCTTTCTGTAGAATTTAATCTTGGCTGAATTGTTAGCTAATATATTAAGGGAAGCTGAAGCTACATTAATAAAGCCATAATAATGATGAATGAATATGTTCATATGTGAGTTTAATGAATTTACATTTTTGAACAGCAATAATAGCTATCCAGAGTAGCTTTTCAGTTACTCATTTAGAAACTTCCCATTACTTTCACAAATTACTTGAAATTTTGCTGGGAAGGAATTTATTTTCAGAACTTTTAAAATGCAATTGTACCTTTCTTTCACCTGAGACAGGGGTGTCAAACTCGATTTCATTGAGGGCCGCATCAAGGTTGTGTTTGACCTCGGGGAGTGGGTAGGCATGGCCAGGATAGGCATGGTCAGCTTGACATCACTCATGTTTGGGGCACCTGTGGTGGACAAGTGCTATGGCAGGACTTCCCTCAGATCCTCCCCCACTCTCATTATAATTTTCCTTCCTTCCTTCCTTCCTTCCTTCCTTCCTTCCTTCCTTCCTTCCTTCCTTCCTTCCTTCCTTCCTTCCTTTCCTTCCCTTCCCTTCCCTTCCCTTCCCTTCCCTTCCCTTCCCTTCTCTTCTTCCTTCCCTCCTCATTCTCTTTCTCTTCTTCCTTCCCCTCTTTCCTTATTTTACCTTCCTTGTTCTCTTCCCATCTTCCCTTCTTTTTTTGTCTTTCCTTTTTCCCTTTCTCCTTTCCTGTCCCTTCTTGCATGCTTTTGCTTTCTCCTTTTGTTTTATTTTTCGTTTGTTTTGCTAGCCATCTGCCAGTTCCGTTTTTGCTGGCAGAGGGCTGCAGGAGTCTGTTGAGGCTGAAAATGGGGCCCAAGCTCCATTTTTTCTGGCAGAGACACTGTGGAACGGTCCTTTGCTTCCAGGGCGGCCCCGTGGGCCAGATCTAAGCATCCCACAGGCAGGATCCACAGGCTTGAGTTCGACACCCCTGACCTAAGATATAGCCAATTGTGATTGCTGAAAATTGCTGCTTCCTTCAGTTGGTTTGTATCTTTTGTCAGATGGCCAAACTTGAATGAGCCATCTTTTCAAACTTGCTAGTCCGTCATTCAGTTCAATACCGGCAACGTAGAGTCATTTTAAATGCTAAGAGTCAATTGGCCTAGTGTTGAAGGCATTAGGCTAGAAACCGGTAGACTCTGAGTTTTAGTTGTGCCTTAGGCATGAAAGCCAGCTGGGTGACCTTGGGCCAGTCACTATCTCCCAGTCCAACCCATCTCACAGGGTTGTTGTGGGGAAAATAAGAGAAAGAATTTAGATTTGCTGATGAGTTATTTATAAAAATAATAAATATTGATAAAAATGTATTTAAATAAAACAAAAATAAATGAGAGTTTAGCAGAGAGAACTGCCTCCCAACAGAAGCTTTAGAAGAAAATTCTATGACGATAAATTGGAGCAGTGAACTAGTGTCATTGTCAAAGCTGAACTCACTGAAAAAACATTTGCAACTTCATAATTTTCCCATTACAAGGGTAAGGACCAGAACACGTTGCTCCCTGGAAGCTGTTGGATCCTGTGGATTTCATGCTGCTCTGAGGAATGTTTTTCTCAAAACTGAAACCACATTAGTGCTTTAGTTAAGATGTGGAATAATGAAGTTTCAGCACTTAATATGAAGGCTCCTAAATTCCTGCTGTCCTGTATTAGTGCCTTGAATGTTCCATGCTTCATACAGGAATTGCATGTTATGAAATGTGAGGACAGAAATGTGCAGGTCCCAAATGAATCCAGCTAGAAAAAAAGGATGCTTATTTATACAGCCTATGTCACAGCAATTAGGCGGATAAAAGTAGTAATTTATCTTCCGCTTGATTACATCCATAGAATCAATAATCCAAGAGAACTCTGATGGTCCAACTACAATAACTGTAGCCAGGGTTCTCATACAAACTGATAGCCACTGTGAGCAGTTTACACAACACAAATCTGAAACATGTTATTCACAAAGTACTGAGCACTTACACAATACTTTGTGAATAACACGTTTCAGATTTGTGTTGGATTTTCCTTCATTTTAGGCAGTATCATATTTAGAATTCTTTTATAACATCAGTTTTGTTGCTTGATCCCTTATAAACAGGGATGGGATCTGACCGGTATAACTACCGGTTCTGTTGCTTTGTGTCGCGCCTGCATGCGCGTGTCGCGTGAGTGCAATTTACAACTTGCTGAGCTGCCCGGACAACTGAGCAGTGCTGCATGTGGGTCCACAGCGGTTGGAAAAGCCCTTTTTTCCTTCTTTTTCAACTGCAGCTGTGCCACACAAAGCAGCTGAGGTTGAAAAAGCAGGAAATAAAGGACAGGTAAGAGCCCGGGCGGATGAGTGGGGCAAAACAGCAGCAGACATAGAACCAGTTCTGTGTCTGCTGCTCTTCAGAGCAACTGGTTCTATAGAGGTGAACAGAACCAGTAGAATCCCGCCCCTGCTTATAAATAAATGAATCCTCAGTTCAATTTATACCGTTACTTGTTTGGTCCCTTCCTAGCTTTGCTTCTAAGGGCTTTTAAGGATTCTTTTAGATTGTTTAAAAAAGGATGATGAAGCAACTTCTTAAGAAGCTTTTATTAGACATTGCTGATTTTAACAACTATGAGCCAGCATCCAGTGTTCCATATCTAGCCAGCCCAGCAGAGAAGGCATTAAAGCCTCTGAAGATTTAGATATAATGGGTCATCTTGAGCCTGAATTTAGACCTACATGTGTCATAGAGATGGCTTTGGTCATTCTCAAATAAATATAACAGTTTTTGATAACTGTACTTATTTAAACAGATTAATTGTGTTAGCTAGAATCACTGTTGTGGCAATTTTTAAAAGAAAGATTTGGCTATTGTTTTCTTTTCCTAAGGAAAAGCTTTCATTTTGTTGTATTCTTTTTGAAGTAAATATTCCATCCATATGTAAAACTGCATTTCCTGACAACCCAAGTGTTTGCCTAAATGAGGCAGAAGGAAGGGAAGTGGTTTGATTTATTCTGAAACAATGAACATTCTGCCATTTTTTTTCTTTTCACACTGACACAGCTGACAACTTGTCTGAGACAGGATCAGGATCAGTTATACTGTCAGATGCCTCTAGCCAACATAATCTGGCATTTTCCTCGGAACACATGATGGGTACTCAACAAGTTCCCAATCTCTCACAAACTGAAAATAGCACTGTTCAAGGACACATATATACTTCTCAACAACTGATGGGGCATTATCAGTCCAATGCAGGGGTAAGAGGCTTATTATATTCTTACTAACATAGTGATTAAGATTATTGTATTAACAAAGTGTCTTTACCTATAGGAAAAAGTGGCAGAACGTGGGGATGGAGTCAAAAGAGGAATCAGCCTAGAATCTCTAGGTAGCCACAAACAGACTAAATCCACCCCCACCCCTTGAATTCTGCCAACCCTTATCTAGTGCAAAATAGTACTAATCTTTAATCATAATCAGTTTAATTGGAACTTCGTATGTTGTCCTCATCTTTCATGCCTGACACTATCCCATAGAGACATGTATGGTGTTTCAGTATGACATTTTTTGGCTCCAGGAAAGGAATAAAGGTGGTAGCTTTGACTAGAGGGGGGCTTTTGCACAGATTCATCATGTGAACCAATTGCACCCTTTCCTAGACTGGAGGTTCATGGTCCCTCATGCCTCAATCACTTCCCATTTGGATTACTGCAATGCATTTTACATGGGGTTGCCCTTGGAATCTAATGGGATGTGCAGGGATGGGCCCCCCTAGTTGTACCCAAATTATACCCTATTGTGCAAGTGTCTCCCAGTTTCCTTCCAGGTGCAATTAAAGGAACTGGTTATTATTTTTAAAACCCTATTATGGCACAGGACCTTTGCCAGATTGCTCTCACTAAGGACATCCTCCTACCAGAACAGGGTGGATATACTCCTAGTACCCTCCCTTAAATATTGCCATCTTATGGTACTTAGGAAATGTGCCTTTTCCTGACAGTCCCTGCCCTTCCCCCTGAAATTTGTTAGACACCCCACCCCATTCTTTTAACTTTCCAAACAGCCTTTAAGACCTGGATTTCCCTCTCAAGTGCTGGCATTAGGGTAAGACCGATCAGATAAACTTCTTGTGGGCTTCATGTCAAATGTAATTATGGTGTCAAATTGTTTTGTTTTTTAAAAATATTTATGGTTTTAATTTTTTATTGTAAACAGATGGTTTTTTTTCCTATTGGCTGCCTGGACTTTGGTACAAATGGGTGGTATTATAAATGTTCTAAAAACAGAAAGGCCCAAGAACATATTTTGGTTATTAATTCTGCATCCTAGGAAGATATCTTGTGTTCCCTAGGGAATGTGTGAGAAAAGGCTACAAATAGGGCAGATGAGACCAGGGGAACTGAAGCACAGACAATTGTTTTGTTTTTCTAAGTGAAGCCTGTTAATTATTCTTTATACAGGTGCAGCCGGCCTTGCCAGCAAATATGGCTCATCCCGGTGTTTTACCATTAATCCAGAGTCAGCCTTCTGGTCTACCTACTCACAATTTGGCACTTCCTGCAACTCTCCAAGCCCAAACCTCTCCTCTTGCAGCTCAACAATTCCCATCAAGGATGGTAAGGTTTTTCACTAATAAACTACATTACCGAGCAGATTTTTCAAAGCATCACCAAAAGTCTCCCGTAAGTTCATTTTAACTATCTAAATTTAAAAGGGGAAAGCATTCATAAAATGGAAGCAATCATTGAAGGAAATTATTCAATGGAAGGAAATGATACAACCACAATTGAGTCCAAAATTTCTGTGGCTAAGTGAGACATTTGTTAAGTGAGTTTTGACCGATTTTATGACTTTTCTTGTCACGGTTGTTAAGTGAATCACTGTGGTTGTTAAGTTAGTAACTGGTTGTTGAATGAATCTGGCTTCCCCCTTGACTTTGCTCGTCAGAAGATCGCAAAAAAAAAAGACCATGTGACCCCAGGACACTGAACTATCATAAGTATGAGTCAGTTGCCAAGCGTCTGAATTTTGATCATGTGACCATGGGAATGCTGCAATGGTCATAAGTGTGAAAAATGGTCAAAAGTAACTTTTTTCAGTGCTGTTGTAACTTTGAATGGTCACTAAATGAACTGTAATAAGTTGAGGACTACCTATAGTGAATTATTGCTTCTCATTTAAAGCCATGCTACATAGTACAATTTAATGTGTATGTTTTGCCTGATGGCATCTCTCAATAATTGACAGTTTGTAGTAGCAGGGTGAAGGGCATATTTAATTCTCCCTTTTTATTCTCTGCTTTACACTCCAAGCTGTAGTTCCAGAATTATTCTCCTGGATGTAAATAATGTCTAAAACCCTGATGGGAAGAACAAAGAAAATGAAATTGTAAAATTAGGATTCAGGAAAATGCTTAGGTGTGAGGTAAAATGGTTAACTACAGGTAGTTTCAAGTTACAACCAACTGAAGTTCCAAGCCCCCCCGGTCACATGACCACATTTTGGGTTCTCAGAAAGAGGCCTGCATATACGATTTGAAGCATCCCATGATTACATGACCACGATTTGTGACACTTTTGCCAAAATCCAGGGTTTACTTTTGATTTTTCCGGACAATGCCCTATGGAGAAACAATGAGTTTGCTTAATAACTGTGAACTCAGGCTCCATTACAGTCATAAGTCATGTCCCAGCTATTTTTGTATATTATCTGATGATAATATACTTTTATCCAGTTAAATTATGCATCTCTGCATTGTAAAAAGAGGCTTGATCCAAATGGAGGGTCTAACTTCATTAGCAAATACACCTGAGTATCAATTTCATGGCACTAATGATGGTCTCTTTAATAATAATTAAATGATTTTAATGATAAGGACTCTTTTTCTGGTACGTCATAGTCCTATGTATCAGCAGGTGGCAATTTCTAAATGACTTTACTGGGCTCCAAAGATAAGCAGGGTGAACACTGTTTAGTACTTAGAAAGGAATACTAATAATGTAGGTTAAACTGGAAGCACACACCCCCCAAAAAAAAGTTCCCAGAAGAAAGCAGTAGCAAAGAACTTCTCTATTGGTTCCAAGAAAACTATATGGATGTGTCTATGAGATCATTAGGAATTAAGCTTGACTTAAACAAGACTTTATCTTCATAGTATAGTTTTATTTTCTGTAGCCCATAATTTTTGCCCAAAAACTAATTTAATAATTAATCAGATAATAATGAAATATTAGTCCCAATGCGGATATTTAAGAAACCTTATACAGTTATTTGGGAAACAACCATCTGTTCAGATTGTATTTATTTAGATAATCTTGAATCTTGTGATTTGTATTTCCCTTCTAAGATTTAAAGATGGAAATGGCAAAGAATTATGAGAGTGCATTCAATTCAGACTTAGGTCTACTTTAGGGAGACTTGTTTATATTGGTCAAGTCATACTTATTTCACTTGGTGTATTCCAAGTAAAAACAGTCTAGTTTTCATCCATTAAACCTTCATCAATTTATATAATCCCACATCAAGTACCGAATTATGGATTATATGTAAATAAGTATGTTTTTTAAAATAAAAGTATGCTTCCAGGTAGTGCAGTTGGCAGTGAAAAAGGATCTGAAGAACTTAATTATTTCCTTGCCTTTTTCTCTGAACATTTATGTGCCTGAAAGCTTTTCCACTCTCACTTATAAATCTAAAGAGTTATGAAAAGGGTTGTACTTCTGGATGCTATACTGCTGTCTCATTACAATGATATTGCCAGATGGGACTAACATTCACAAATAGCAGTTTTTGCTCAGACATCTCAAATATAAAATGTGAAAAACTTTCAACATTTCCTTTTATTCTTTTTAGAGCACAGCCAAAAGAATTACCAATTGTACAGTCCCTATAATTAAAGTAATTCTTTTAAAACATTGAATAAGTGTTGCCAAGGTGATGGAATTTTACAGCTGACATTTTTAACTTGTACAATGCATTCTATGTATTGCTGTTTTTTATATACATCTGAAATGATGTCCAAAAGATTATTTTTATGACAACATTTTATCCTATGCAGTATGTTATGTATGTTGCTACTTTGCATATACTGAGTTCTCTGTGAAATGATACTTAAAAGATTATTTTTCTGACAACATTTTATAGGATAAAATCTTGATATAAAATAATTACTTTATCAACATCTAAAATACATTTATTTTTTACCAGCCTCCAGATTCACAGGTATCCTACAGTACAGAAAGTCAAGCTTTGGATGGATCCATCATGGGAGTTCCTCAGCAGATGTTGACAATAACTTCTCCTCAGAATATACCTGCCTCACAAGTGGGGAATCAACACATGCCAACAAGCATACAGTTAACCTCTGCTGCTAGACTTGGTAGTCAGGCTACAGCTGCTGTGGGATCAGTGGAATTAGAGACTGCTCCTGCCAATTTGGTATCTGCCAGTCAGTCCCCTGTGCTACATGGGCAGCCTTCGGTTCAATTTGTCAACAACATTCAAGTTCTTCAGTCAGTTCCACAAGGAGTTAGACTTATTCAACAACCCAAGCAAGTTTCACAGCAGGTGCCATCAACACAGCAACCACAGCAAGTTTCTGAGCAGATGGCATCTATGCAGCCAAGCCAGCAAATAGTTCCACAGGTGACATCTTCACAGCAGGTTCCTCAGCAAATTGCAGCTATGCAGCAGATTCCCCAGAAACTAATGGCTATGCAGCAGTCTCAGCAGGTAGCATCTATGCAGCCACCTCAACAAGGGGTGTCCTTGCAGCAACCACAGCAAATTCACCAGCAAGGGATGCCTATGCAGCAGTCTCAGCAAGTTTCTCAACAAGCGACATCTATACAGCAAAGCCAAACTGCTTCTACTCAGCAGATTCTGGAGCAGCCTCAGAAAATTTCCCAACAGGCAGCAGCCATACACCAGCCTCCACAAGTTCCTCAGCAGATTCTCCAACAAGTGGCATCAGTGCAGCAGCACCCTCAGCAGAATCCTCAACAAGTAACATCCATACCGCAGCCCCATTTTATTCCTCAGCAGGTTCCTCAACAAGTAACATCCACACCGCAGCCCCATGTTATTCCTCAGCAGGTCCCACAACAAGTGACATCCATACAGCAGCCACACCATATCCCTCAGCACGTTCAACAGCAGGTGACACCTTTACAGCAATCACAACAAAGTCCTCAACAGGCAGCAGCCATACAACAACCTCAACAGGTTCCACAGCAGGTGACACTCATTCAACAGCAGCATATTATGCAGCAGGTGACACCCATACAGCAGCCACAACAAGGTCCTCCACAGGCAGCATCTATACAGCAGCCACAGAATATTCTTCAGCAGGTTCCACAGCAGATGAAACCCGTACAGCAACAACAACAACAGCAACAACCAGGTCCTCAACAGGAGGCATCTATACAACAGCCACAGCATATTTTTCAGCACCTTTCACAACAGATGACACCCATTCAGCAGCCACAAGGTCCTCAGCAAGCAGCATCCATACAGCAACTACAGCATATTCCTCAACAGGTGACACCCATACAGCAGCCACAACAAAGTCCTCAACAGGTTCCACAGCAGGTGACTCCTATGCAGCAACCACAGCAAGGATCTCAACAGGCCGTATCCATACAGCAGTCACAGCACATTCCTCAGCAGGCTTCACAGCAGGTGGCACCCATACAGCAACCACAAGTATCCCAACAGGCAGCATCCACACAGCAACTACAGCATATTCCACAGCAGGTCCCTCAGCAGGTGACATCCATGCAGCACCCACAACATATTCCTCAGCAGGTCCCACAACAGATGACACCCATACAGCAGCCACAACAGGGATCTCAGCAGGTAGCATCCATACAGCAACCACACCATATTCCCCAGCAGGTGACACCCATACAACAGCAACAGCTTATTTCACAACAGGTGATACCTATGCAGCAGCCACAACAAAGCCCTCAGCAGGTGGCCTCCATACAACAGCCACAGCATATTCTTCATATTCCGCAGCAGATGACACCCGTACAGCAACCACAGCAGGTTCCTCAACAGGCGACAACCATGCAGCAGTCACAGCAAATGGCAACTGTTCAGGCACAACAAGTGTCATCTATACAGCAGCCACAGCAAGTTCCACAGCAGATGATATCAATACAGCAGCCACAGCAAGGACACCCACAAGCTCCACAACAGGTGGCATCCATGACTCAGCCCCAGCATGCTCCTCAGCAAGTTCTCCAGCAGGGGACATCAATGCAAATGGCACCAGGGCTGCAATCTAAGCAAGTTGCCAGTCAGCAGATTGGATCCCTGCAGATTCCACAGCAGGTAGCCTCCATGCAGCAAGTTACACAGCGTGGGGCCTCCTCACAGCAACCTCAGCTGGTTCCCCAACAGGTGGCATGTGGGCAGCCAACTTCACAATCTCAACATATTGTACCCTTACATCAGGTCTCCGCTGTACCACAACAAGTGACACTTATGCAGCAGGTTTCACAGTGCCAAGAAATATCCCTAGATACTTCGGGGCCTCAACAAGAGCAACAAATGACTCAGATACACCATTCTACAAATCAGCATCCTTGTGTAATGCAACATACGTTATTTCATGTGCCTCCACAACAACAGAAAGAAGAGCAGTTTGTTCTCCCTTCTAATTCCAAAGATCAGTTGCCAGCTGTCTCCCAGCAAGACATGGAAAAGCATCAGCAATCTGAATTCTCAGGTTCAACTTCAGAAAAGGTGGCTTATCCCATCCAGACCCAGTATCAGCTGCAAATCCAGGAACAAATGATATATCCAGCACAACCCCCACACAACCCACCAGTTTCAGAGCAGCTGCAGCACCAGCTAGAGCCAACTAACCAGCTGCAGAGTCCAGAGCAAGCAGCATGTCAGATGCATGTCACTTACGCAGCACAGGGTTCAAATCAGGCACCTTGCCCAGAGCCATTGGTTTATGCAGCTTCTGGAGTATATTCAGGTCATTCTTTGGACCAGTCAGCATATGTTTATCAAGGGCAGGCAGCATATATAACTCAACCAACATATATGGCTCAACCTCCAGAGACCCAGCAAGCTCATTTAGCAGTACGGAATACTGATCAGCCAAGTTTTGCTGTGCATTCACCTGATCAGTCATTACACCTATTGAAGGATGGAGATGCTGGCAACATGGAATTGCAGATCTGTTCAACACAATCCACAAAAACCCATGCTTATCCTTCTGAGCCACATCTGCCTGAGCCAACAATATATCTTATTCAGCAAGATTCTGGCATGAGCCACCAGGAGCTGCACCCACCACAAATGGCACATAAAATTGCAGAAGGACAACAGTCAGGGCCACAGGCACCTTTTGCCTCGTCTCAGCCATCTTTTACACCACAAACGCAACCACAACCTCCTTATCAGGAGTTTAGCCAGCAACCTATTACTCAGCCGCACAAAGCCACTATCCCTCAGTCTGCCTTTGATACATTACAGACTGTAACTTCTGTATCAGAACAGCCAGAACAAGCTTATACAATGCAACAATCTTTGGATGTGTCAGGACTGTTGAATCATGCTCCTCTCCTCCAACAGTCTCAAACATTTCAACCAATTGACAATAACCAACAGTTTATTCCTCCACCAGTACAACCAGCGTACATTCAACAGCAGTCAGTATGTCAGAACTCAGTTTTATCTGCAGACTTGAGTGTCCAGGAGCAGATGCCTTTTAAGAATTCTATGGCAGCTTCTTTGAACCAGCAAACAGCATTTACTGCTGTGAATGAACCAAACCAAGAGTATCATCAAGGACAAGACATTCCACAGGTATGCCAGTTGTTATATCTACAGAAAAAAATCACTTTCTCAGTAACTTAATCCCAGAGAAGGGCAAAGGAAAAAATGTTTATTATAAGAGAACATTTAATTTTTTTAATCCTAATTTTTCACTTTCAAATTTTATTTCACGAAGGAACAGTAATTTGCATTAAGGGAAAAAGGATAATGGTGATATTAGAAGCAGATCTTTCCACTTGCTAATTTCTCTAATAAGAAAATTATCAACCTGTACATAAATAATCTAGATGTACAAAGGAAAATAACTATACAGAACTTCCCTATTCCTTGACAGCTGCACAGGGTTCAGCCTATGACCCATGGTCATAGGTTCTTAAGTGCAGGTTTATCATGGAGCACTATGGAGACATTTTTTGGGGGGAAAAGCAAGGTGTTTTTTTAGTTTTCCCTCATCTCCACCTTTTAATTTCTAGAAAGGAATTTTGGTTGTCTTTTGTTTGTAATTTTTGCAAACCACCAAATACATGAATATATTGCGAGGGAGTGGTTAAAAACACACGTCAATCTTATTTATTTTATTTTATCTTATTTTTTATTTTTTTCAGGTGGGGAAAGTTACAAGATATTTATCAAATGTTTGCAAGTATGACGGTTACCTGAGGGTGGGTGCAAAGGTTGTTCAGTTATTGGTTAATTTGATAGAAGCAAGAGTAAGCACAAGTTGATCATATTTGAAGCTCCACGCTTAGAAAAAAATAGTGCTTCCATAATTATAGCTTTGTGAATGTCCCCATCGGTCAAAAATAGTGAAGTCAAATGTATTCTGATTTTATTTAAGCACACTCATTATAAAGAATAGAGAATCCAGTGGGCTAATAGCCTCCCTTAACCATTACCAACTGGTTAATCAATCAGTTTGAAAATTGTTTTGCTTAATAGTGAAACTAGAGAGAAGGCCAAACAAATTTCTAGCAGAAATTTCTAGCAATTTTCCTAAATTGAGCATCCTCATAACAACAAATCAATTTGGCATGTTAGAAATTAATGAATAGTCTGTCCATCAGACATTAGAATTCAAGCAGAACTACATGAGGTATCTGTAAGTGATTGGGTCAATAATGAAAACTGTTCATCAATTAGTAATGCTGCTACAAAAGAAAGTAATACTCTATAGGACTTTTTTCTTTTTTGGAATTGGGTTCTGGATTATGAGTTTGGGATACAAACAATATGGATTTGTTTGGAGTGAATTGCAACATGTCATTTTAGATCACATTTTCTTTTCTGTGAACTGGTGTTGGACAAAAAGTCTTCCAGAAAAAAAGTAAGAATGGAATGGAATAGAATAGAATAGAATAGAATAGAATAGAATAGAATAGAATAGAATAGAATAGAATGAACTGGAAGGGACTTTTGAGGTCTTCTAGGGCAGCCCCCTGATCAAGTAGGAGAACCTATACCATTTAAGATAAGTGACTGTCTAGACTTTTCTTTAAAACATCCAGTGTCGGAGAGCCCACGGTTTCTGGAGGCAAGAAACAAGAAAAAGTTTCCCTTGGTTCTCTTTTTGTTAACTATTTCACTAATTTGCTTTTAATTGTGAAGTTTTAAGATAAATTGACAGGCATGGCTTTCTTGAGAGTTACTTCATGCTCTCCTGAATTTAAAAGATTAAAAAATAGATATAATCCAAGAGCCTGTGTAGGGGGGGGAAAAGTGGGCATTCCCTTGCCTTTCTTTGATTCTATGTCTCTGCCAACATGTTACTTGATTGCATTTGGTCCTATTTGCTGAGCCATCCTGGTTCTCAATTTCTTATCTCAGTATATGATTTGTCTTCCTCATCATCCTCTCTCATATAATATAGTTCCAGCTGTTTTTGTGTGTGGCCCCCTCCCCTGCTTCATGGGTCTTTTCTCTAGTGCATGACTTCTAATACCTACCATTACTTCAAAATTTTCTTTCCTTCTTCTTGCTGACTCCGTCTTTTTCTTTTTAGCTGCCTAGGCATTTTGGCCTGTAATTTAAATTGTGTACAAGTATCACATCTCAGTTATCCTGTCTTCTTAATGATACAGTTCACTAACTTCTTGGATCCAGCTTAAAGTTTTAATTTCACAAAAATTGCTATCTCATGCCTTAAACTCCTTAAAGAAGACTGGCTTGAGTCTTGAATCCCATGAAGCCTTTTAATTCTCTTAGTACTTAGATTATTAATGAGCTTTAAAAATAACCACATATAGAAGAGGTTTAATTGTATTATAAATCACTAGCTGTAGCAATCTTTGGATTATATTTCTATGTGCCTGTTGTACTGTTGCTTTTACATTTTTTTTGGGTTGGACTATTCTGGTTAGAACAATTATCTTTAGTGTAATATTTATGTATCTGAAGCAGAGGTGGTATTCAGCAGGTTCTGACCAGTTCGGGAGAACCAGTAGTGGAAATTTTGAGTAGTTCAGGGAACTGGCAAATACCCCCTCTGACTGGCCCCACCCCCATCTATTCTCTGCCTCCCGAGTCCCAGCTGATCGTCTGGGTCTTCTTTTGTTGCCCTGCACAGGAGAACGGAGCTGGAAAGCAGGTTAGTGGGGTGGGGAGGGAATGGAGATTTACAGTAACCTTCCCCTGCCACGCCCACCAAGCGACGCGCACCAAGCAATGCCACACCCACCAAGCAATGGCCACAGAGCCGATAGTAAAAAAATTTAATCCACCATTGATCTGAAGGCTAAAATCACATAAAAAGTTCTGCATACTAGAGAGCAATTCCTATCTAATTTTTGAGTAGAAAAACAGCTCTAAGTCAGGGCAGCAGTATCAGTTATACTTGGATGAAGTACAGTAAAATCTGAGAAAGTTACAATTGTTTCCTTATTAGTGATTTGTAGCCTGTTGTATCATTTATCAGTGGGCCAGTATAACAATAATGAAAAGGTGCTTTATCTTGTCACAAAGATGATGATTTACAGAAGACTATAAAATAAAAAGAAAATGACTACAAAATCACAGTTTAAATAGCTAAGAGGAAAAAAGCAAACACAATACTTCGTTAAAACTTCCAAGATAAAATATTGTGCTGGTTTATTTTTGATACTTTATCTAGTAAAGCATGAGTGTGTGCTATGTCAAACACACAAACCATTTGCCTGTTCTGGAGTTAGTTCTTTTCTAAAAGTTTTCCCCCGTTCAGGGGAAATTAGCAAATGGTACACATCCATTTACCCCTTTTCTCCTCACAGGTTTCCATCTCAGTGGATGAACATGAGCATCAGCCAGCAGTTCAAAAACAAGAGTCTATTCAAGGGTGAGTTTGCTCTAAGATTAATTCACTTGGCTGTCACAGCAGTAAAGAGGATTGGATTTCAGCTCACATTAACCAAGAGTCAATATAATAACACTGGAGACTCCTAAGTGGGGGAAAGATAGCTTAGAATATTATGCCCCAGCTTGGTGAACAATTACATTCTTTATTGATAAGTGAAGAACTGAGAGGACTGTGAATATATCCAGAAACAGAAGATGACTTGAAAAGGTAACAGTTCTCAAAGAATGTGAGAAGAAAGATGAAATGTTTAGGTATTTCTTTTAATCAAATGAAATGTTAAAAAAAAACGTGTGGAATCTCTTTACTGAAATAGTTTAGATTAAGCATTTTTAAGAGTGTGTGTCTTTAACAATTCATTAAACACTCTTTAAGTTATCAAAAATGTTCTTTGCTGCATCATTCAGTTTCAATACTTGGCCATTTCTCTGGCAAAATTTCCTACTGTACAGTAGGCCCACATTGTTTTCTACATACTATTTCAGCAGAACATAACAGCAATGGGCAAAACTGAAGCTACAACGTCACATTTGTAAAGATCCATATATAGCTATGCCTTCCCTGTCCTATGTAGATATGTACAATCTACCCTCATGTCCAGTTTCCTTAGTTAGAGCACAGCACAGAAATATAACAAACTGCCATTGAAAAAAGCTCTAAATCTCTTGTTCCCTAAGTTGGAATGTAATGGGAGAGTGGGAGGATGTGCGGATATGCCCAAATTTGTTTTAGTGAAATTGTATGGCTGTGGTTTTAGCCTTGGCATCACTCTCATGGTCCTCACTCCCTCTATCCCAAGGTTAAAAACGGTGACCTATACCTTATTAATTAATTATTGCAATGAGAAATTTGTGACTAAGAGTAACATAGATTAAGGTCGATATGTTTCAACCCAGTTTTAACTTAAATCGCATTTTCTTTAAAGTTGTAAGCATAAAGTATCCCCAAAAGAATGTTTTAGGTTAATCTGAGAGCAGTTACACTTTTCTGCAGAATAGGATCAGTGCCTGGCAAGAACATTCCCTGTGTGTGTTCAGAAAGCTGCCATCATTGAAGTAGAAGGAAAAAATCTTTGTCAATTATCCCTTAAGCAATATCATTTCCTTTCCCATTGTGTCATTGAAAATTTTCCACAGGTAGAAGTTGCCCTTCCCTGCATGAACAGAATTTCCTAGGTCCAAGTTGCTGAGTTTAGGATGTTTTATAATAGAAATAAAGAAGCAATTTGGCAGTTTTTCAAGCATAATAATTTATACTATTTCCTTGTCAAAAGCATTTTAGTCCAGTAGATATACGTGTTCAGCATGAGCAGTGATGGACATTTTAAAATCATTTTTAAGTTACTGAACAAGTAGTGCCTGCCTTAGTCTAAATTTTGTTTTTTCTGTATTTATTGTTTTGGCTCTGATTTAAGCTATTGGTATATTGAAATTTTTGTTTTATATTTATTAATGTTTAGAAAGTTTAGGAGGTAAGGATATGCCTGTCTTTCTTTTGTTTAGCTTGGTACAGGACCTTCCAAAGGAAGGTGTGACTGGCTGTGACCTTCCATGTGGAAATGGCAAACAAGACAAGAGCAAACAGAGAAGGACCTCCTGTGCCCGGCCAGAGAAGGGAACCAAATTTCAACTCACTGTACTGCAGGTTTGTATATTTTTAAACTGGAAGCTTTTAAATAGGGATATACAACAAAATTGCTGGCTAGGTTTCCTGCCTTCTCTGACTTTATTTATTTATTTATTTTGACAAAGAAGTTACCAAAGTTAGCATGCTGTAAAGCAAGGCATCATCAAGTAGCATCACTTTTCTTGAGAAAAATGCCACTGGCCTTCACATAGCTCTTACAGGAATACTTCATAAATATTTAAAAAAAAAAACAGTGAGCAACTGCACTCCAGTACCTTGCTTGGAATGTGCTTAGAATAGAAGTCAAAGGTAACTTTGGAGAAGTAGAAAGTAAGCTTATCTGATAAGTAATTGATTTATGACTGGCCATTTTATGGGGCCAATTTATATGTAGGCAAAATCCTTCTATAATCATCATTTTCTGACAGTGCTCAAGATACACTTTTCAAAATTACAAATAATTCACTAGCCCCAAAATACTTGCATGATCCTGGAGAACAGGATGTAGAAGAGAAACAAGATTACATAAGAGCGTATCTTCAGATCTTGTGACAACATCAATAAAGAGATTGTTTACCTTAGCTTAAGTGCTAATGTTTTTACAATTTTGGTTACTGCTTGCAGTTAAAACAGTGATTTAATGTTACCATGCATTCAAGAAAATGGGTTCTATATATCTGTGTATTAAACAGTGACCAATTTTAATTGACTCACAATTGGCTGAGTTTGTACATTCCACTAAGGCATAAGTCATATTTTGTAAACTACAGTGCTTGGGTTCACCCATAGCTAAGCAAAAACAAGACAAACCACATTAATTCTTATTGCAGGTGGAGAATTATTTTCTCTGTTTCTATTAAGAACCAGTACTTTGGCTCTTCTAATTCATAGGCAATATTTCAGATATGTGTGAATGTTTATATTGCAGGATGCAGAAAGAACAAAACCAGCTAGTTGCCCTCTATTGACCCAATGTTTCCATCATTAGAAGATGAAGCAGTCTCATATGATTCCTAATTCTTTGGTTAATGATACAGTATGCGACCTGTAACACATGCATTGAAAGAGCTGACCATCCAGTCAGAGCTGAAGAAGCTTCTTGGATGAGAAGCAAAACGTTTTCAAAGAAAAACCAAAAAATGTCCAGTTGCCTCTTGAAAAAAAGCACCTTTGGGACATGCATTTAAATAAAAATTATTGACAAGGTTGAGCCTTGCCATAGTAAAGACAATTATAATAGTGCTTTGTTGTTGAACTGCTCAGGTGATTTTATGGAATTGGTAGCAAAGTATAACTTACGTTAGATGTTAAAGGTAGAAAAAAAAGATGTATTCTGCATCTGTCTAATAGCACAATGTCTCTTTTATTGCTGTTCAATCAGGTATCAACATCTGGAGACAATACTGTTGAGTGCCAACTTGAAACGCATAACAACAAGATGGTTACATTTAAATTCGATGTTGATGGAGATGCTCCAGAGGATATAGCTGATTACATGGCAAGTTACATATGCCTTGCTTCAAAGTAGATAATTTCTTACTAATGGCATTCGAACTTTTAAAAATTATTTAGATGCTATATAGTTCAAATGCAAGTACTCTGCTTCCTCAATATTCCTCAAGTTATATAGAACTTCCTAAAGCCAAATTTTAGTTTTGCAGCTCATATGCCTACATTTTATTTATTTGAGAATTAATTTTGATACTGGTTTTGGGGCAAGACTATAAAAATGAAGAGGATTGGGGGCTGTTAGAGAAATGTCTGAGTATAAAGGATAGAAATATATGGCTGCACTTTACTTTTGGAAACATCACATTTGGAATTTCTGAAAGCTATTAGCTTTCTTTAGACTGGTAATATAATTAATATTTTAGTCCTAAATATTTTATTAATTGTTAAAATTATTTATCACTCATCCTGCCATGGGGCTATTCTGGGGGAGGAGGAGCTTACAATAGTGAAAATGAGATTTTTTAAAAAATTAAACAAAAATAGCAAAGTAATTAAATAATAAAACAAGGAAACTACAATAAAATGAATTTTAAAAAAGAGGGAGACCAGGAAGCGTGGAGGGGGGGGACTATGAGCGCAGTTAATTAGTCTGGCATCAACCTCTATTTCAAGTACTCCCCCATTGGGTCTCCAAGCCAGACAGCAAAGCCAGATCTTCAGGTCCTTGGCAGAAGGAGAGTGGAGGCAAACCTCACCCCATGGGGATGGGCAAGATGTTCCCCCTCAGCGCTACAGCAGAGGAAGCCTTTCTCCTGGATCCTGCTAGTTGAAGTTCCGTGTGACCTACTGGCATGAATACCTGGGAGTATATTACCTGGGGGTGAGGGACAGGAGGAGAAGAGAAACATTAGAAAAACATTTCAGAGAGTGCTCTGTGTTTAAATTAGCATTTTGAAAGCATATGCATTTCATATTTGAAAGCTAACTTTGCATCATGAACCTTATTCTTTTTATTAGAAACTATTTCATCACATGGGATGTACTTTCAGGTGACCATTCATAGAATTATAATCCTTCACATTATACTATAGAAGAATTATTCCAAACGTACTCATCATCTGTAAGGAAATAGTACAGGGGGGAGGTATTGCTTCGAAATAAGTATGTTCTATGATCGATCGATTAATGGGCTCATTTGAAATTTTGAGAACACTTACCAGATATTCACAAAATTGGCAACATTGTTGGGCAAGGCTAATCACAAACCATGCATTCATCAGGAGACAAATAGATATTGCTGCTTACCATAATTCCAGCCCCCCAGATAGTGCCCAAAGATGTTTGTAAAAATAAAAAATGATGTCAGATATTAGTATTTTGCTTTGTAAGAAAAAAGTAAAAAATAAAATTCAGATGGATATGAAGCCAGACAATATTAATATTTCAAAAACTGAGGTATTTCCATTAGTACAAATTATAATAGAAGAACTGGGCACTGGCATCGTATGAGAAGAGTTGGCATTTCATAAAGGAACAGAAATTAGCATTATTGGGAAATAAAGCTTCAGTAAATTTTTTTATAATACTTTTTTCAAGGTTAATGTTTTGTAATAACTCTGAATATTTGGAATGTGAATATTTATGGGTGAGATCTAATTTTCTACAGCATGTTGGAATAGGTGATAGCCAGAAATTGAACAGCAAAATAAGGTTTGTATCCATATCTTCTATCCTGTTTCTCCCACCCCTCTTCCCTTTCCCATTTACTAGGTTGAAGATAATTTTGTTTTGGAAAATGAGAAGGATAAATTTGTTGATGAACTGAGAGCTATTGTCTGCCAGGCTCAAGACATCATTTCTAGTCTTCCTATTGAAGAACGAGCTGCTGGCATGGAATCATCTGCTGATCCGAATAACTGTCAAGTAAGTTTAGCTTTTTTTAGTAATGCCAGTTTTCTGGAAAGATGTGTACTTATATTGGGAAACTCCCCTTTTATATTTATCTATTCATTTTTAATTCAGACAGGATCTTCTGAACAAGTTCAGATAAATCCAGCATCTACTCAAAGTGGCAGTAAGTAACTATTTTAAAACATTTAATCCTGCAGGACCCAAAGCAACACTCTGAAACACACAAGACTAAAACCATCCTTATTTAAAAATAGATCTATGGAACATAGTGGATTTTTGACAAAGGTCTATTTTCAGCTCTTTTCCCTTTTGTCCTTTCAATCCCTTTATGATAGTTTACCTTTGATTCTCTGGACTGCTGCAAAGAGTCAGTTGCTGACTCTGCAGCAGTCCTGTTGATTTTAGTGGAATATTCTAAACATGTTAATGACATTATTATAGGCTGAAGAATGGTAAATAACAAGCTCCTAATGAGTGTTGCTAAATTAGGATTATTTATGAAGTTGGCTTGGTGGATCTTTTAAGAAAATTTAGAAATAATAGAAGCCTGTTTGGTAAAAGCTATGCCTCATAGATACATAAGTTGTATTCACTACCAACTCCTTAAGATTATCCCTGCATTGAAAAAAGGGACTTACGACCATTTTTCACACTTACAACCATTGCAGCATTCCCATGATCATGTGACCAAAACTTAGATGCTTGGCAACTGGCTCATATTTATGACAGTTGCAGTGTCCCCAGGGTCATGTGATCTCCTTTTGCAATCTTTTGACAAGCAAAGTCAATGGGGAAGCCAGATTCACTTAACCACTTGTTACTAACTTAAGAACTGCAATGATTCACTTAACAACCATGGCAAGAAAAGTTATAAAATGGGGCAAAACTCACTTAACAAATTAGCAACAGAAATTTTAGCCTCACTTGTGGTCGTAAGTTGAGGACTACCTATATTAAGTAGTGAAAATGTATGCCAAGGCAGCAAAAGGCATTGAGCACTACATATGCATTAAGGATAAAAATGGATGGTAGGGCAAAGTTAATCTTGAAAGCTAGCAGCAGTACTTTGATGAAATCTCTGATGTCAGATTTCCACACTTGCAAATCCCTGCTGGCTCGTCTAATATTGGCCCAGGCCTGCACAGGACTATGCATCTCAAGAGGTTATCAAAGCTATCAACGGCATGAATTTTAAGTATGTAACCATGATGTAACCAAATGGGTCATAATGCCAGCATTATGCCAACACCAGCAGCTGAATAAGATGCACCACCGGCCTTTTGACAACTTTCCTGCAAAAGTTGGCATGCACTTTGGCATTATTGCCATTGCTGATAACTCACATCATGCAATACCTGTATCGTAGTTTCTCCTACCTAGGCCTTGCTCCAGGATAATGATGTCCTGCTTGCAGCTACTACAGGGAGCTGTGTCCAAATATGGAATGATCATTTTAGCCAATTTAGTTTGCATTTTAATATCCAAAAGAAAGCAAGGAAGGAAAATTGGGAGGGAGGGAGGAAGGATTCTAATATTCCTTGCCAGTTTCCCCCAAGGAAACTTAATGGAGAAGCCAACAGGAAGTCCAAAGTCACTCATGATCCCACTGCTTTTTTGCCTACCCTGCTCATTCTGGTTGTCTCTTTAACAAAATATCTCTGAAACGAGGACCCAATGGGTTATGGGTTGTCTAGTGTGAACTATTTATTGTGATCCTTTATATGATACAAAATCAATCGGTTTCAAACATGGTTGGTTTCCTAATTTTGTTTCAATAGTTGCATTAGCAGAACAATTGCAGTTTTATTATTGTTCTCAAACTAAGCATCTGGTTTTTTGATTTTGTAATTTCACATAATTCTAACATGCATGTTTTTAGGTCCCCAGGGGACCGGAATGCTTATGATTCTGGCCATAATGCAGAGTTCCATAATTCAAACATCATCGTAGTTTGTCCCAACCCGGTTTTCTGTAGATCTATTTGGCAATATCTACAGTTCTTTTGGGTTGAGCTGGCCAATAAAACTGCTAAATAAGTATTAGAATACAACTTGCAGAATTTCCAACTATTGTGCTGACTGGCAATTTTGGGAGTTAGAATTTGGGAGTTAGGTTGGGGAAGGCTGAGTTGAGTGATAATTAGTTGTGTTTATAAAGCAGAAGTCTTTCTTATGTAAAGACAATTGTAAAACATGGAGTTTTCAAAAGCAAATTATGATTGTTACTTGGTATGTTTGGTGGAGCTTGACACAGCTCTTTGGATCCTAATGCTGCAATCTGTAGTGTGAGTAAAAGTTATGGATCTTTTTCTGGGTTGAGTGATTAATGATACAATCAATGTAAATTTTGATAAAATAGAAATATGTCATACAAGTCAGATATGTATCAGAAAGCCTTCTCCTGAGAAAAAAATCAAACTCTGGATTAAAAGGAAATCTGTTGAATTCACTAATAATCTGATTATTTTATTGATTATATTTTAGATATCTTTTTTCCTTTGTTTTGAGCTTTGTTCCATGGAAATTAAACTCATGGTTACTTTCTGATACTTCAGCAGTGCTTTTGATTTGTTTCAGTTGCAATTAAATAATAGTGCAAATGAATAAAATTAATTAATACAGAATGGTTCTATTGAAGCAGGATCAATATGTCATGTACCAATACATTTAATAAAGACAAGCAAAGGACAGGTGTGTCACATCAAGCAAATTTCATAGATGTGTATGCAATTTATGATAAATATGGTGGAAATATGGCCTGAGAAACATTGTTTTTACTAATGAACATCTTTGAACTTAGGTTTTGGGATAGGGTGGTATCTGTAGAATTTTATCCAATATTCTTCTAGATATTCACAACCTTTGATCTCATTGTTGTATTGTTTTCTTACAGTTAATGTTGTAAATCACCCAGAATGAGTTTCTTATGAAGTTAGATGGTCTTTAAATTGAATTAATTAATACATGAAAAATGAATAAACAAATGTGTATGTATTGTCAGCCAGAAGAAGGATAATTTTGAATAATCGATTTGTACAGAAAGGAAAGAGGAAAGAAAGGCTTTTATGTTTCATTAGTGGCTTCTAAAGGAACACTACTTTCATTTTAAAAAATGCATCTAAATAATGTTTTAAAAAAACACGAAGGAAGAAAGTCCACCCTTCACACAGCATTAGACTTAGTGTTTACTCTGATGTCGACACTTTAGTGTTCCCTTATGTCTATTAATCCTAATGCTAATCTTAATCCCAATATTAAGGATTATCACCTAACAGGCATCCTAATTAGTTGGATTACAGTGATCCAGGCTTGAAGGGGAGAAATTATTTGAAGTGTACTACATCAATCTACACATTGGACATTTTAACTTCTTAAAACACAACTGGAACAGCAATCATGAAAATCCAGGAAAAATAAAACTCTTTCCATGTGGTGCTATCCACAAGTGTGACAGCACCCATACATATTACTAATCAGCTTTCCCCCTTCAAATCCAGATTTCTGGATAGCCCTCCTGATAATTTTACTTCTAAGATTCCTTTTTTTTGCAACAGCAGTGCTGTTTTTGTAATTATCTAAACAATGAAGTGATCTCCCCTGCTTGCTCTCTTTCTCTCTCTCTCTCTCTCTCTCTCTCTCTCCTTTTAGGCGATGCTGCTCCCCAGTCATCCCCTGTTGGCCGCTGGAGGTTTTGCATCAACCAAACAATAAAGAACAGAGAAACCCAGAACACTGTTGAAGGATGTCAGACAACAGGTGAATACATGTTTTAGGAGGAGCGGAGGAATGGCAGATTTTTCTTTTCGCATAATATAATACCTGGATGATTTTGGAACTGGGCTTTGCTTAAATAAGAGTGGCTCAGAATTCAAAGTATTAGGTGAATGGTGGTGAAGAACAGCAGACTATTTGAGAATCTCTTCCTTTTCACTATTACTGCATTTACCTGAAAGGAAGGCAATCTGAATTTGAAACCATGTTCCATCCCTCAGAAAATTAAGCAAACTTACAAAAAGCCTTATTTGCCCTGTGATCACATTTCCATTTTGAAAGCAAATTATTTGGGGGGGGGGGAATAGTAATAAAGTATTTTCCTATGAAGATACTATGAATATCTTCATAGGAAAGTATTTTATTACTTTAGGGATAACCAATCCAGTTAATGGCAGTTGTTTGATCTTTGAGAAGATCCTAGCCTCTTAACACTGTGCTAAAGTGATTAAGTTCATATTTTGTGGAAATGTTTTTCATTTTTCTGAAGTTTTATAGAAATTTTACACTTTTTACCGTTCTTCTCAGTCACTGTTAAAAAAAAAACATAATTTGCTTATTTGTTTGTTGCCTTATTGGTTCATGCACAATAATTATGTTGACAGAGTTAACTTTGCCATTTTTTACTGTATTTTTTTTCTTAGATTAGTATGGTGATGGATAGTCATAAAGAAGCACAAACTATATAAAATCAGTTTTAATACCTGCAGCAAATCTTCATGTTCTAATAGAGAGCACAGCATAATCAGTGTCACCCATATTCAGTTCAATACTGAATTTCTGTTATATCACCCCTGATGAAGAAAATTCGTGATTTAATTGGCATTAGGGTTGGGCAAGAAATAAATATATCACTGACCTATAATAATTATCATTTTATATATTTAATAAAACAATGAACTTTCCATCTTAATACAATGATTTCTTTGGAAATAAATAAAAGAAACCCTTTATTTGCCCAGACATTAAATGTTACTGTTCATAAGATCTTGTTTTCTTCCCCTCCCCACCAGCCCATCCTTTTAGTTTTTACTTTGCTGTTTTTTATTATTTTGATCAAAACATCTTAATGAGACACAGCTTAAAAATAGATAAACATTTTAAAAGAAAAAAAAATCACCTCAATTGAGGTGATGATATCACCTCAATCCGAGTTTTTGTTATTTCAATATTTCTCTCTGGGCTCTTTCTGTGATATCTTTTTGCCCAGCCTTTCCCAATCTTGGTGCCCTTAAATATGTTGGGACTGCAATGCCATGAGCTATGCTAGCTGAGAATACTGGGAATCTTGGTTTTCAACATATCTCCAGGATTCCAATTCTGATGAGGATCTTCTGTTTCAGATTCATAAGGTTTAATTTCCTAAGCAAGTCTGAAAATAGTGGCATCTGAATTTTTTAAACCATCTCTCGCTTGGTCATAATAATATTTAACTTTTACTGTGAAATGTTACATTTTAGAAGAAGAAGCAGTAGTAACCAACATTGTGATTGGCTTTTAAAGCTTTATTAATAATATGCTTTTTTCTGGAGTTTTATTTGTTAGCCTCAATTGTTCATCTGTTTTGTTGCAGATTGTATAAAGGAAAGTACAAAAGAAGAGAGACCCAAAGATTGTTCACAACCTGTGGACAATCTTAGTAACCAACATAAGCCTAGTCCTTCTTTCAGTTCAGAGGATTTGACAAGTGACAGTGTGATATCTGAACCTCAAATTTTGGAACCTGAACATTCAGCTCTTTCTCATGAAGCAGAAGGCAGCACGGATAAATTACCATCTGCCTCTACAAGTGACAATACTGATGTTACTACTTACGATTCAGAGGCTTGGCTGGACCCTTTGCCAGCAGAGACTCAGTCTAATGGAGCTCCCCTATCTTCATATGTATCTCATCCAGCATCTGTTGTGAATGAGTTGAATTTGTTCACAGAAGCCTTTGAATCCACACCAATGATCACTGAGGAAGCAGAACATGTAATAAATGCTGAGCAAACAGCTGCTTCGGTGCATACTCCGAGTCAGGAAGGAATTTCCTCCACATCCATTCTAGAATCAGACAGTGAGGGGCCCCCTAAGATAGATTTTGTTGACAGCAACATCAAAACTCTGGATGAAAAGCTGCGGACACTTCTGTATCAGGAGCACAGCTTGTCAGGCACTTCTCCTGAGAGCCAAAAAGACACACAGAGCGCAGTGGAGTCTCCATTTTCCTCATCTGCTGAAGATACTTTTCCCTGCCCGGGACATGAAACACAGGACACTAATTCCCCCCAAGAGACTGATCCCCAAGCTGCACTCATTCCACCTGGAAGTCATCCTGATAGCTTGCCAGTGATGAGGCAAGAGGCCATTACCTCTGTTCCCAGGGATTTCTGCAGACATGTGAGTATTGATAGGGTTGGTGGGGGCTGAAAATTGTTTGCCCACTAAAGAAATACAGAATATTGCTGAATGCCTGTATAAATTCATCTCCTTCATTGATCCTGGCAAATGAAAGGTAAGCATTGATTCCACACAGATGGTTCCAACATGTTTTTCCCCTATTCATCAATTTAGTAATGTGGTTTTTAAATGGGAAGAGAAATCTGTGTGGAAAATCAGGAAATCATAGGGACCAGAGATCTGACTATATGTAAAATTAATCAGGAAACTGGTTTAATGAATGAATTAAATGGTGTTTTAAAATTGGTTTTAAAATTTTAAAATTGGCATTCCTCTTTTTTCCACTTAAACTATTAAGATTTTCAGGAATTGGACATTCAGATTTGTTTAGAGATGGGTTGATGTAACATTAAGTAAGGAGGTGATCTTTAATGCATCTGAGGCTCAAGTGGTATGTGAAGCATCCTCATCCTGCTATTCAGATACTGTTTCTTTTCTACCTGCTTCCCTGCTCCCCTTATTTTGTTCAGGAGATGTCCTTGGAGACTTCATTTCCTGAGAATCCTGTGGCTTGTCCTGCTTCAGAATCAAGTGGTGGAGCTGTGAACCTTCATGCAGGAGGTGGATATTTTGGCCTAAGCTTTACTTGCCCTAGTCTCAAAAACCCTATTAGCAAGAAATCCTGGACTCGCAAATTAAAAAGCTGGGCATACAGGCTACGGCAGACCAGCTTTTTCAAGAGATCAAAAGTCCGGCAAGGTAGTGTGCTTACAGTCAGGGATCTAGACTAGGTAACATCTGTTTTGATTTCTTTAAGTATGTTTCTCTTTCCTCCTCCTCCTCCTCTTCCTCTTCTTCTTTTTTTTTAAATTTGGGCATTTCTTGCAAACCCATATATCCCTGTGTAACATTTCATCCGTCACCACTTTGTTTTCTGGTTTGATTAACCAGTTTTTTCATTCCACATAGAAGCGTAGGTCTTGGGATATTTAAAAAAAAAAGCCTACATGTATAGTAGACTCTTATTTTATAATGTAGTACTGTTTGTTAGTGTTCACATGGTCACAGATTTACCTGACCTGTTTTGTTTTTCCTTTGTGTTTGTCCCCCCCATCTGCTCCCCCTTTTTTTTAAAAAAAATCACAACAGAGGAGATGACTGCTGATGTTGCTTCTGACTGGATTTCTCTTTCTGAGCAAGCAACCAGAGATAATAAAATATCTGGTCATTCTAAATCTGGAGCTGGATCATTCCAGCGAGGCAGATTTCAGGTAACTATAATTTCATTCATTCGTTCATACTCAAATATGTCCCATCCAACAATAATTTATATTTGGGGATCAAAAATAATTTTTTGTTGGGGATCAAAAATATTTTATTGTTGATATATTGAATAAAAGGATGTATGTTGTGCAACAATCCTTGTTGGCTTTTCAGCAAGTGCATAGCTGTAATAATTACTTGAGGTATTGAGTTAGGTCCCCAACTGGTTAACCTTCTAATGTGTTGACTTCAATTATCATATTTGATGATTCTGAGAAATGAAAACCATACACTTGGAAATTGCTAAAGTTGGGAAGCACTATTCTAGGTGGCATATATTTCAAGTCATTATCTTTCACTTGGGCAAAAAGTAGAATAACTGAAGCTCAGGGTTTTGGTTATAGCTTTATTGAACCAATGATAACTGGTTTGTAATTTTTAGATGTATTAATTATGAGAAGCAGATGAGTATCATTTAATGCAGGGGTCACCAAACTTTTGGACCTCAGGGACCACCAAACTCATAATTTAAATCCCAGGGACCACTAAAACCGGTTCTGTGGTCATGGCCTAATTTGTGGGGGTGACTTGGTGGTCATGTGACTGGCTGGGCATGGCTTGTATGTAAATATTATAAATATTTATATAAATATTGATATTTTTTTTAGCTTAGTCTGTCACATAAAATTTGCTAGCAAGCAAACTCACAAAATTAACTCACAACACACCATGTATGTAAATATTGAATATTTTTATAAAAAAAAGAGCAACTTTTACCCAAAATCAGGCAAAGCAGGCAGATTGAATTGCTCACAGAATCATTCAGTGATCTATCTATCTGCCATCGGCTAGCTCAGTCACTCAAATTTGCTTGCTGTGAGTCTGCACTGAATAATAGAAACTTCAGTCCTAAGGGAGGTTCGGCTGTGCTTAAAAGCAGAGCCAAAGATCTAAAGACTAGCTAGAAAGCAAGAAATCCAACCATTTCCTGCTTTCTAGTTAATTTAAATCTCCAGGCACAGCAGAACAGATGATGGTTGGAAAAGGGAAAAATAGCAATTTAGCAGGCAAGTTTGCCAGGTAAGGAGTGAGTGGGCAGGGAGGGTTCCCGCGGGCCATGTGGGTGGCGCAGCCTTGTGTTTCTGTGCAGCCTGGATTAATTGCTTTGGGGGAGTGCTGTGGGGGTGAGATTTCTCTGCGGCCCACCAAAATTTTCTCATGGCCCACCAGTGGGCCGCGGCCCACTGATAGGCGACCACTGATTTAATGCCTGTGTCGTTGCTAGCTCTGCTGTATTACTACAGAATTTGACAAGTGGTATTTGGTTCAGGTTTACATAGTAACACAGATTTGTATCTGTAAGCTGCAACGTTGCATATGAAATGTTGATTCAAATTTGGAGAGGTTTATTTATAAAACTGATGATTCTTGAAACAATTGTTTCAAACTCAAAACAGGGCACTTCAAATTGAAATTCAGGGTTGTCTGAGAAAAATGTAGATTGTTTCTGTGCTACGAATCCATTATGACACAACTGAGTAAAATAAAAACAAAGTGAACCTCCAAAAAACATAATCTGACTTGGTTTTAGGTACAACCCAGGCAAAGTAATCAATCTTTTCTAATAAACATGGATTTAGCACCTGTTTTATTGAAGCTTGTTTCTTGCACTTCATTATTCATATTTTGTGTATTTCTACCTCCCTCCCTGCTTCCTCCACCCATTTTCTCTCACTGCTTCTCATTTGCCATTTTGAAGAAAATTTCCTAGCTTGGTAATTAAACTTAGAAAAAGATCCCATTGCATCCAAGGGAGATTCCCCCCCGCCCTAATTGCTGCAGCTAGATGATTCTCATCAGTGTCACAGGATGCAGGAATATTTAAATTATCTCCCCCCACCCCGCCATGAATTGCATCTAATTGGGTTTAGGAAAAGAACAGCAGTTATCTTCATTTAAAAAAAAAAAGGGCTTGCAGAAGAAGAAAGTGGGTCAAGAAGATGAAGCTGTAGTTCATTTTTGAATCTACTGCAGAGTGGAACTATCCTATTTTTGGTACTGCCCATCAGAAAATGGGAAGTCTCAAGTAGAGGGAAGAAATTTTGGGAATAATACATTTATGCCTTAGGATAGATTGTCTTTTTTAATTTAGAACATGCTTATCGAGTTGTCGCCAAAGACAGCAATGCTGGCATGTCTGGCAGTGTAGATATGATTCCATAACAACAGGATGAAATGACACTCTTATATGTTACAGCAGAATCTATCTATCTATCTATCTATCTATCTATCTATCTATCTATCTATCTATCTATCTATCTATCTATCTATCTATCTATCTATCTATCTATCTATCATATCTGTATAATAATCCTATTATATAGCATCCTATTATATATGATTCTGTATAGGAATTTATATTATGTCAGGCCAACTATATCTCTGTCTTGTATGGCACTTAATAACCCATGATGCGTCTTTTGCCTCTTTAGCAGAGATTTTTCACAGTGTAAATACCCAGTACTGATTATTTTTTACTTGGAGATGATAGGAATGTAAGCTAGACTTTTGGCACATCTACTTCTCAACTGTAACTCCTTCCCAACCAGTGCCAATAATTTGTTCTAAATCATCTGCAATGGACTTTGGAAGGCAAATGACAAAAATAAGATAATGCAATCACACCATAAGCTCTGCTCCTCTTGTACGTGTACTGTGATGCTGGATGTATGTATAAAAGGGCCACGCTTGCACTGCTTTGATCATTTGCCTTTCCACATTGTGATACTATTTATATCATTTTATCAAAAGCATTGGATTCTGTGGATACCTGTGTACGATGCTAAGAAAATAGAAGTCTGTTCTTTTGGTTCCAAATTATAAATAATGCCAAGATTAATGAAATCTCACTCTGTTTAACCAGTAAAAAATTCTTTTGTGTGCAGATTTTACACCTGAAAACTGTTTTATGTGAGTTAATGAGTCAACTTCTAATTATTGAAATCTGATAGGAAAAAAGGGATTAGTGATTGTATCTTACTCTACCTCAATCTATTTCAGAAAATAGGGTCCTAGTTTCTCCAAGTCTTTGTCAATTGGCTTTGCAGACAAAGAAAAATTTGACTTTGAAACTGGTCCTTAGTTTTAATGCAATACACTTTAATGATATCTTCCAGGGAATGAGTGTGTGTTGTGTGTGTGTGCATGTGTGTGTGATTCATGCAAATTTCTGCCTGCAAATGGATTTTGTGTAGAAATAAACATTGCTTGAACGAACTCCAGTTTATATTACAACTTGTTTATTTACTTATAGCAAAATAGTTAAGTCGGATAATGTTTACTTATTTCTTCAATTTATATGGCTGGCCATTTCAAATACATGGCTCTGGATGGCTAACAATGAATAAAAATAAGATTAAAAAACATTATAACAGAGTAATAGATCCATATATGGACATATCAACACAGCAGCAAAGATAAAAAGCCAAACAATAGCATTTAACAGAGCCATGATATGGACTCAAATACAAAATCAGAGCCCCAAGCTTGGTTACAAAGTCAGGTCTTCAAGGCCTCACAAAAGCCAATAGGGTCAGGGCAAGTCTGGTCTCCATGGGAATGATGGTCAGGAGGGTAGGTGCCACAGAAGAAAAGACTTTCTGAGCCCCGCCAGGTAACATTTCCTAATAGATGGGACCCAGGGCTTGCCTCTCCTACCAGATCTAACAGGATAGATAGATCCTGGAAAAGAGGAGAGAGTTCTGTAAGTAACTCAGCCCAATATCTAGCTATATAGATAACTACCAGAAGCGTGAATTGAATTGAATTTGGAAGCATAATGATAACCAATGCAGTCTGCAAAACAGAGGTGTCACATGCATGAAATGAAAGGCAGCTATCGCTACTTGTGCTGCTGTATTCGGTACCACTTGAAGCTTCTTCAAGGACAGCCCCGTGTAATAATGCACAGTCCCATTGGGAAGTGACCAAGGCATGAATTATTATAAGCAGAACCTCCCAGTCCAGAAATGGATGTAATTGGTGTACAGAATATAATTGTGGAAAAGCCTTTCCATTTATGCCTGCCTGTTCTTAGAGCAGGAGCCAGGAATCCCAGAGAATTCCTAAATTGTTCACAGATTCCATCTGAAGGTTTGCAATCTCATTCAGAACTAAAAATGGGAGGCCCTCAGAACCAGTGGTTCCTAAAACCTAGAGCCATTTGGTCTTCCTAGAGTTGAGTTGAAGCCTCTTGTTCCTCATCTATACCCATAAACCACTGAGAATATTAATGGCATCACTCAGATAAGCCAGGGTGGAAATATAAAGCTGGGTTGCATTTGATCCCTCAGCCTGAACTTTTGGATTACCCTCTATGTAGATTTTTAGGAGAGGAGAGAGAATTGAGCCCTGCAGCACCTTACAAAAGGGGCCACAGGCCGTATCTCTCCCCTCACCCCTCAATAGCACTGGAACCAACCCTGAAGGAAAAAGGAGAGCCAGCATCACTGTCCTGCCCACTTTCAACCTGCTGAAGCTGGTCCAGAAGGATACTGTGATGGATGGTATCAAAAGCTGAGAGGTTCAAGAAGAGATTTTTTTCTGCCTAATATTTTAGTAAGGGGCCTATTAAATATAGAATTGTCGTCTTTTAAAATTTAGAAATTTATGACATGTTTTGTAACTTCTTTATGCTGCTTACTCCTCCTTCCCCCCGTTATTTTTGGAATAAAACTTTGTTAAATCTTCATCAAAATTTCCTGGATAAATTAGCCCTATACTACTAATCAATTTTAACCATGAACTTAATCATGGTTAAGTGAAGATGTAATGCTGCATCGTAGTTAGCTCCAACAAGAAAATAAAGAAGGAAGAAAAATGATGGCTATACAAGTAGTCCTTAATTTACCACCATTCATTTAACGACTGTGCGAAGTTACGATGATGCTGAAAAAAGTGGCTGACAGATGGCCCTTGCACTTATGACTGTGGAGCTGGTCACATGATCAAATTTTGGGTGCTTGGCAACTGGCATGTATTTATGACAGTTGCAGCATCCTAGAGTCAGAGGCAAAGTCAATTGAAGGGAGCTAGATTTGCTTAATTGAGGCATGGCACAAAAGGTTGTAAAATCAGGTGTAACTCAACAACCACATTGCTTAGTGACCGAAGTTCCAGTCCCAATTGTGATTGTAAGTCGAGGACCACTAATAAATATGCTGGAGCAGATTTATGTCTCCATTGTGCCTTATGTTCTTGCAACTGAAATTATTTGAAATTCAAGAAAGCTATGCAAATAAATACTTTATTTCTTCCTGCTGTCCAATGTATTTGTCAATTGAGTACTTATACCCAGATTATATTACTCAGGTGTAATCCCTTTTTTATCATCCACAAAGTAAATCAGGAGACTTCTATAATGCTTTGTGTAGAGTTAAACACTGGACCATTAATTTGTTTTGGCAACTGGGGAAATCATCTATTTGAAAGTCTTTCTGGAAAATTACAGAACTGGCTTAGATATTTCATATATAATTCTAATGAACAGAAAGTCCTCAATTTACAACCACAGTTGGGACCAGAATTTTTGTTGCTAAGGGTAGTACTTGACTTTTTTATTTCCCATTTCCTGTTTTTCATTTTTTGCAATCATTTTCTGTGCAACTCTTTCTGTTCTTTGCTGCAGTGGCATTTTACTGTCATCAGTATCTCTTTGAGGACAAATGGCATTCAGATGTGTATTACATGGTCTTTGGGCTCTAAATTGCTCTAAGTAATTTTTTTCTCTTCCTCCTCCCTCCTTCCTCAGTCTATTGCAGAAAACAATTGCTTCTTCATTACATAGTACAGATAGTTTATCTGCAGTTTGAAGGCTTTTGGGGGCAGGCTTTATAGAATATATTGATGAATTAAATGCATTTTATAAAGGAATATATAAAAGATTATAGTGTAATGTTTTTAAAAATTATTACACTCTGTAGCTTTTTCTTCTTTGTGGTCTAATCCTCATACATATTTTTTTTTTAAAACAAGTTTTATTTTCAAGACAAACAATACATAGATACACATAAAACAAAACATAAAAGCATAAAAAATCTCTTATCTGAAAGTTGATTAGTCCCGGGTTAAAACTCTTGGTACAGACACAAATTCAAATTCATATTCATTTTACATACCATTTCATATCTTATTAACATTTTCAGTTTTCTATATGTCTTCTCCTCTCCTTTAAATTTTCTCAATTTTATTTTATTTTATTTATCTCCTCTCAATTCATATCATAATATTTATTATTCTTTGTCTGTTCTATTCCAGCCAGCCCTTTATTTTCCTTATTTAAAAAAAAGAAAAAACTTCTCCTTTACACTATATGGGAGCATGATGCCTTTATCTCTTTCCCCTACATTTATAATACTTAATATAAAACACATGACATATATTGGGATTCTGTCTGGTACATTCTAAAATTATACTATATTATCAAAAATAATACAAATCTATTCATTAGTATTAATATTCATTCATATCTTAAACATTTAAACCATTACTTTTCAATTAAATCACATACTTTTATGGGAGCCCTATTTTCCATAGTTATATATTATATCCCTCATCATATATTATAGCTCATTATTTCATTAAAAAGTACCTCCTTCTTCTACTTCAATTCTCATTTCACAAGAAATTTCGCTAGTATACCATATTCTAATCATTAATATTAACAATCATTTATATCTTAAACATTTTATCCATTTCAATTAAATATCATGCCTTTGTGGGAACACTTATGCTATTTCCCCCCCCCCCCCTCCCCACATCACAATCTTAAATCATGTTTCGTTACAGTACTCCCTTTTCTTAACCAAAAATTTCACTAATTTATGTTAAATATTTTATCACATTTTAGGTTACATATTGTTTCTAATTTTCTATGTTTACTTCTAAATACAAGTATAAAAATGCAGTCTTATGTACCTTTCTAGAATCCCTTTAACCATAAAGCTTATCCATTATCTCTAAAAAAAATTGCTTCTTAACATCTTGCTCCCCACCATTAGGACTTCTCATCCCTTCCTTTCTTTCTTGTTTCTTCTTCTCCTTATCCTCTTTAACCCCTTGTCTCTCCACCTCCCTTTTATTCTGCTTTCCCCCTTTCTGTTGTTTCTTAACATAATGTCCCCTTTTCACCTTATTCTTCTCTTTTTGGGCTATTTTTCCAGATCTTAAAGACCTTTTTCTCTTGCTTTTTCTCTTCTCCAGTCAAAGTAATTTGTTCATCAAAGATGGCTTCTCCTTCTTCTTTATCCCCATCATCCTCATTCTGCTTCACATAAATATAAACCGCCATTTCCAAGTATTGAAAAATAGTGTCAAGACCATCTTCCCCTCCTTGTTTTTCTCTTTCAAATTTTTGATTTATAAGTTCCAATTCATCCATAGATGATGCCATTGTGTAGAGAAAAAGTTTTTCCAAACAACCACCCAGATGATTTAATCAGAAGTAATTTCCAAAGGTTCCAAAGTCACCAAACAATCCAAACAGACTATTTCTTTTAGATATCTTCTTCTTCTTCACTTTCTCTTTCTGGGGTTAAAGTAATCACAAATCCTTTTCAAATATATTTTTTGGAAGTTTTTAAACTCTTTGTAATTCTAGGCAATCTTCTCCTTATTTTCAAATTTTGCTCTAATTCTTTTTTTCACTCTCCCTTCCCACTCACAGCCAAAAAGTTTTGTTTTTTTTCCGCTGTCACTTTAGGAAGGAGAGTAGAACAAAGAAAAAACTTTCCCCTTTAGAATATTCGCAGCTTAAAAACTCTCACAGGGAACAATATATACTTAGCAGCCTTCAAGATTCCAGGTCATTTTCTCCCGTCTTGTCCCGGTTAGAATCAACTTTCACTTTTCTTTCAGCTTCCTCCCTCCTGCACCTGCTTGTCCGGCTGCAACTTTCTTCGTGGCGGCCATTGCTGACCGCCGTTCCTCCGCCTCGGGAAAAGGGGGTTTAGCCGGCTGGGGAGGGGGTTTGCGACACCCCCAAACCTCTTGCCGGATCCCCCCTGTCTTCAGCTGCCTCTACGGGGCAGCTATATCCCCCAGATCCAAATGGATCGGGGGAACCTTGACAGTGAACGCAGCAGGGATCGTGTGGTCGCGAATTCCTGCCGCCGCCGAAAGGTTGCAAACCGGAAGCTAATACTCCTACATATTTTACAGGGTCATGTAACATGGTTTTTTTTTCCTTTTCTTTCTTTCTTTTTCTTGAATCGCTTTTTGGTTATAGAATCAAATGTGGTTTATATAATTGTAGTTCCAGTCTGTGCTAACATAGTCCATCACACTGCTTTTCCATTTTTTGAATGGAATATATTTCTTCTCTTGTTCAAACTGTCAGATGCATTCATCAGCTTCTTATGAAAATATATTTAATGTCTTGATGAACAATAAATGTTGAATATAGTATGTTTGTAATCTTTTACTTAAATTTTTTAACTTTGATTTACATTATTTTCAATATATGGCTATTCATTTAATATCTGTCTCTTTGAACTTTCTACTCATTCTTAGTTCCTTTTAATTCCACCTACCAAGGGACAGATGATTAAATAACATAAGACAAGTAACTCTTTAAATATGCATAATGAAATGAATATGTTATTTATGCCCCGTGACTCTCAAATCTTTTTCAATAGTGTAGCTCATTTTAAGCTTCATTTTTGTAAAACTCTACTGAATTAAACCTTCCTCTCTTCTCTATCCCCCACCCCCTCAGGTCATCACAGTTCCACAACAGTTGTCCTCAGGTATTTCAGAAAGTGAACTCTCTGAGATGTCTCCTTCCTTGGAGCTTGGAACAGAAGAAGGCTGTCTCACAGGAACAGAAATGGCTATCTTTCCCAGTGCCATGGGGGAAACAGATGCATGTTGCACCACCTCTGAACAACCAGAAGTGGAGGAGACCTCTGCAACTGCAAGCAGCATGCAGTCCTGCTCAGAGCCATGGTCTAAAGGTGATGTGATCCAGAAGCAGCCTAGCTCTGACAGTGAACTTTCTGCACCCATGGGTGGTGGCAGCCTAGAAGGCTGGGAGTCAAACCAGCAGTCTCAAGAGGAAAGGGGCGGCACCTACCCAAAGAGGCGTAGCTCTCTCTTTTATTCAGCATCTTCTCCAATGAGCAGTGATGATGAATCTGAAATTGAAGATGAGGACCTGAAATTGGAGCTACAGCGTTTGCGGGAAAAGTAAGGGCACTAAGATTGAGTCTTATACTATAAAGATTTGCATTGTGTCAGTAAAATACTAGGTTGTGAAAAGAGTGGGATATGGGACAATTATATTTTTTGCTCCGTTAAGATATTAATTGTGGTTTCTGTTTCGGGGATAGACTTTATCTGATAAAGCTTTATTTTATTAGTCTGAAATGATTCTTTTTGTTCTCAATTATCATTTATTATTAATTATCTGTCAGCATGGAGCTATCTGCATTCAATGGTCAGCCATAAGTTATACATCAATTAGTCAACTGAATTTACATAAATTTGCACATAATTGCACAACTGAGTTTACATACTTTTGCACATAAATGAATCAGTACATTTAAAAGGAAAAACATTATTTTTAAATGGTACCTGTGCATCAAGACAAAGTACATCTTTAGTAGTATAATTTCATTCTGTGTGAAAGTTACTTTTCTGTGGGGAAACTTGTCAGCCATGGAGTATTTCTTACAAATAACTTTAATCACTCAAACTGGAAATGTCTTTTTAATAAATCACAAGATGACATCAGTGTAATAAGTGAGTTCAGTATTGCATCCCTGGTTACAGCATCTAATTGGACCCATTCAATACTACAAAGGAAGAAATAATCTATGACTACACTGGCACATTAGCTCCATAACTTATATTTTTCCACCTAAAACAGAACAGTAAATCCTTTGCTTAAAAAAAGAACAGAATAGAGCAAAAAAAAAAAAAAAAACCCAACCAGTTCTCAACATAACTGAAATTACCACAGGATGCTCACTACTCGTGACCATGATGATGGTATCATAGATACAAAGCCAATCCATTTTTTCTCCCAGGGGATTCCATTATTCTTGCACTATTGTGCAAGAAATGCCTTGAAGCAGGTAATATAGAGGAAGCTCCTGGATTTTGAAACCACACAGTGGGCTGCTCCTGTCCATTGTCCTGGGGACATGATGCCTCAGTGGTTAAAGACACTGAGCTTGTCAACTGGAAAGCTGGCAGCCCAGGTTCAAGACCCAAGCACTATACAATGGGGTAAGTTCCCATTACTTGCCCCAGCTCCTGTCCACCTAGCAGTTTGAAAGCATGCAAATGCAAGTAGATAAATAGGTACTTTGGTGGGAAGGTAACAGTGTTCCATGTGCCTTGGCATGTAATGTGAAGTGTCTTCAGGCAATGCTGGCTTCCTTGGCTAAGAAACAGACATGAGCACCGCCCCCTAGAGTCAGACATGACTGGACAGAGAAAACCTTTACCTTATCTTTATTCATTGTCAGAGCTAAGAGAAGAGATACTATGAGGCATTTCTATTCCTTCAGATAGACTGCAAAAAGTGCCATAACTTGGAGATACAACTTGCTTATTACACACAAGGACGCTTAGATTTGTAATATTCTGTGAGGCAAGAAGGAACAAGAATACAAGCTTAACAGCACATAACAATATAGGTATATGTCAACATTCAATCATAGGTTACATATAATATTCAATTTAACAGTAGAAAAGTTATTATTATGAGCATAGCTTATATAATCTTTCCAGATCTGATAAAAATGTGATTCATTCCTTTGAAAAGTCATTGTTTGAATTTCATCAGTTTTTCCATAAGACAAATTGAGCATACTTTTGCACATCAGTTATTCTCCAGCACAACGATTGGAGAATCCATAGCTGGGTTGACACATGCCATTCTGCCTGGAGACTGAGTTAACTCCCTGGTAAAAGATAAAGGTAAAGGTTTCCCTTGCACACTCATGTCTGACTCTAGGGTGGTGCTCACCTCCATTTTCTAGCCAAGGGAGTTAGCATTGTCCGAAAACACTTCTGTGGTAATGTGGCCAGCATGACGATACACTGAGGCACATGGAACACTGTTACTTTCTCACCAAAGTGGTACCTATTTATCTACTTGCATATGCATGCTTTTGAACTGCTCTATTGGCAGGAGCTGGGGCAAGAATGGGAGCTCACTCCATCATGCAGTATTTGGGTCTCAAACTGCCCACCTTCTGGTCAATGGTTTGAGACCCACGAGGTAAACTCCCATTCTTGCCCCAGCTCCTGCCAACCTAGCAATTCTAAGTAATAATCCCTCTTCTAGAATCCCTTTTACTTTTGCTTACTTCTTATTCTGACCTCTTTGAATGTTGTCTTCCAGTAAGGTACCACTTTCACAAGTCCTCCACATATGGAAAAAAAAAAGTTCCCTTCTGATTGTAACCCCTCCAGCATTTGATGAAGGTTCTTAAAATATCATAGTGGGAAAGGGGAGAAGTGCTGTTTCCCCAGAGCAAGTCAGAGCACTGATTGGGATCCCTTCTCCGGCATTCCTGCCTCCAGGTGGTGGTCTCATCCCATGAAGTAGTATGTCATGAAACATCTCTCCCTCACATCTTGAGCAAGCAAGCTGAGAGTAGTAAAGAGGCCGTCGGCCTGAGCCACATAGTTTCATGCTCCCTGCTTTCCAGTGGGAGGTGACTATTGAGGTGAAAGAATCCCTGAGAATTTACGTCTTGCCAAGGTTTTCTTCTTTTCCTCTGTTTCCATGAAGGCACATCCAGGAAGTAGTCAGTCTGCAAGCTCAACAGAACAGGGAGTTGCAGGAGCTATATGAACGTCTCCGCTCCATCAAAGATAGCAGGTCAGAATCCTCTGACATCTCCCTGCAACTGTCATCCCCACGGCGGCCTAAATCTTTCAGAAGCAAGCTGCGCAGCCGGCCACAATCTCACTCTCATGTCGACAATGGCATTGTTGCTGCTGGTAAGGAAATGCTAGTGGGAGCCATACACAAAGCTAGGGGCCTTTTTGAGGATTGGCCAGGGGTTTCCTAATTCAGAACAAAAAAGTTGAATTCACTAGTCTCTGGATGAATCCCTAGGATTTCATATTGTTTGTAAAGGTTATGTCTGCCAACTCAAAACACTTTTAAGACTTTCTGTCCTTTTCCCTCCAATGAACTAAGACTGTTTTCAACCTAATTTTCCTAAACAGATTTCAGCATATTGATTCTGAATGCAATCCATGCCTTCATTATCATCCCCACAGCCAGCCTACTGCAAATGCTATTTTAGATGCTTCTGATTGTTTGTCTCTCTCTTCTCTGCCGCCTAGAATGCTGTTGTGCAACCACCGCTGCCTCTGTGATTGATTATCAGTTGAGCATTCAAGCCCATTTGCTGCATCAAAGCTGTTCACAAGCAGAAACTAACCAAGGTATTTGCAAATATTCAAGGACAATTCAGATGCTAAACTTGTTCTCTTATTGTCATTTCCCTTGTCCTTCTCACATAGAAATACGTCACAGATATTTGAATACTTTAATAGATACACTGTTATACTCCTGCTTCTTCTACTTTGTACGTTACTTTGTAAAGTCCCCACTGTGTCTGAGGCAGCCTATAAGTATTAATGATTAAACAAGAATAAAATACATGGATAGGAAGAATCTGCATATAGGTCCCCATCATGACAGATTACGTAGCTGAAATTGGTTGGCAAAGTGGCTGATTTTTGCTTGTATGATATTGGCTTTGGGGGATTTGGGGAAGTTTTAAGGATGGAAGTGCAAGACTTTGAGGAGATTAAATGCTTTCCTTCCCTCCCTTAAAACCACCCAGTCTTGTCACCCCAAATAAAATAAAAAATGGGCAAATATGTTCAGCCCCACCTCTTTGGATGACAACATGATACTGGAAGATCTTTTCCAGACCACAAATAGGGCAAGAATGGTTTGCAAGACTCGGAAGTTGCTTGTCACCCAGGTTCAATGTTTTGATACAACTACTTGAAGAATACCTTCTAAAACCTTGCTCCTTCTTAGAACAACTCTGCATCGTGAGTAGCACTGCCTCTTGTCAGCAGACAACAGCCAGTAAAAAAGGAATGTTCACGGATGATTTGCATAAACTAGTGGATGACTGGACTAAAGAAAAGGTGGGAAATTCCCTTATCAAGCCAAGCCTCAATCAAATCAAACAGAACAAGCACCGGCTGGATACTGACAGCTGGAGCAAAGTATATGAGGTAAGAGGTCTTTACATACAAGGTTTAGAATTTGTGATGTATTAGATTCACCTTTCTCAATCTGGTACCTTCCAGATGTGCTGGGTTTGTAACTTCCCAAATTCCCAACCGCTGCAGTCAAAGGGAAATCTGGACATTGCAATTATCCTCCCCTAATTCAAAGGAGCCTGGTAGGCCAGGAGTGTCAAACTAGCAGCCCGTGGGCTGGATGCATCACATGCAGGCCACGCCTATCCCAGCTCTGCCAAGGGAAAAAACATTGCGATACATCACACGACTGCAATGTAACGCTGCGAATTGACACCCGTGTGGTAGGGTATTGGCTATAATAGATACCCTTCAGTGTAAACTTGCACTGTTGATTACCTACAGTATAATTTGATCTTCATCTAATTGTAGATGAATTTCTTTTATAACTAGAATTAGGAACTCACAAGTAAAATCTACCACAGAATGATAAGTGTTTTAGAGTAGCCAAAACAGTTTGTGAAATTTTGTGGCATGACCTGAAGTTGTTCAGCTTCCAAATACCTTCAAGTAAATATGCAAAATTGATCAAGAGGCACAGAAAACATTTGTTTGGAGTCGATACATACGAAGTACCACCATTCCATTAATAAATGGAAAACACGCGTTTTCCTAAGGAAAATGGTGAGTGTTGCTTTAATGTATTGAAGCACAATGTAAAGCAACAACACTATTTTGTATGTGGTCTATTTAACTAAACTCTATTAATAGGTAGATGAATCTTGGGTCACATTATTACATGATTATGGTTAATTCTAAAGGGTTCAATTTTTTCTCTGATAATTTTAAGGTAAACTAAAGTCATTGTCCTGATGGGGTATTTTTAGACCTGTCACATATCCCTTTGATTAAACTATTTTCACTATCTGTATTTTCTGAAGTTTTCTCATAAATGGCAGACAATCCATTCTAAGCTAAAATAGGTTGCTATTTTTCACCACCAATGTATTTGATCAGTTCAGTCCTATAGATTGCTAAGGTTATATATTCTTCACAGTTTCACATCTAATATAACTCAATGGCAGGGGGACATAAAAGAGGACGTTATTGTGCCTATATCTGCATTTCAACTTTCCAAAAACATCTGGTAGATCACTGGGGGGTGGGGGGGGCAATGCTGGAATAACTCTGATTCAGCCAGATTTTTCGGTTTTATGTGATTTGCTGAATAGATCACAACCAGTAGGAGATTATTATTACTATTATTATTATTATTATTATTTCTGAGTACATTGTCTCTGTTTAAAGTCCAGGTGCCCTACATGAATGATATTGGAAAGCAGCAGTCTTGCACACAGACTTATGTTATGGATAGCTCTGGGATTGGTGAGCTGGGAGCAGATACTTAGAAAGGAAGTAGTGTTACTAGGATATTAGAAGCTGAAAGTGAAAATCTCCACTACGTGGTAATGTTTGTTCAAATGTGTGCACCTTTCACTGCATCTTCAATCCTCTTCCATTCTTTTCTGTTAGCAGATACTGTACTGTTTAAAATCACAAAGATGTGCCACAGGCAGCTGTTGAGTATGTTTCCTTGCATTTAAAATAGTTTCTGTTTTCCCTTGTGTTTAAGACAACAACATCTACTGTGGGCTACACCTCCACATGGATTTCCTCACTTTCCCAGATCCGCGGGACTGTACCAGCTGCTTTACCCCAAGGACTTCCCCTGTCACCCTTTTCTGGCACACTATCGCCATATGGAATACCACATTTGTGCCAGTATAACACCATCGCAGGAACAACTTACCCAGTGCAATGGATGGGCATTTCTGGGACAACTCAACAATCTGTCGTGGTCCCTGCCCAGACAGTGGGACCCTTTCAACCAGGGATCAGCATGCCAGCATTTCCAGCATCACCCGTGCAAAACCCAGCTCCCATTCCCCCAAGTCCCAAATGAAGATGGATAGCAAAAGAATGCTAGATAATGGGGACTGTGCCTATCTCTCATGACTCCATTCCTCTGCCTTGCATTCTGCTGCCTGGATTTGGGGCGTGAATTCCCCAGTGCAGTGATGTGGGAATGGTAGGAGATTGTCTTTGCATTCTCCTCTTTGAATACTTGATTTCATTTTCTTTAGGGGATTTTTTAAGTACTTGAGAGAGCTTTGGCCTGTACATCTCTTTGTTCCTGAGATGGACAGCCTGCCATAGGCTGCTTATTAATAAGCCTTCCCTGTCATTCCTGCCCCATATCCCTTGTTTGCTTTTGTGACAACTGTTTTTTTGCTAATTGGTAGTAACTCTACTTGGATTATACACTTACTAGCATTTGAATTCATTTACAGAATGGAAGGGACCAGCAAAGAAGAGTGACATTTATATTTGCATTATCGTTATGTTTCCTCTTAGTTTCATTGGCAGCTCAGACTACAGGCTAACTAAGGATTAAAAAAAAAAAGATTGTAGTTTGTTTAGTTGAATTCTATCGTAAACTCTTCCTTCCTCTGTCCCAGAGATAGGCCTTTTGGAAGTGAAGCATTGCTGAAAGAAGAGGCATACAGTTGCTGCCTTCTCTTTGATTTGGGAAAACTGTCCTGGACAATTCAGAACTATTTGTAGAATGCAACTAGATGTCCTTACACACACTGTATTCAGTAGATACATTGGAATGTTGGCCTGGTTTATTGTACCTGTGTTTGGGATTCTTTTTTTTAAAGCTTATTTTGCAGCTGATACAAATCTTATATTATGGAATGGGTAGTGGGGGGAGGAGGTAGCATTGGAAAGGGTGGGAACTAGGGCTGGGGGATTATTGTGGGCCTTTTTTTTAAACTTGTCCCATCTTGGTCATTTTCACATCATTTGTGATCCATATTCAGCATTCCTTTGGTTGTTGGAAAATGATTATAAATTGAAACAGGGTCTAGTGCACATAGTTTTTGCATTTAATGGATTGCCTTACAGCAGATTAGTGAAATACAGTCTCCTAGTTTAGATGCCTAGTGTTGTTTCTCAAGAGCATTAAAGGTTTTAGTATCTACTGAATTTAATTACCAAGGTGCACGATTAAGCAGTCCATCTTTACATTTACAGATTAAGAAAATTCTACAGGTATATATGGCAGTAAGGATGTGGTGATGGAATCCCATTGGCCAGGCTTTCTGTTTTTTAGTGCTGCTAATTGGATGTCATGTAAAGAAAAGTCTAAAATTTACCAGTTCAAAATCCTTAAAAGATATAAAAAATTTGCTAAATAAAGAGGCATCCTCCCTTGGAGGTATATATTTCATATAATCATTAATTTTATCAACTGCATTTCAGCTGCCCATGTGAAGATTGCTGTTATGCTTTCACCTTGATAGAGAATTCGCTTAGTTTAATGGTACATGTTTAACTTAATTGGCTGTGAAGTATGAGGGAGGTCATAATTCACTGGAGCTAACATTCCTTGTTTTCTCTAATACATAATCAGTTTATTCCTTTCTTGTTGGAAATCGTATTCTTATGTGCACTCAGAAATTGCTTCTTTTGTTGCAAGTCTTTCAAGCACTTGCTGAAATAACATCTAGCTCACTTCCCCCTTCATTAATCTATAATGAAAATTGCTACGCTTAATTTAAAATTCTGACTTAAGTTATTATCTTTTGGATATTATAATATAGCTGCCATATTTGCAGCTGTCTAATATTTGAGCAAGTGATAGAAGGAGGCTTAATTTCATTAAAACTAAGACAAAGTATTTAAACTTCAAGTAGTTGAATTTTATCTAAAAGACCATGCTTACATCCAAAATTAATGTACCATTGGTTTAATAGTACTGTGGCCAGGAATATCTGAGTTGCTGTTATTTAAATGTTTCAGACACCAGTTACTTGTTTTTTTGTTTTGTAAAACAGCACCTGTAGTTTAGTGATATAAGACTATATTTCTCCCTTCTGCATTCTGGACAAAGATTCTGCTTCCATTGTTTAATGTAGCCTCTTTGTTCTGCCTGCAAAGATTTGCAGTGCCTTGTAATGGATAACCTTAGTATCTTTTCAGAGTTTTACTGGAAAGTTGAAAAAAAATAGTTATAGCCTTTTGATTCTTGAAAAGTACATTGCTGATTTGCAGCAGTAAAATCATATACCTTAAAGAAAGTTTCACTTTGAAGAACTTAGACAAGAACAGTGTTATTGGTTTTTTTTAAAGACATACTTATGATTTGTGCGAAAATCAGTAGTGCATTTCCATGAGCAGAAACAGTTTCCACTCACAGAGCAGTTGAGAGATGATTGTGCCTCTTCCTACAGCCCCATCTGTGCCTTTATAATCTGCTCCATAAGGAAGGAGGGGGGTACAAAGTGAGCAGACAGCTGATTGCATGACATTTGCTTCCATCTTTTAATATTTTTCCACTTTAAAGTCTTTAAAATAAATTCTTTGTCAGCAATTCACTTTGACTTGTAGGAAAGCATAAAATGCTGTATTCTAGTTTGCTGTTATGTAACTTAATCTTCATAAAAATGCAAGCCACCAAGTACCCATGGTGGCCTTAAAGGTTGATTTATCTATATGAAGGATCCCTGGCCCATTTAGCTCTCTCAGGCACACAAATATATGAATTGTGTTTCTGTTATGAAGTGGAAATGTGGTGTAACACTGGTGCATTTGTGCAATCCTGATTATTGACTAAACCGTAGAGTGTACTTCAGTGTTGGAGGAAAATCAGTGTAACAATACCAGTTCTATATATCAGGGTTACATTTCTGCTGATTTTCTGTAGAATGAGGACAGGGTCAGTTTAAAGTGCTGTGTATACATTGAATTTCTACCTTTCCTCCTTCATAAAATAGCCTCTCCTTGCTGCTTTTCTCTTGGTGGAATTTTAAAACCAGGATATTCCCACTTGCAAAAAGCAATTTTGAAGAGAAAAATTGTGTACCTCTTGCCTTGCCTATGCTGCTTCTAATTCAATTACTGATTTTCATGTAGAATTGACATAACTCATAATCTGATGTAGCTTGTCTCAGTTGAGGATTACAATATATATTGCTTCTTTATTTAGAAAATGTAGACATCACAAGTGCAAACATGAGGCTTTATTTTAGTTTACTGTGTGAAACAGTAAACCCCTTCATTTATAATAAAACAGAATACCCCTGAAAATACCTCATTTAGGTCAAATTAGGCTACACAAAAAATTAAAATCCTGCTTATACTATTTGAAGTATGGAGCCTGGGACTTTTTAATATCAGGAAAGTGTACAACTAAACAACAGTAGGCAAGGGAAAACAAACCTGAATTTACACGGATTAACTGTCAGATTTACATGCCCCTTCTTGGGTGGAATTCAGAAATAACTTGGTACTGAAATTAAGCAGCAATTTGGCATAATACTCATTTTGCAAACAATGAGAACAGACCAGATTCCTATTTTCTGTATGTGGATAACAAGGGTTGCGTGAAGGAAATGCCTCTTAAGTAAAACTTAGATACAGATTTTGCATTTAATCTTTTCTTCCTTTTGCTTTAATTAGAAGTCCCACAAAGAATCCACTGTTCTACAGTTGAGAGGAGGCTTTCTTTGAAGCTTTGAGGAGTTGGGAAATCCTTATGTGGCTTATCTTTCTACTGATAAGAGAATGAAAATGATATTCATGAAGTAACTTGACAATTTGATGCCAAATTTATTCAAAACAGTACCACGTGTATCTGTGATTTCAATTTAAGCTGGAATTAGATGCTAAGTGGTTGCCATTGATAACAATGTTCATACTTTCCCTGCTTATTATTTTCATAAGCCTTACCAATATAGAACACATGATCTAACATATGTGCTGAGTTTCTTCTTTTCAAGTGGAAAAGCATAATGAGATTGTGTTACGCTGGGGGAGTGGGGAAGAGATGTGGAATGGCATCTTTTTATAAAGTTTACTTCCTGTCTTCAGTGGCCAGAGTTCAGAGAATGTGACATGGCCAATGTGTTAACTGTGATGTGGATAGTAATTTACTCTGCCCCAAAAGACTCAGACGCTTTGATTTCAAAGGTTTTTGAAACACTATATGTATGTAAACTATGTAAGCACAGGCAATACCGGTATTAGTATTATATCTTTAGGTTTGAGGAAAAGATGAGAAAAATTGGATTGCCCTCTTCTTTGAAGCTATGTAAAGGCACCGGCAATGGAGGAAACTTACATACTTACTATGTTTATATAATTTTGAGTCTCTGCATTTAATGTGAAACATTTACTGCCCAGTTTTTCTTCTCTTCCCTGTTGCTTTTTCATTGTGTTTCTCTTTGAAGTATGCACCCTCTTTAAAAGAAATCAAACTGTGAATTTGGTTTTGGGGGATGTTTTGGAAGGCACTTTTCTGCTGTGAAGCTTGAGCTGGAGCTTGTATGATATGAATGGAATGTATAATTTTAATAATTTTGTGAATTTTTAGTAGTGTTCAAACTGAATTGTTTTCTTTGTTGAAATTTCATGTTTCTTACCTACCTCATTTGTTAGTGCTGTTTAAATCTAGGCTGTGGCATAAACAATGTTCTACTGTTTCTGTCTGTTTAAATTGGATACTGTTTTGACACATGCTTTTTCCTTTCACCCCCCCCCCCCTTTTTTTTTTTTGTAACTTGGCCCAAGAGCTCATTCTGTTTACTGTTTTAAGGAGGATGTTTAATGTTCACAAAGAAGATTTCACAAGTTTATCCATCAACTTGAGTATAACATAATGACAGATGAATAAAAAGAACAGCTCCATGCATTTTTTCCTACTTATATTTCAACTGCAACTTAGCAAGGAGTATGACCAACTGCCTCATCCGTCTTCCATTACCCAAGGTACCACCATTTAAGTGGGAAAAACAAGATTTTCTTTAGAAAAGAATTTCTTATGCCGATTGATTGGAAGGATTGCAGACAAATTTTCTTAGGTATTAGCTCTTAACTTAAGTTGATGGATCAGTGGGAGAGAGACCATCCAGGTGGTATGTTTAGTCTAAAAAGTTCCACTACAAATTCCTTTTATCCTTCCTTTCTGCTAAGCATATTGTGTTTTCTGTTTACATTAGCCCTAGATTCAAGCATGATTTAATGCTAAAAACATGGGTTGCTGTTTAATCCTTGATACATCCTTACTGTTACAATTTGTGCTGACATTAAGACTCACATAAAGAATATGTGTGCAAGAGGGAGAATACCAAACATGGATTCACATCTTCGCAAAGTGTAAAGGATCAAATGTGCTTCACTGGCAAAGAGACTTTACACAGTGAATTTGGGGGACAAAACATGAAGCCACATTCAGGCAATAAACTCATAGTTTCCTTTTTAATTCTCAGACTCAGAAATATTGCTATAAAAATTCTAGTCATGTTTCCAGATTACATTTTTAAGATAAAGCAGTTGATTTAAGTAGTAATTTTCAGTTTATTAGTCCAGTTGAACATTTCACTTTCAAAACTGATACAACTAAAGGGTAGAAAGACAAACTTACTTTAGGGGATCAAATTTTTATTATTTTCCTTAAAAAAAAAAGAATTGTGATAATTTTGAACAGCATAATTAACTCTCAGAACCAAATACCGTGTTGAATTTGTACAGTTGTTCCCAATATATACAATACATATTATGATGCTACTACTAGCTGCTTAGAATTAAACTGTAATGAACAAGAGTCTTAGCATATATTTTTAACTAACTTCTTTGTGCACATACAAATATGTCTCCTTGAAGTTAAAGGAACGGAGTCAGTTTAAATTAGCAGTGGTTATGGCATTTAGCATGCTGGAAGAATTTGGTCATTTAATAGTTTTGTTCCTTCCATTACAATAATTATAGGACACATTTCCTAAATTGTTCGTGTCATTATTTCCTTGCTGGTTGAGTAATAAAGTATTGGTTGGGAAGCCAATTCTCACAGGAATACAGATATAGCAAGTACCATATATTTTACAACATGGCAGATGGTTTTTCTGTAGTGAAATGATCCACATAACCAAATACTAAGCAGCCCTCAGTGACAGGTAATGAATTATAAAACACTCTGTGGATGTCTGAATTGGTGTCATTTTTTTAGAACTCCAGCAGATCCCCTGAGGCTATCTGTCCAGCATTTTATTAAGCTATTTTTTCTCTCATTTCCATTGACAAAAGATGGTAAGTGCAGGAGGACAGCAAGTGGGAAGAAAAATAGTATTTTTGAGTTGTAGAAATGTACATCCAGGTTCTGTTATACATGAACTTATGTACATGAACAGCTGGATAATAGAGCAAACAACTGTGACTCTTTCTTGCTCCTAGTTGCTGAGGAGTTAATTTACTTCCAGGTATCAGCTTCTGTTCCACCAAAGCAAGGATGATGTTTGTAGCTCATTATTATGGTTAATTTAGGCCACACAGTATCACTTACTAGTTGGTTTGATGATCACATTGGAGGTGCCGTGGTTCTAAAAATTCTAATGCAACAAAGGACTTTTCTATTTTTAAAAAAGCAACCTATTTGAAGAGAGACCTATTTGTTGTTTTTTCCCCCTTATTCTTTGCTAGAAATAACTAAGGAGCATGTGGGCCTAATGTATGACATGATCAGGTATATTCTGTGAATAAATGTCTCCTTAGATTTACACACATTGGCAATGTTTCACTTTCAGAAATAGGAATTTTCTTATGTCTCTATGTGAATTATATCTTAATGTAACATCATAGGACTTATTTTCAACCCATCAATTTGGCATTAAAGCTGAGATGTTTCTGACTGAACATAGAATGTGGGTGACTTGTTCATTATAACATGGATGAGGCATCCCATTCAGTTTTTTTTAAAAAACATAGCCCTAAATCTTTATGGTAGAAAACGAATGTCTTTTATCAACAGTTGTTTTCATGTGTTTTTTTTAATTATTTTTGCAAGCTGTGAGTTGACTTCATTTGTACACAACCATTAACAAATATTTTTTTTAAACTGTTACAAAGGAAAATAAAGGCTGTGTTGGGAAAAAATGCCTAGTCTTCATTGCTAAAATAGGAAACATATTTAGTGTTTCTGAAATGCATATTTGCAGCAGAAATCATACCTTTCTAAGGGTGTAATTTTACTTATTTATCCAAATTTACAAAGTGCCATAAAAAAACAGGAAACAAAAATTTGCCTTCTTATCACTACTTTTATCATGATGCCAACATGAACTAGGCAAGATTTAGTGGGTGATAGTGGGGTAGTTTAGCCAAGGATTATTCTCCATTCTTACAAGGTTGTTGTTAAGGTGCTGCAAAGCCTTCTTTGCTTTTTTATACTAGATTTTTAAATGGCTATTATTCTAGAATTTAGTTACACAACAGTAATAAAATGCACATACGCTTCACTGTTAATGCTAATCAGTTATGGTTTGCAACCCCCAGTGATTTGAGTTTGCACTACATGCTAAGTCAAACCAAACAATACAGGATACCAATAACAGGCTAGATTCATTAAGGAATACATAAGAAAATCAGACAGGAAATCTTTAAATTTACTTCGGACTGGGTGACTTTGGGCAAGTCACTCACATTCAGCCCAACCCACTTTACAGGGTTGTTGGGGGGGGGAGGAGGAAGTATATTCACCACTATGAGTTATTTATTTTAAAAAATAATAAATATGGGATAAAATGGAATAAATTGAAGGATGGTGTAAAAGCTGGAACATAATGACATAGATCGAAGCAGGCATAAATTAAAATTGATGTCAGAAGCCATGAGGTGTACTAATGAGAACAATCTATAATAACTGGTAGGTCCTGGCAATTCAGTCCCGCTTTCGATAGTGTGGTTGGTGGTTTAAATAAAAAAAGTTCTCTTTCATACTGGTAAAGCTCTGGACTCTTGGGGAGCCTTCACAATTAAAAGATTACTATAATTATGAAAATACAGTGAAGCAGCTGTGAACGTTGAAACATTCACATTTAACCAGAGCACATCCTGCCGCTTCTGACATCAGCCGTTATTTAGGAAAACGTCAGCGCCGTCCCCGGTTTCATTCGCTGGAACCTTTTAAAGCGAAACATTCATTCCCAAGGTCGTCTGGTACGGAGGAGCCGGGGGTGGAGGGAGAGATCCGAGCTGGTTGTGCCGCCGGATCGAATGGCCTTCCGCGGCGAAGGATTTCGAGGTCAGGGCAGAGCGAAAACTGCCTTGGCTCAGGGGCGCTGCTGGTGTCCAGGCGGTTTTTCGCTCTGCTCTGCACGGCCAGGTGGCGCCAGCTTCGTTTCCCGATGAAAACCAGGCCGCTCCGCCGCCTTCCGGGGGTGGAGTGAGGAGGGGAGGGGGGGACGGCTACATTCGAGTAAGCGAGACTGCGTGGGAGGATTCGTAAACCTTTAAGTTTTTAAGAAAAAGGACGCGAAGAGGAGGGCTGGAAATCATGTCATTCTTCCCTTCAACATGGCGCCCGGGACGACGCTCTGGGGACCAACGAGGGAGGAAACCCTTCTGAAACCCCTGGAAAAGGGGTGACAGACTACATCCCCCGGCATGCCAAGCGCCATGCTAATATGGCGGAGGTGCAGCTCGAATTGTGCAGCTTGCCGTTCTTTTCCCTTCTTAGGTGGCTGTGGGTCTCATCCCGAGTGCAGAACTATGCCATGCTCCCGAGGGGCGGTAGAGGGCACCTACGTGGCAGAGACCAAAAAAAAAAAAATGTAGGACGGATTTACGTTAATGCGCGGAGGTTGCTGGAAGTTGTAGTATTTTCAAAGCCTTGTTTGGAATCATTTTTTTTTTACTTCCGCACCTAGCATTGTGGCCGTATAACGTCACGGAAGACGGGTTCTTTTTTAAAAAAAAATGGTTGAAGTCTGAAGTCCTTGGGAGTTGTAGTTTTAATGTACTTTTTCCGCCACTTACGTCGATGTGACGGGGGCTCTTTTCTTTAATGGGACTACAAACCCCATAAATCTATGCGACGCCAGGAAACCTTGAATAAAACTTTTCAACATGGCGGCTCTTGCGTTCTTTCGGGACTTGTAGTCCCGCTCTATGCTGACTAATAGATAGCCGATTAAAAATAAAACTACAACTCCCGGTGAGCTACCGTCTAAACTGAGGAAAAGGAGGAGGCAAGAGGAGGGAGGAGGAGGAGGAGGAGAAGAAGAAGAAAGCTACAACATGGCGGTTGCATCCATCCCTGAGATCTGGGAACTGTAAGAAGCGAAGCCCCAGGAGCTGGAGCAGCTTGGACTGTGCCAGGTCCTGGTTTCGGGGTGCCAGCCCCTCAGCCTTCCCTGTTTGCCCCAGTGGAAGTGGGCCGTATCCCCACCGCGGTGCACAGCCATGGGGGTGCAAGGTTTCCAAGAGTTCGTGGAAAAGCGTTGCCCGGGGGCAGTGGTGCCCGTGGACCTCTTGAAACTGGCACGGGCTGTGGGGGGCCGTGGAGGCGGGGGTCCTGCCTACTGTACCACCTTCCACCCACCAGCCGGCTATCCCCATCCTGCCGGGGCTGCGCCGGGGCTGGCACCCATGGTTGGTGGTTACCCACACTCCCAGCATGCAGGGGGGTTGGCACCCCCAGCACCATGCCCAGCTCGGCTTCTGGTGGATGCTGATTCTGCTTTGCAGCGTCTGTACGGTGGCTACCAGACAGACTGGGTCTGTGGGGGCCAGTGGAATGCCATGGTGGGTTACCTGGCTGCCCTTTCACAGGCTTGCCTCTACCAAGGTGGCCTGGAGTTAGCTGTCATCTTCAATGGAGGGCTTGGAAAGGAGAGGTTGCCTGAGTGGGCCAGGAAGGCCCAGGCTGAGAGACAGACAGCTCAGCTAATTGCAGGGCATGTGAGCAACAAAGGTACCCCGCCACCTCGAGCCTGGTTTCTTCCACCTGCCTGTTTGGGGCATTGTGTACGTCTGGCCATGATTCGATTCCGGGTTAAGGTAAGGTTCTCATGGTAAACCTTGACTATTGTTGTATCCATATAGGATTCTGTTCTTTCCGTCGTGAGCATCTGTTTTGGATCTTGCATCCCTGTGTTATTGTACTGCTCCACTTAGACGTAATTTTATCCATATTTCCAGTGAAGTATTGTTTCTTTGCAACAGCATTATTTGCAACCTTCATTCAATTTCAGTTTTTTTGTTGCTTTCCCTGACTGGCATTACTGAAGCTTTCCTACTAATTTTAATTTTCTTTCCTAAATAAAATTATTTTTTCATAAAATTTTTATTGTGTTTGAAATAGAAGTAGAAAAAAGTAAAAACAGACCCAAAAAGAAAGACACATAATAAAAATATATCAAGTACTTTAAATTCTTTCAACAAACAACAGAAAAAAATATAAAATAGACTTAGAATAACTTTATTGTCACTAAATGTACACTGATTGGCATATGTTAAAATTAAATTAAATATAATGTTGCAATAAACAAATACAATTCTGTATACAATCATCTAATACATGCTCTCTCTCTCTCTCTCTCTATCTATCTAATCTATCTATCTATCTATATATAATATTATATATATATATCTATATATATATATATATATATATATATATATAAAATATTAAGTTTGGGTACTTACATATATGGTATTCAGCTTTGTTCGGGTATTTTCCCGTCATTATAGTTGTGCTTTTAAAGTTGTAGCAATGTTTCAGCAGAATCTTATCTGCCATCATCAGGCTTCTCTCTGTGTGTGTGTATATATATGTGTATATATGTAGATATAAAAATAAATATATAGGTTTCCCATATTTCCACTAAATTTATTCATACAAATTTACGTCTATATGCAATCTGTTCACAGCAGCAAGTGTATTCAAATCTTCATTCCTTATTTATGTTGCTGAAATCTCTGCTATCTACTTTTCAGTTGTCCTTCAGGCTATTTTCCAGTTCTGTTATGAGAAAAATAGCATCAGAATCAAGGTGCATATGAGAAATAAATATTGCATCTCTCTAAATGTGGTCCATCCCCTTTCAAGTTCAGAGTTTAGCCTTCTAAATGAATCTCTATAGTTTGATTTTGCTATCTTGTCCCATAAGCACATCTTTTTTTTTTTATCATTTCAGCCTTTTGCCACTCTGAAATAATTTGCTTTTAAGGGTGAAGGTTCCTTCTCCGAGCTTGTGGGTTGGTTTCCAAACATTTCATTACCAGGCCTAGATAACATCTTCAGCTGAGTTTAGGGGATGTCAGTGTTGCTCTGTTTATAAGGACTCCAGGTGTGGGTGTGTCAAGTGATGGGTCTAATAATATTCTTTCAAGCAACTCGTGAGCAGCTGTTTATCAATTTTATACCATTACTTTCTGAGTCACATGTTTAGATTATAAGCCTGCCATAGAGTGTCTTTTCTCCTTGACATGCTAATAACAAATCTGCCCTTTAATTTTTAAGGTATAAGAGTATTCCTTCCTTCAGAATGAGTGTTAATGTTTTTGAAGCTGCAGTGATTGGTGTTCATTTTACATTCATTTGAAATAAGCATATATATGAATTCAAAGCTGTGCAGGACAGACCTCAGCATAAGAATCTTCTGTGTAATGATACATATCTCACTTTTTGGGCAAAAATAATGACAAGACTGCATCATATGTTTTAACATATCCTGAACAATTAGGGGCTTGAAAAAAGCAAAATATCTTAGTTTATATCAGTGTGTAATTTTGTAATTTTTTCTTCCAACTGAATTAAAAGTTATTTTTATTGTCTTAGTCAGAAAATCTTGAAATATTCATGTTTTGAATAAGAATAGTATATAATTATAAGATCCAGTAAGATGCCGTTGTGGGGAAAATATGTTTACCAGTAACTGGTAATCATGAGGATTAATATCCACACTTTTTGACTTAATACAACTCTGCTGTAAAATAATTGTTATAGTAAACAGCTTCATCAGATATTTTGTTATACAGTATGGAGAATTTATTTATACCTCTTCCTTAGAAAAAGTTATATTCTGCCCACTTCTGAATTATTCAGATCAGCTTACTATACAAATATTTTTTTAAAAAGGACAAGTTTTTTTTTTAAACTTCTTAAGTGGCTGTGTTAAAGTAATAGGTTTTTAATCCACTTCTGTAGAATAATTGGGAGGGGCTTGCCTTAAGTTTAGCAGGTTTATTCCCCACCATACAAACATATGCTGTTCCTGTTGTTGTCAGACGTAGTAGTGGTGGGACTTGCAAAAGATTTGCTTATAAAAGCCTGTCAGTATAAAAAGTACTATAGCCAATCCTATCAGAAACATAAACCAATGCCTTGTGAGATTTTGTATGTCAGAAAGCTTTTGGATTGTCATAGTTTCCTCTTCTCGCTCCTGCTCCTTTCCTGCAGAATGGGATATAACATCAACACACTAAAGAAAGAACGACAAGAATGACAGATTCCTTTACATTCTAGTATAACCTGAGAGTATTTACAACAAGACAAATTCCTTGTGTGTCCAATCACACTTGGCCAATAAAGTATTCTGTTCTGTCCTGTCCTGTTCTATTCTATTCTGACTGGAATTCTCATCTTTAGTAAATTGGGAAGAGTCACTGACATGCTCTGGAATATTGTTTCTAGTAAGCTGCACAAGAATAAGAGACTTGATTGAAGGGAGAGCTGAGATGCTGTTATCCAAGGTGTGCTGTAGGAAAAAGAGAGAAAGGGGAAATAGAATATGAGCTGGCCTAGGGGATCTGGTGGAGCATAGTGTAGTATGAGAGGGAGCCAGCTAATCCTTGCCCCCTAGCCACAACTCAGTTAATGATCATAAGCAGGTGAGGCTCCTGCTTCTGCTTTTCAACCACTCAATAATGTTAGAAGATGACAAAATATATCATTGGAGAACAGGTGTACCATAGAAGTCAGGATGTTTGTTAAATCTTGAAAATTCCAGATTTTTTTCTGTTTCTCGCATATACACACACACCTTAAAATTTAGATGCAAAGCAAGTAAAGACAAGCCTAAACTCACTGTATATGCAATATTTAGGCCTTATATGCTCTTATATCTTATCAGGCCTTTCTAAGGGCTGATCCAGCAAGTTTTTTTTTAAACTTAAAGACTACCAGTGCTGTAAAATCACATGCCCATGGGCAGTTGGAGTTTCACTGTCTTCACAAATTAAATCCAGACACACACTAAATCCTATCATTTATGTGCCACAGATATTATTGACTTATACTCTCAGTGAATACGTCAACCTAATTAGTTTCTGTCATATAGTTATCTATACAACTTACTTGAGGCCAAGTGTGAATTTGCAAGCAAAGGCCTGGAAATTAGCTGAGGTAACAGCTTATTAGCATTAGAAACAGCTGATCTGAAACATAAGGAACTTAGATATAAGTTACTAATTATATGATCAGTTGTTTGCATGTATGTGTTTACAGTACCACTTTGAGCATCTTTAGAAAAGCATTTTAAAATATTGGGTATATTCTGGTTAATTGAACCACTTTTTACTGAAACGTGTTTATTCCACGCTTTATTCCACTTGAAATCAGGAGGAAATATATTCAACTCAAATATATTTCTAGTGAATTGGTGAAGGGAAGGAACTGATTTCTTTTAGATTCTGATAATTAATGTTAGTTATAGCATATTTCACAGATTAAGGGGTTTGTAGTTTTTTTTTCTAGAGTACCAATTCTACATGTACAAATAATTTCTTGGCTTGTGTTAATAGCAACCTCCATATGATATAGATTTGGTACAAGCAGTCCGCAACTTACAACCGCTATAGAGCCCAAATTTTCTGTTGCCAAGACAGTTAAGTGAATTTTGCTCCATTTTATGACCTTACCACAGTTGTTAAGGGAATCATTGCAGTTCTTAATTTAGTAACACATTTGTGAAATGAATCTTGCTTCCCCATTGATTTTGGTTGTCAGAGGGTCAAAAAAGATGATCAAATGACCCTGGTACACAGCAACTATCAGAAATAGATGCCAGTTGCCAAGCATCCAAATTTTGATCACGTGATCATGGGGATGCTGCAGTGGTCATAAATATGAAAAATGGTCATAAGTCACACTTTTCAATGCCTCTAACTTCAAACTGTCAGTAAACAAATGGTTGTAAGCTGAGGACTACCAGTACTAGAAAGAATGGACTTTCAAAGCACATTGTTACACTGTACCATGGTATCTACTGTTCAAACTGGGGAATGTGGAAAAGGAATGAAGGAAAATTAAAATACCCATTAGGTATATTCACGTCAAGTGACTCTGAGGTAATTCTTTGGACTCAGATTTCTGTATTTAGAGATGTGTAGAAGAATAAAGGAAATAGAGTTTTTACAAATTTGTCTTTACATGTGTACTTATTTATTTGAAATTTTGTTTCTAAGGAATTCCAAACCAGTACAAATCTGTACTGAACAGTAGAGATCTGTAATTGGAAGTCTTTCATGGGATTTGCATATTATGTCTTAATTTTTTGTCTTTAGTTTAAGATCTGTTTTGTTTCCAATGCTGTGAGCTGGGTAGACAGTGGGAAAAGTTGTACTTTTAAAGGAGCTGGAAGAAATGTGTGTGAACATAAAGTGCTAGAAAATGAGATATGCACTATGAAATTTAGACACCTGCCAGGCTAGTGACTTATACTATTGAAAACCTTTGGAAGAAATGTCCCCTCTGGTTCCTCTAAATCTTTTTTAAAGTTCTTAAAGAAAAAGCTTATGTACTTTGAGCTGAAGCATAGCCTTATTCTGTAATATTCAGCATTATTATGACCATAATGACTTTAAGATCCACAGTCTTTTGTTCTTCTGTAGTTTCATTCTTAGGATTCTCATGAAATTCTGATATTTTACCTTTTTTCAGCTAGGACTATAATTTAGCTACAACAGACCTTATAACCAAAGTTATGGCATTTTCAATGGCTGTATCTCCCCTATACTAACTAAGGAAGAAAAGAATAATTCTAAAAGGTGGTAGCATAAAAATAATGTATATCAGTGTTTCAGTTGCTTATTTCTGATGGTTGCACTAATTTTCAACCCCATCAAATATACATCATACAAATAATCTGCTACAAAGAAAAAGTTCTAAACACACAAAATAGCAACACTTATTCAACATCCAGGACAGCATATCAACAACAAAAAGACTGCAGGTTTCCTTAAACTTACTAGGCTCAGATGAAGGCAGAAGTCTTAATTTACCTCAAAATTTGGAAAACCTTCCACCATGAATTTGTTCAGCTTTTTTAAAAAATGCTATTTGATCATAAAGAATTGAACAGTATCTGTTCGAGTTTATAATTTATTCGATTAACAGAACTATACATTAATCTATTTTAATACCTTGATTTGAAACAGTATATAAATAATCATGATTTCCTATTCCCCTTGGTTTCTAGGAACATCTATTTTGTTTCCTGTTTGATTTTTTTTTTTCTGTCATACAGTGCCTAGGTTTCCTCTCTTATCCACAGGGAAAAGCATGTAAAAAAAATCTAATTTTATACTTATTGTCTAATATGATCATGGCTTCTAATATGGAGTGAAATCGTAGAACCTCCCTTTTCTTTCTCCTACCATTTCAATTCATCTGTTTTTAGTACTATGGCTGGTCTGAATTAACATGAGACTATATGGAACCCCACTTCAGCCACAGTTTGCAAAGTAGCACAAAACTGAAATATTTCCATAACGCCCCCAGGTGTTTTCCTGTAAAGGCCTTTGGAGCGTTCCATGTCATGTTCCACATCTTACATCTTCTGAAGAGTGGTGGGAAGCAGGACAAGATAAAATCAATGAGTGAATTATCTCAAAGCAAGCACTTTATTATAAGTTAAGGCAAAGAAATTTTCCCTTGTAATTTAGTCATCCTTGTCCTTTTACTCCTTTCAGGTGTTCCAGAGCCTGGAGGACCATCATCAGGAAGTCGTATCTTTCTTTCGGGAGAATGGCTTTCATGGACTAATTGCCCATGACTCGGAATATGCTCTCTGCAACATCCCCTCCTACTATAGTTCCCATGCCCTGAAGCTGAGCTGGAATGGCAAAAACCTCACCACTAACCAATTCCTCATGCAAGAGGTGGCCAAGCAGCTGGGTCTCAAGCTGAGCAGTTTTCCTATATTTGCTGCCTTGCTGGGTAAATTGAAACTGGTTAACCTTATGTACATCATGTTATATCATAGTCCATGGTAACCATAGTTTATAAAAGCTACAGTGACTACAAAGACACAGCTTTTCAGTGTGTGTCGTGCTTTTTTATTTTTATTTTTTTCTTAATGTTATGTGAAAAAGCATAACTTTTTTTTCCACATCAGATATAAAAAAAAAATAGGCTGCAGCTGGCTTGGAATATTCTCAAGGGCAAAAGGATGTCCCATTTGCAAAATCCCTGATCTTAACTCCAATCTTTTTATTGGATTAGGTGCATATAGTATACATTAAATTCTTGCTGTTATTTAAAATGTTTAGAATAATTACTAGGAATTAAATAAATAAATAAATAAATCAGGCTAGGAGGGTTACATATGTCTAGAGACTAGGAGTCTCTTGCCACTATCTGGAAAGCAGAATATGATCTGAAACATCTCAAATTGAGCCTCATTTTATGGAGACCAACTAACCAGCCTGAATCAAATAAGAGTTTCAGCTTCAACTACAATAACATAATTCAATTACTTTGCTGTACTCCGAAGTTCAGTATTAAGAGTACAGATTTTCTGTTTGCAGTGTTTCAGATTTGGGATTCTCAATATACTATGCACAGTTCAAATTTTTTCTCCTCTTGCAAAATATAATTTGCTAAACATTAAATTCTATAATATTTTCTGCTTATTTTCATTTTGGGCAAAGGGGAGGGTTGAATTCTGTTGTTGCTGATTGTATATTACTGTGCCTTTCCCCCCCTCAGGGAACCACATTCTTCCAGATGAGGACCTGGCCGCCTTCCATTGGAGTCTTCTTGGACCAGACCACCCGCTTGCTTCACTTAAGGTGACCCCTACCCCTCCTTGTCCTCTACTGAAGAGGCAGCAAGGCAGGAATTGAAAGAATTACAGAGTTATTGCCCAAAGAACTAGTTGAGTGTTGTCTGGATTCTGTCTCTGGCTTTCAGAAATGTCATCTGAATGGGAGGAGTAAGAAAGAACACCCCTAAATTTTGCAGTCAGTTCTAAGAAACAATTGCGCTCTTATATTGTGTTCACCTGAAGAAAACTATGGGTTTCCCCCCAAATAATGTAACTTTGAAATGGAAGGATCGCTTTAAATACAACAAGAGATGATAATGGAGCCAGATTGTTTTTTTTTTTTTCTATGTGAAATGTGTAAATGAAGTGTCACAATTGTCAGTTCTGAAAAGAAATGGAAGGATTCCTGTAATACTTAAAAATAGATTTCAGGAAGAAGTAGAGCTAAAAGTACCATATTTTTCGGACTATAAGATGCACCAGACTATAAGACTTGGTTTAGAGGAGGAAAACAAGAAAAAAAAATAGTTTTTTGCCTCCATGCGTCCCGTTTTTGCCCTCATCCACTGATGAGATGGGGGAATTTTCCTATTCTGTTCTTCACACTAATTATACTAATGGTAGTTGTTCAGGTCTTTAGACTATAGAGTTGTTACTGTGCTGCCTTTTGTCTTCACTGAAACTTTTGTCTACTTGCATGCTTCTTGTTGGTTCTAGGTACGTGCCCACCAGTTGGTCCTTCCACCCTGTGATGTAGTCATCAAGGCTGTATCTGAATACGTTGGTGCCATCAAAAGTCCCTCTGGCCTGGATATAATAGGGAGAGATGTCTTCAAACACTCCCAGGTGAGATGGGTCTAGACTAGAATCAGGCTTAATAATATTTATATGGTATAAAAGTTGCAAAGAGAAAGAGAGCAAATAGAAGCCAATGTGATGCCAGACAACTTCAGTGTTTTTACTTTTGATAGAAACTAATGAGTTTCTAGTTTCCTGAGGTTCTTTCCTTCTGCTCTATAATAAATATAAATCTTATTTTGTGATTACATTAGGAATAGAAGCGGTAGTGTACAGTATATAGCTAACCATAGTCGGATTTCCATGCTAAATCTGTTGTTGCTACACACGTTTTTCCCTGTCATTTCCATCATTTCTTTCTCATTCCTCCCCAGTCCAGGACTGAAGATAAGATAGAACGCTTCAAGAAAGCAGTAGAATATTATTCAGTGGCCATGAAAGCACCTCCTACACCAGCCGGCCAGTCCCCGTATGTTCGTGAGTATCCAGGCGACGCTGGTCAACTTCACCTCTCTCTCAAGCGTGTTTTCTCCCGCTGGCCAAGAAGGTGAGGCCCTGCCTGATACCTTACAGCATCCTCTGCTGGGAGAGGTCAGGTCTGGATTTAACTCTGAAATTACCTTCTCTTGGCCCAAAGAGAGCTTTCGTGCCTTTTAATAACTACGTGGCTGGAAGAGGTCTGGGATGCTTTCTTCAAAATAATGCCATAACAAGTTGGAAGTTCTGTTCGTTCTTTGTCTCATGGTTTACTTAAAGGCACAAAAGCCCCTTTCCAAGCCAGATGCTGGTAATCTTACTGGGCCTCTCCTGGATCCTGCATTCAGAGATCATAGTACACTATTCTTAATAGTTGTCCTTACTGTCCATTATTATGTGTTTAATTTTACAATGCAAAAAGATTGTACACAGAATATATTTAAGCAATTAAGACATAATTGGCCCAAATGCCCCTTGATCCAGTATTCTTTATAATGACCCTAGTATCTTGAAGAATTTTGTCATCTTATTAAAAATCAACCAGGGGTTTGGTGGTTAACCACTAGTTTATGCTCCCTTAGATATTTACTGTTGGATTCGGTGACTGGAAGTTGCCTTTTTAGTCCATATTGTTTCCATTGTATCCGGCTTTTGTCCTGTTTCTGACATCATCCTTTGCTAGGAAACTTGGTCACGTGTGTGAGAGCCACTCTCCTAAAACAGTTCCCAAATAATGTTCTAATCCTGCACTTCTAAGATCTTCAAGGATAAATGGTAATGGTGGACAAAACACCCTTCACTCTAATTTCAGTTTCATGTGGGACAGCCAGTAGAATTGCATCCTGCTATTACTCACAGTGACTTCAGGATATCCTCTACCCTATCCCAAGAATCTGAAGCTCAGGTTTTTGGGGGTAAAGTTGCCCAAGTATAAAGAGTTGTCCATGGATACCAACTCTAAAAAACAGAAAATGCAAAATGCAAGACTGATTATGCTTCAGACAATGAAGATATGATTTCCCATGCATAACTTCTGTCTGAAGTTTTTTTTTTTTTATTTACACACCAATTTAATGGACTTCTGCATTGGCAGAGGTCTTTGTTCAGGGTATCCTGATAGTAATGTTGGACAATTATTTTTTAATATAACAAGGGTCCAATTCTTTGTTTCAGTCCCGGCATTTGGGCCTAATCACTTTGGAGGGCCACCACCTCTGAATCGCAATCCAATGGTATCACTTCCTTCTGGGAAGGCTATGGTAAGTGCTCAGAATTGCTTTAGGCAGATGTGAGATTTTAGTGTGAGATTTCCATTACTGCGTCCATCTAGAAGGTCAATGTTTGATGGGTTAGAGAAAGCCCTGTTGGTCCTCTCAGGCCCAAGCTACAACAGGGAGATGGAATGTATACTCTACAAATTGAGATACCTGAACTTGGCCTGCATCCTTCAGACAGCTGGTATGTGGGAAAAATCGTATTTCTGAATGCTTTTTTTTTCCTTTATAAGGCCCCACTGCATAGAAGATATTAATGCATCAAGGGGAAGCTTAGGTTAAAGTCAAGGGGGATGCAATTTTCTGAATGAAGAATCATTCAGAAAATTGCATCCCCCTTGCAGTTGGATCTGAAGAGAGATTTAAAATGCTACTATATCAATTTGCTTCACTCATGGGGGCACAAGCATATAACTCAGCTATGGAGAACTGAATTATCTGAATGTAGTGAGCAAATTCATGAATTATTGTGCATCTGTAGATAACTTCTTTTGCTACCATTTTCCAAAGAGTTCCCTGTGACAGTCCAACCATACCATGGCTGTGCATGTGGCATTGGTGTATAATAAGCACATGATAGTTGAAACATATGACTGTGGAATTTCAATATTTTTCCTGGGGGTGGAATGTACTTTTTCTGTCTGTTTCTGGTAGGAGGTAAGCACTTAAATACTTGTAAATGTTGTCAGGAGTAAAAAAAATGTAATAGGATCTCTAGTACAGAATAATTTCAGAACCACAGATAGTCTTCAGTTAATGACCACTCAAATTACGATGGTGCTAAATTCCCTGCCAACTTCCTACAAGCAAATGGAAAAGCTGGAAGGGATGTTTGCATAATGCTCTAATAAGTCCTCCCCCACTCTCCCCACCCCCCCGCCTGCATATTCTCTAGTGGTTTTGGATTGTTGTTGATAAATGATGCGGTCACATGAGATCACACTTTACAATCACATCACTTAGCAATGGAAATTCTGGTCCCAATTGCCATTGTAACCCAAGGCCTATCTGTATATTGGAGGCTTTTTTGTCTTTGATTTAGATCATTGATCTCACTAGTCCAGTACTTAACTATTATGGTTCACAGCAGTTCTTCAGGACCTCAGACAATTCTTTTCTCTTGTGTGCTCTCTGTTCCTGTTTTAATTACAAATGCCAGAGAATTAATCCAAAAACTTCTGAGTGTTTAAGGGTCTTTGCTTAGTTTCTGTGCTACTGGGCTCCTCCCTAGGTTTGAATAAGTACTTTTGATTGCAGCCATTCTTTCCCCCCCTTCTCTTTGCTCCCATCTCCAGTTTGCACCCCAAATGGGGCCAAAGATGCAGTACCAGCCACCTGGTCCACATGGTGGCATTGCTGCCGCCTCGTCTTTTCTTCCGGGTCCTGGTTCCAATTTTCTCTTCTCACCTCATGGCCTGGCGGACGCAATGCCCTTCCATGAAGATCCTGCCTTGAAGGCTGGTCACTTCAACAACTGGCCGGTATCATATGATAACTGTCCCGCCAAGTTTCCTAACCATCACCTGGGTCCCAAACCTTCCCCATCATCTGGGCCTGGATCTTCACCCTCTTCCTCTTCTGATGGAGAAGAGCACAATGGAGCCAATTCCAAGTGAGTGTAACTCATTGGAGTCTTGTGACTTTCTTCAGAAACCCTGGGGTGACTGTGATAGTTTATGGGGGAAAGTGGGGAGAATTAGCCGGGCCTCAGACATGCTACCCTTGTCCTATGAGAGGAGAGACTTCTGAATAGTTGTACTGTCACACAATTGGAAGAAACAAGATTCCTGGATTTTAATCCCATTCTAGGGTGACAGTATTTCCTTTTCTTCCTCCAGCCATGTTTCTGAAACTGTGTCTCGCAAGTCTGGCTGGGAGGATCCTGCGGGTGAAAAGATAATGAATCAAGGCTGGGGACAATCACCTGGGAACACTGGCAACTCAGAAAGGACCTTGAGTGGACCTGAAGCCCACATCCCTTCATTGCTCTCTATGGCAACCCGCAACCACATGGACATAACCACCCCGCCTTTGCCTCCTATTGCTCCAGAAGTACTTCGAGTGGCTGAACATAGGCATCGACGGGGACTTATGTACCCTTTCATCTACCACGTCCTTACCAAGGTGAGGTGGGCAGTGAGCTTTTGTGGGTCTGTTAATTGGTTTGCTTGCAGGAGTCCTAGGTGCAACCAGGTTGTTTGAGAATCAGTGATCCAGGATTCTCATTTCATTCCAGGGTGAGATCAAAGTCCCTGTGTGCATTGAAGATGAATGTAACACTGAACTGCCGCCAGCAGTTGTCCTTTTCCGGGCCTCGCGGCAGTATGTATATGGTGTCCTCTTCAGTGTGGCTGAGACACAACGGCGGATGGAACGCCTGGCTGTGCGCAAGCGCATTCCCGTGGAAAGTAGGTAACTTCTCCAGACTTTTATACATGTGTGTACTTCCTAAGTTCTCATTTAGTGCTAGATCATAGTAATGTCTCTTAGCCACCGTTTATTAAGTGAGACATAAGGGCTGCATTCTTGTTTACCGCTTATGAAGCAAACTGGACATGCTTTAGTATAATTTGTAAATCTGATCACTGTTTCTAGAGCTTAGTGTTAAAAATATGGGAGACAAGATTCCCAGAACCTACGCTAGGTAGTTCAGAAGGATGTACCTTGTCATGGTGGGATTTGCTTGGTTAATAAGACTGCAGGTACAGATCCTATTCCTGCTCCCCTTTTCTCAAAGCAGCTGAGAAGATGAGAGCTGGGAGTCAGTTGAGTGTCTAGTGCTGCCCGTCTGAGGGTTGGGATAAGTCTCCAGTGTGTTTAAATGGGATGATGGAGTTTGTGGGATGTAATGTAGCCTTGCCCCTATGTGGTGTCCTTTTTTCAAATAGATTGCCCTATGCATATGTGTAAAATTGAGTATCTGCATTTCAAATAGTGTTGTTACGTTGTTGGGCTTTCCAGTTACCAAATGGAAGTGCTATGTTGCTTTATTTGTTGACTTTGTTACGAATAACAAGGTTACCTAACGTAGTTTGGGTAAAATAATATATATAAACTATGATAGTAAGTTTAAGTGTGTGTCACTTTAAACTGCAAAGCATGTAATTTTGGGTGCGGTTGTAAAACCGCCATAAGAGGGAGCAAGAGAACCTACTTGTTTGCTGGATTGCTGGATTGATGGTTTGCTAACTGCGTATTCCCTGCTGCTGAGTTTTTGAAAGTCGAAGGAAGAAAGGAGGTTTGACTTCTTTATATCTCTACTGCGAGGAGATATATTACTGGACTGATATTTGTAAGTTTACTAACCTCTTTTTCGACAATGGATTTTGCAACTGAATAATCCCCGAACGGACTGAACTAGTGAATGATATATGGACTGTTTGACTATGCTAAAACTCTTACTGGAATAAACTATTTAACTAGCACAGTGTATCTGTTTTACTAAGTTTAAGCTACAAAAACATTTATCTCACATATTTGCCTGACTGCCTGACTGCCGTGCACATTCTGCTAGGGTGTATCCCTAACAGACTTTTCAGAGCATATTCTGAAGGCAAGACTTCCTGATTCAGTAGCTTTCCTATAACACTATATAGGTGCAGTAAGAGTTGTGAAGCTAATTGTCAAAGAGAGAGGGAGGGAGGGAGGGGAGAGAGAAAGGGTGTGTGTGTGTGTGTGTGTTGTGTGTTTTTAAGGATTGGGTTGAGATAAATCTGTTGCTATTGCTTCTTTGCTAGACCTTCTGAGATGCTTTGACCAGGCAAGCCGCAAAGTATGCTTGCTGTTGGCTGTTGTTTGCTATGGGGATTTTTAAAAGCCATTTCTAATAAGTAAGTCGGCTTTGTTTTAAAACAGAAAGAGCTTTCGTTTGTTTTGTGCACATCCATACTCTCTGAGCCAGATACTAACCTGCCTTCTCTTCAGTTATTTTATCATGAATGGCTCAGGGACCAGGTTCTGCCTCCTCCTGTATATTTTGGTAGTATCATGATTGATCTTTACATGTATTGTACATGCTTTGCTTTCCTAGCCGACTTATTTAGTGCTGAACATGAATCTCATCTTATTTTGTCTGTTTCTATCTATTTTCTTTTGATTGGCATCCCCCAGGCAGGGACTGGTGCCACGCCACCTTTTTTTCCCTGCAACTTGTTTATAATTATATAGGCAGCACTTTGTGATGGTTTGTAATCCTACAACATAGCTGTGGAATTCATGCCCTGGCAGTCTTGTTTCATAATGTCTTCTCCCTTTTATGGAGCCATTTACTCCAATTGTGATTACTTTGTTATATGGCATAAATCAACTGTACATACTTCATAATATTTATACAGTGAGGAAAATGTTTTTCCCTCCCTCTTTCTCACCATACAGCACCTTATAATTACCTTGTTCAATTCCAACGGGTGTGTTTTAATTACCCTCTCATATTTTAGTGTTACCTTATGGCTTCCAATCCCAGTTAATATCTTTTGCAGCTAAATGATGTACATTGAACTCACCATTCAGTAGTCCCTGATACTTTGCTTTCCATGTTTGATGCTGGATAAAGAAATTGTGTCCTTGTACGGTAGATTCTGGTGGATATCTTTTTTGGTTTCAGTCTAATTATGATACCTTTCCTGACTTGCAATAATGGAATTGAATGCATTGTTTCATGGTAGTTTTGGTCCAACTTGAAAGACTATTGCTAGGATTACTGTTTGGTGCCATGGCTATTAACTTTTGGGGTTCATTGTACTTAACGTTTTATAAGGTTTCCTGCTTGAGAAGCGGGGTTGCACTAGAAGACCTCCAAGGTCCCTTCCAACTCCATTATTCTGTTATTCAAACATAAGACAGGGGATGAGGTGCTCTTATGTTTGGGGAATCAGTTCCATCAAAATGCAACCATTTGGCCTCTTATTTCTATCTACTGCGTTGAAATGTACAATGGAATCATAGCACTGTTTTACATTTTGAGCTTGTAATATATTTTTTCTGTAAATGTACATTCATTGAAATAGACCTGGCCTAAAATATCTGAGTTTTGTTTCCTTATTATATGAACTGGGAAAGTAATGTATTCTAATCAGGTATTCATCCCTACATAGCTCATCCTGTTATCGTCAAGGAATGGTCAGCGTACAAAGGGAAGTCACCTCAGACTCCAGAGTTGGTCTCAGCTCTTGCTTTTCGGGAGTGGACTTGTCCCAACCTCAAGAAGCTCTGGCTGGGCAAAGCAGTGGAAGACAAGAACCGGCGTATGAGAGCATTTCTGGCTTGTATGAAATCAGACACCCCTGGCATGCTCAACCCTGCCAATGTACCCACACACCTACTGCTCATGTGTTGTGTATTACGGTGAGTGGAGCATACCTGAAGAGATAAGTCAAAAGAGTGGCAAGTAACATTGCGTGCTAGGGTTGGCACCAGTGGGATATAGCTATGAAGAAGAGCTGTGAGAGATCTGTACTATTGAAAAATCCAGGAATTGGTTGTGTATTGGAGGTAGTTGGTAAGAGTGAGATGACAATATCTGAAAATATAAAAGGGTAAGCATTATGCAGTGGTCCAGATGTTGAACTGGCAGTGGAAGGACCCATGTTCTAATCCCTCCTGAGCCACAGAAATTTAATGGGTGACTTTCAGGTGAGTCACAGTGTCTCAGCCAAACCCACCTCATCAACCTTTTGTTGTGGGGGGGAAATGGAAGGAGGAAGGGCTAGGTATACTATACTGAGCAAATATTGGGATATAAATCTATCCGATAAATATAACAATAAGCTTTCATTTGAAAGTTTATTGTTATATTTATGAGTTTAGTGATCTCCTGATGTATGTTACTTGAAGATAAACCTATCAAAGTTTACAAGTCAATCTAGAATCATTTCCTGATTTTAAACATGGTGACAAATAATATCCAGACCATTTACTGAGGTACACATTTGGGATATTTGTTCTGCAAATGGTGACTACTGAAGTGTGAAACTTCATTTAGTTCTTTAGCTTTACAGCTCATAATGTTTGCTAAGTGAATCTGTCTACTCATGCTTTTTTTTTTTTTTTTGGGTCAAACTACAAATTCTAGATTTCAACATTTAAAAAAAAAACAGGTATAATTTTCTCCAAGGCCCAGCAGTATCCCAAAGTAAAAAGTCTTTTAAATTTTGATTCTTGTTTAATAATGTATTTTGTGGTTTTATTTGAATTATTCTTTTTTCAAGATACATGATACAGTGGCCTGGAGGCCGGATCCTCCACAGACATGAATTGGATGCTTTCTTGGCCCAGGCTGTGTCTGCTCAGCTATATGAACCAGATCAGCTTCAAGAATTGAAGGTTGGTGTTATTTATCACTCCTGTATTAGTCCTCCCAGTGGGAATAGGAAAGAAGAGAGAAGGTGAGGTTAGAGCTATGGGGGCGAGAATAGAAGAGCGCCCAAGTCTTGTTCTTGCTAATGAAAGGTAAATTCCTCTTACATTTTCATAGGCATAGAGTTAGCTGCTTGTTCATGCATCCCTTGCTCACTTCTTCCATTACTTGTGTTTACTGCTTTGGTATCTCAACCCTCCCAGGTTCTACCCTTTCAAACTTCATCTTACTAATTCAGCGGTTCTGATAAAAAGCAGGTAAATTTGCACAAATGTGTGATCATTTGATGAAATGCTTGTCTGTAAACAAAGGCTCCATTGCACATAGAGAACTAAGGTGTGGGGGACAAGGGAAAGGTTGTACTAGGATGCACTAGATCTCCTATATTGCAGGGTACTTTTTTGTCATAGACCTGAAATACAGATCTGCATAAATGATATTGGAATGCTTACATTCGATGCCTGGTTGCTTAAAGGAGACCCAGAAAGCTGTATTAAGGACAGTATTTTGAGATGTTACAGGACAAATGCTGTAACATTTTTAGTAGAAGTAAAAATGTTTCTCGACCCCTTCTTTCTTTGACTGTCACAAGTCCTGCTTTACTTAAAAGTTCTGTTTGAAGGTCAGTACTGTGCCATTGGTCCTGGAAGAAAGCCTACTCCTTAATTCCAAGATAAAAGTTGTAAGGGACTCCTTGATACTGGAAGATCCCTTGTACTTATTCTAAACAGGTGTATTAGATCACTTTCTCTCTCAAAATGGGGTGCGGCCTTATTAAAGGTGGATAGAAAGAGGAGTTAGACCAGTTTTAAAGAAGAAGAGCAGAAGTACTAAAATGAAAGTGCTTCCAAAGTACATGTTCAGTGCAGAGGAACTAAATGGCCCCGGGTGTTGTCTGGGAGATGCTGAAAGGGTGGGAATATTGAACGGAGGTGACCTCTCTGCCTTAGGAGGCATCTTCTTGAAATAAATGCTGTTTTCTTACCCCTCTTGGCTGAACATTCCCTGGAGGTAAAATATACTTCACACCAGTAAATCTTATGATTTGAGCAAGTGAGCAGTTTAACCCATAGCCACTGTGGTGTATTGTAGTTTGTCTTCCGTATGACATAAGTACTTAGTGTCTCTGGGATGGATGTTGGCCATTATAGACAAACCTGCTTATGTGAAATAGATGCTCAGTTGGAAGTTTATACTTTTCTGTTTTAACAATATGATTCTAGGGAACAGAGGCACGGATTGTGCTGCCTCTCTAATATTCTGTCTTTAATACTGAAGTAGTAGTATTACGGTATCCTGCCTTATAAAGACACTTAAATTGGATCATGGTCATGAAGGCCAGAAAGAAGAGGAGAAGGAGTAAAGGGATGTTGCTTTCCTTGCAGATTGAGAAACTGGATCCCCGAGGAGTTCAGTTGGCTGCTCTGTTTATGAGTGGAGTGGACACGGCCCTCTTTGCCAATGATGCTTGTGGGCAGCCTGTGCCCTGGGAGCATTGCTGCCCGTGGATCTACTTTGATGGGAAACTCTTTCAAAGCAAACTGATTAAAGCTATACGAGAGAAGGCACCTCTAATAGACCTCTGTGATGGCCAGGTAAGCATCCCGTAGCAAGCAGTTGTTTCTGCTTCTGACTTACGAAGTTGTGGCAGCGGTTGTTTCCGGTTTTCATTCGTAGGTGTTCTGATGTGCAAGAGAGGGTCCCAATGCTGACTATATGTTCTTCTCTCTCAAAAATCAACAGTGAAGCCATTTGAGCAAAGATAGAGATGTTGCTCTCAAATTGCTTTATAAAATGATTTTTTTAAAAAAAACAACACCTTTACAAATTGCTGATATTCCAGATAACTTTTTCTTTCAGTTTTGTCTCCTTCATCAATAGCTGAATGTGCGCTTTGTGTTTTATTAGACTGCACACAAAGACAGCAGGAAAAGTGCAGTGCTGTCATTCTCCTTGGCTTACTGTCCTGAATAAGCCTTGGAGCAAATTGATAGCCCAGCTATCTTATTTATCTTGTGCTTTAGAGAGTGTATTGTATAGGATGATTGAACTAACTCTGACCAGCAGAGAAGGCCTGTTGAGGATCCTGTCGGTCAAAAAACTCCGACTGATAAGATCCAGAAGAGCCTTCTCTGCAGTAGCATCAACCCTCTGGAGCTTCCTATCCCCTGGGGTGTAAGAGCCTGAAGACCTGGCTCTGCTGGTTGGCCTGGGTGTATGTGTGTCCCAGTGAGGGGTTTCATCCCTGGAGGTGGTTACTAGACTTAACTTTCTGACCCCACTTCCCCCGTGCTTCCTGCTTTCCTTCCGCCCAACTTTTTCATTTCATATTCTCTACTTTCGTTATTTTTATTGTTTTATTCCTTTACTATTGTTATTTTTACATTTTTATCATCTTTTTTTCTTTTATTGTTGTAGGCTGCCCAGAGCAGTCCCAAGGCAAGATGGGCGGCAAATAAATTTAATAAATAAATAAATAAAGTGAATCGTGTTCAAATCCTGTTGATTTCAAGCGAGAGTCGCGGTATTTGATATTATCTGGATATATCATCCCAATTACTGTCAATTTGTGGTATGATTTTTGCTGTTGGCACTTTGCCCAAGTTGTGCCAAAGGAACATGCCCTTTAGATTTCTCATCAGTTGCACTTCCTTGATTTTGGAGGATATTAGATAAAGACCGTAGGAATATGGAGATTTTCCCGGAATTCTACTGAATACCTAATCTGTGTGTTCTGTTTCTATTTGGTCTTGGTCAGACCGAGCAGGTGTCTAAAGTAGAGAAGATGAGGCAGAGTATTCTGGAAGGCATCAACTTCAATCGCCAGGCTCCTCCACCTCTTCTCCCACCTCCACCCTTTATGCCCTCTATGGCAGCACCTTTTTATCCAGTGCCTCTTTACCCTCGCGCTATTGGATCAATGCAACCAGCAGCCCCTGGGAGGACTAGAGGCTTCACAGGTAAATGACCATGGTCTATATCAGCGGTCGCCAACCGGTGGGCCGCAGCCCACTGGTGGGCCGTGAGAAAATTTTGGTGGGCCGCAGAGAAATCTCACCCCCAGAGCAATTAATCCAGGCTGTGCAGAAACACAAGGCTGCGCCACCCACATGGCCCGCGGGAACCCTCCCTGCCCACTCACTTGTTACCTGGCAAACTTGCCTGCTAAATTTCTATTTTTCCCTTTTCTAACCATCATCTGTTCTGCTGTGCCTGGAGATTTAGATTAGCTAGGAAGCGGGAAATGGCTGGATTTCTTGCTTTCTAGCTAGTCTTTAGATCTTCGGCTCTGCTTTTAAGTACAGCCGAATCTCCCTTAGGACTGAAGGTTTGCTTGCAAGCAAATTCAGTGCAGACTCACGGCAAGCAAATTTGAGAGACTGAGCTAGCCGATGGCAGATAGATAGATCACTGAATGATTCTGTGATTCTGTGAGCAACTCAATCTGCCTGCCTGCTTTGCCTGATTTTGGGTAAAAGTTGTTTTTTTAAATAAAAAATTCAATATTTACATGCGTGTTGTGAGTTAATTTTGTGAGTTTGCTTGCAAGCAAATTTTATGTGACAGACTGAGCTAGCCGGTGGCAGATAGATAGATCTCTGAATGAATCTGTGATTCTGTGAGCAATTCAATCTGCCTGCCTGCTTTGCCTGTTTTTGGGTAAAAGTTGCTCTTTTTTAATAAAAATTTTTAATATTTATATAAATATTTATAATATTTACATACAAGCCATGCCCAGCCAGTCACATGACCACCAAGCCACACCCACAAATTAGGCCACACCCACAGAACCAGTTAGTGGTCCCTGGGATCTAAAATTATGAGTTTGGTGGTCCCTGAGGTCCAAAAGGTTGGCAACCCCTGGTCTAGATGCTTCTACTAGACACTTAATTCACATTTATGTGATTCCTATTTTTTGAGTGTAGAGTTAAAGTTCTAAACAATGAGTTTTATAGTACCAATATTAAGAGTCTTAGTACAGTGCCACCTTGGCATGGAATTCTTGGGAATGTTAAATGCTAATTATCTCGTGACTTCCAGCTCATAGTTGTATTTTTAATGTTGAAAGGATGCAACCTAATGTACAATTAACCAACAAAAACATGTGCGCACATGCTTTCCCCCTTCCCTGTATTTTCCAACAATAAATTTGAGTTACGAACCCTAGATCGTGGCTAAAGTTAATCCGATGTCCCCCTTTCCTTTTGTATCTTTCCTCTTACTGACTATGCTTTTTCTCTCCAGGACTTCATCCAATCCCACCACAAGGAGGCAAATTGGAAATTGCTGGGATGGTGGTGGGGCAGTGGGCTGGGAGCAAACCTTCTCGGGGACAGGGCTCCTTTGGCATGCAGGTGGTATCAGTTGGAGGCCCAGGGAAAGGGTAAGTAGCATGATAGAATGGCTTTGATTAGTTGCTGCCAGATTCTCCCTTCATTTCTTATAACCTGTAGAAATGATAGGACAGGGGTGTCAAACTTGCATCATCACGATGGCGTCATGTGACGTATCGGGATTTCCCCCCTCGTCGCTAAACCAGGCGGGGGTGTGGCCAGCACGTGATGCATCCGACTTGTGGGCCGTGAGTTTGACAGCCCTGTGCTAGGGCATCTTAACCACAGGCTACAAGTGCTTGCTTGGATATTTTGCTCTGGGATTATTATTACTTCAACAGAGCTAAAAGGAGAAAGAGTGGAGATGGGAAAGGAGAACAGCAAATTAAAGCATTGTTTCTTAAAGATACATTTTTCCTATAATGACCAGATTTGATGGAAACAGTTCAAGGTAGGCTAAATGGCAATTTCAACTTTCAGTTGACTCTGTTTCCCACCTGATGGATGATAACTAATGGAAAGGAAAACATCAAATGAAATATAGTTGTTCATGTTTAATATTTATATGTAATGTCAATCTTCTGAGACTCTGACAAATACATACTGCACATAAAGGACCATGATCTTTACAAACTTTTATCTGTGTTTCAATTGCTTCCTGAAAATTGTTTAATGTGAAAAGCATCTTTATCTGACCACAATTTATATATATCCTGAGTGAAAGGCTCTTTAGAAGTAGCTGTATTTTTTAGCACAGGAAATTTATTGTGAAGAGATTAAACTATCCTAAATACTGTTGGATGTTCTAATTATTTTGATCTTGTTCATAAAATGCCTGAGTGATAAAGCAGTGTACACCCAATAAATAAATAAACTATCTTTTCTACCAGTGAACTTGAAGTTTCAGCTTTTTTTTTTTTCCCCTTTTCTGCAGCCGTGGCCGTGATGGCCCTGGAAAAATTCCCAAAGGAAACAAGAAAGTAAACAAGCAAGTATGTCTCCCTAAGGATTGTGGAAATTCACTTTATTGTAGTTTTAAGTAAAGAGTTTTCCTCTTTTGCTGATTGATCCATACTGAGTTCTGTCCATCTCATCCACTATGCAGCAGATCCTTAAAGAAGGAATGACCTTTGAAAATGTTCAAATGCATACAACAAAGGTCAGCTGCACAGCGATTGCTGACACCAGGGCAATCAGGATTCCGTAAGAAGAATCTCTGCAGAACTCTGATGTTAATGCGTAACAAATATAATCAGCCAAAATAATCCAAGATTGTAAAATCTCTTGAAATATATACAGTATATATTTTGTAAGCTGCCTGAAACTATTCAGAAAAAAAAAAACAAAATCCTATGACATTTGGAGATTTCAGCTCTTTCAGCTGTGTTTTTAATCTTTTATGGCAGGCTTTGAGTCTTCTGCTTCCTGATCTTTCTCTAAAGCTATCCTTTGTGTTTGACAGAACTTGACTGATGGAACTGCAAAGACGTCCGAGTTCGGCAGCAACAGCAGCAGCAGCAGCTGCAGCCGACCCCAGTCCCAGTTGAATGGAGATGGAGGCCCCCCCTCTAGAGCCAACGAAGATCCCACTGTTGGAGCATGTCCTTCAGCCGCATCACCTTGTGCCTTAGCAAGAGACACTGACTCATGCAATAACAAAAGCCCCTTTTTCGGGACGCTGGGTGGGGACTCTGAACGGTGCCCGGAGAACAAACTTCCCTTCCCAGCTCTGCAGAAAGAGGAGTGAATAGATGCCGCTGTGGGTCCAATTGGCTGGCAAATGGGGGGTGGGGTGGGATGACAAGAGAGAAGGTTTTGACCTGCCAAGGAAAGGATGGGGAAATTCAGCCCTTCAACACGCTGGCTAGAATGTAAATGCAATCAAGTGCTGGAATGGAATTATTAGCTAGGCAGGGCAGGGACAGGAAGATTGCTGTCTTGATAGCTCACATTACAACATTGGGCTAATTAATCGAATTGCTCCACTTACAGCAGATATAATACTGTGAGGTCAAGCAGCCGGCTGGGACTCTTGCCCCTGCTTTGGAGGATAACATCAGCCTTTTTGCATTCTGCCCCTCAAATTTGCCACTGTGCCAATCGGATCCAGAAAGGCGGCAATTTTTTAAGTTTATTTGAATTTATTTTTGTTTTTTAATTTTATAGGGGGAAGACTTTTTAGGGTGCGAGAATTATGAATTCTGGATTTTGGGAAGGGGGATATTTTTAAAGGAAGAAAAAGCCAGGAAGGTTTTACTTTAAAATGGGGCAGATTTTTCCTGCCTGCCTTGTTTAATTTCTTGCCAACTCCCCCACCATCAGGCCAAATAGCAGTATTGCTTTGAGGGATGGTGATGTTGGTATGAATTAAGGGATGTGTATGAGAGACAATGATTTTTAAGAGAGAAAGAGTAGTACCACCACTGCAAATTATACACAAGATGCATATAGCAGTTGGCGTGTACTTTTTATTATATATGAAAGAGAGAGAGAGATTATATTTATATATAACAAGAATAGAGCTATATATAAATATGAATGCTACAAGCCCGGAAGGGGTAAAAATGTTCCCGGGAGACAACTTGCGTTCCAAAGCGCTACGCGTTTAATGAATTAAAGGTCTGCTTCGCCAGTTGCCAGCAATTAGGTCCTATCCTCAGGTTGCGGCAGTAGATGAAGCAGGCCTCCTGATACCAGACAGAACACTTCTTATCCTTAAACAGACAAACACTTACTGTTACAATTCCAAGACTGTGAACAAATGGCTGGAGATAGCTGGGGCTATAAAAATGTGGGGGTGGATAGCCATCCAAATGGGGAAGTCATGGGGTGAGGCTGCAGAGATATCAATCTTACCCAGAAACTGGATGGGTGGGTGGGATTATACCTCTTGTCATTAAAAGGTGACATTGGGGTTGGGGGAGGTTGATTGCAGTTGCTCAGCTGGTGATCTTTTATTCTTCTCTTCCATGGGAATCCTACAAGTTCAGTACACAATCTGGGAATCTAGGATGAATCGGGCCTTTTAGAAATCACCCTGCCCACCCCCAGGCTTTGCACAATCTGCTACCAATTCTTATGCTGGTGATAATGGGAAAAGTTTTCAAAGACTTTCTGAAAACAGTTGGTCGACGTTTTCAGTAGTGTAGCTAAACTCCACTGTATACACAAGTTCCTCTCCCATTTCCCTATCCTTTTGGGTTGTCTTAAGTTGAATTGCACCTATCCTTGCAGATTATCTTGTAGAATCTGAAAGCCTTGATTTTTGGAAACTTGGTATATTCATTAGAAATGTTGTATACTGAAGCAGATTTCAAATGCAGAATGTTAATATAGAGCAGGCAGTACAACGTTTTTAAAAATCACATAATTTGGGAGAGGAAATAGAACAGGCTGAACATTTTGTTGGAAAGAATTTTTAAACCAGTTTTCCAGCTGCAATGCATGTTTCTTTCTAGTTTCTTACAACTTCTATGACATGTACCTCAGATGACTTGAGTAATCTAAAATGTGTTTTGATTTTTAATTTGTCTTCCCTTTCTGCTTCCCCCAGCAGAGGGCACATGATTAAATCACTGCGTGGAACAATGGCTGATTCCACTCCAAACCAAAATCAGAAAAATATTCTTAATAGTGCTGAGTAATTATATGAAATTAATTGCCACAAGATAAATGTTGATAGCTGTGACCATAGATCCTTTAGGGAGTGATTATTGGGCAATAAGTCAGGATAACTAAATTGAATGTATGCAATTTCAATTACTGCATAAGAAAATTAGGATTGTGTTAAAAAGGGGGGGAGGGTATTATCCAGATTTTTTACAAATTTATTTCCCTTATTTTCTGCAAATGTATAAAAGGGTAGTTTAAAATGGATTTAAAATCTGAAACAGGGTGTTTTATTTCTACAGCTGGCTCCATTCCCTTGAGTTATTCACCTACCAGAACCCAAAGTAGGAAGTCCTGATCTCCCTTCTCCCAGTTTAGCTGCCAGATCACTCTCATCAAAAGATTGGAACTGTTTGCTTCAGACAATTTTTGGAATCTTATCTGTAACCAGTTGGCTATTTTTGCTCTGCAGCTGTTGACTCAAACTCATTGAGATGGGAAATTTCTTACATTGCTCTAAGAGAGGATCTTTGGAAATGATCCATGGTTGCCAGAAGGGAGGTAGCACCTGAAAAAGATTGTCCCTTGTGGTCAAGAACTTGACAACAGCCAAAGGAAAGAGTTGATTTCAACTTTGGGGAAATAGCTAGAGTAGTCTAAAGAGTGGGAGAGCATTTTTGTTTGAAAACTATCATAGTTGTAGATGGGGAATATGGGAAGTAGACTCTATTTTAGAAAACAAAAAGCTGCTATTTAAAGTAGTTTGTGATACAGAGTTTGAATATTAAGAATAACTTGATTTTTAAAAAGTATTTCTGGTAGGTAAATTTTGGAAAAATCAGATGTTTTTTAATAGTCAAAGCAGTACACTTTTCAGCTGCAAAAACTAGTAATTCTAATTGGGTTGACATTCTAAACATTGAAAAGAGAAAGTTTTTGTTCTGCTAGGTAAATTGTGAAGAACTGACTAATTGGTGTCTTTTCTGTTCTGAAGTACTTGCTCAAGAGTTAACAAAGAGAATCATCTTGTTTAAAGATAGCAGTACTACTGAGAACCATACATTTAGAGAACATCTTACAAGCTTTCCCCCAAAACAAAAATAAAATCTTTTCCTTTTTAAAAAAAAATATTTCATATTACATCCTGTTGCAGTCCCTAAATAACATCTTAAATGTTCAACTTTCTTTTGCAAGAAAGCTTCAAAACCCAGTTGTCCAGTAAGCAAAACGAATAAACAAATCCCAACGTACCATTTAGAATACAGTTCTTTTAGCCTTGGTATCTAGGTAGCATCCTATATCTAGAGTTATAATAGCAGATATTAATCCCAAGGTTATGGACTTCCAGCGTCAAGCATCGGATGGCATTTGGAAGGGACATGTACGTCTCTACTTCTTGCAAGGAAGATCCAGCATAAATATTTGCAGCTATTATCTTTCGCTAAATGTGGAATCCAGGTCTGAATTTTTCTACAATGGCCTTAAGATTCATGCCTTTATTTCTTTGTTATGATAGCAGAATAAGACAGAACTTTAAATCACACATCAAAAAAGATTGGGGGAAATCTACTTTTTCTGGTGATATCCTAGCCTCAGTCTCAGTTGAAACAATTTGAAGAGCTCTCCATTGTGAAATGCACTCTAATCTGGGCCTAACAAGGAAGTGCCCTTCTCTTCCCAGGATGAAGGATGGGAAACATAAAGACTTTCATGTCACCGCCACAATATTTCCTGATGCAGGTTGTTTAACTCTTCAATTTGGAATGGGATCCCAAGTGAACTTTGATGAATAGTTCGACATCTTCCTTTGTGTCAACTTTAGTTTGACAGTATTCATGGAGGCAAGATTCTATACTAAGAATAACAGAAATGTCTGAGCAGCTAAATCTTAGCCAGTTCTGACATCTAATTCCAGAGCTAGAGATCTGCTTGCTTATGTTAGTCAATTATGCAGATTTCTTAACATACAGATTATTTGCTATAGTATCTCACAGTTTAGGGGCAGATAAGGCTGCCTAGTTTTCTATCGTCTTCATTTTCTAACTCTATTTCCAGTGCTTCAGAAGAGGGAGCTTTTGGGAATAGGATCAGGGTTTGATTGACTATATTGTTACGGTTCAAAAAAACCATTCTGGTCCAACCCCCATTTCTGAAGCCCTGCAGAATCCATGTGGTTTTATGGTCTGTCTGGGTTGCAGAAATTAATGAGTCTCAGGTGTAAACTAGTTCATTTTGCAAGTAATAGAAAAATATCAGAGTTCTGAACTGTGGTTCTATGGAAGTATGGAATGTGGGATTGAATATAAGTCATTTTGATTTTTTTTTAAAATCCTAATTGTTCATATTAGCAAAGATATATAAAAATGTAGTGGCCTGGGTGAAGTTTCAGATCTTGAAAATGATGCCTAAATTTAATTTGGTACAGGTATCTTTTTAACATTTTAGAAAATGGTTGTGGAGATATGCATTTGATCATTTTATACCCATGACAAAATCCAACGTTTGAAGATCAAATTTTACTTAGTTTTGATCTGGAATATGCAGCCTTAAGCCAAACTAGTAGAAAATGAAATTTGAAATAATGTTATTCAATTTCCCTTGATAAAAATTATCCTGGATATTTTTTTTAAACATGTAGATGATTGAGGCATGATTTTGTTGTTTACTGTCTGCTGATCCAAAACAATAGAAGGTATCATGCAGCTTTAAAATACTCAATAGAAATGCAAAGTGCTTCCCTAGGGGCTGTAAAAGGGAAAATGAAAACATGCAGTTCAAAGTCCAGTGTTGTATCAGAGCCAAAGAGATGGATAAAATTACTGATTTTGTTCTCCTTTCTGGATCCAAAGAATCAGCCATTTCTCCATCAATATATTTAGAATTCTGAATGTATTTTGATTTTCACCTCAGTTGGTCAAGGCATCTTTTACTGGCATAAGTTAATGCTTTCACTTATATGACCATTTCTTAAAAAACGTCTCTGATGTGATGCCCATTGCTCCGCCGTATGAGAGCCAGATGACATGACCTTCTTAAGTCCACAGTAAAAAAGCAATAATTTGGCAGGTTTTTTTAAGCAACAGTGGATTTGCATATGTTGTTGCAAAAATTTACTGTTTTAATTATACTGCAGTTCCCCAAATCAGGTCAGCCTGGTGTGGTTCCTGTTTGCAGACCTAAAATAGGAATATTTTATGATGAAGTCATTCAAACTGGAGAAAGGTTTTGTATTTAAGCCTTTCTTTGAGAGAATTAAGTTTAGAAGGGCTCCTCCCCAGCCTAAGTTTTAGGATAGAGCTGATTAATATCATTTGGGGTTCTACTTTTGCAGAATGAGTGTCTTCTAGGGACCCTTTTCTCTTTTGATCAGAATAGCCTGCCCCAGTCCACTGGCTAAGGAATTTGGAGGTCTAAAATCTAACACATGGCTGGGGAGAGAACCAGATTGAAAAAGGTTGGATTAGAATTACAGCAGGAGCGTTGTGCTACAGTGGGTTGTGCTTTGAAAAACAACAGGTAAGATTTTCATATTGTTGTCTTTATTTGAAGGCAAAAGAATGCAAATTCCCTATCTTTTCCTGAACTAGTAGATGTATTTACAGTAGTTACTAAAATTTTTGAGGGATCAAAAATCAAATGTTAATACAGGTTACACTGTGCCTTAAATAGTAATGTTAAGATTAATTCAAATTGAAACCCCGAAATGACCAACTTTCAAACTGATGTTTTTAAATAACAGTTTCTGACATTGAGGTCCTCTTGTGAAACCAGAAATCTAAAGTATTGCTTTGGAGTTGAGGGGAGGGTTCAGATTTCAAAGATGCTAAATTCGTAGCCCTCAAACTCTTGTATCTGAATTTAAAAATCTGGAGTGTTTCATTTCAAATATGTCACTGCAGATGTTTACCACTGCTGATTATTTGGTTAAAAAAAAAAAAAAAGAGTTATTGTAAGTTTAGCCTGTTTGTGATCTTAGAGAAATATGGGAGTAAAAATCTAAATATACAAAGAAGCATCTATTTTTTTCTACCCTTGCACTCTAGAAAGCTGGAAACTTAGTGCTAGTGCCTGTGAAACTTAGACATTTTAAAATAGTAATGATAGATCAGGGCTGTCAAACTTGTGGCCCACGGGCCAGATGGGTCACATGTTGCCCACGCCCGATTTAGTGAAGGGGGGGAGTTCCCATACGTCACGTGATGCTGCCATGAGGATGTGAATTTGACACCCATAGAATTTTAATGAATATGGAATTTTAATGAAAAGGGAGGATTTTTTTTGTATCTGTGAAAAAACTGTATGGATTACTAGAAACAAAACGGTTGCAATTAGTTGCAAATGTCCAGTTCATTGAGGTTGATTTCTAGGGCAATGTTGCAATTAACTGACCCAAAGGTTTTCTCAAGTATTTGTGAAACTAGGTCGTTCCTTTTCATTTATTTCTGTAACCCTTTTGCCTGGTATTCCCCATTTTAGTGCCCTCCATTTGAGATGGACTTCAACTCCCATAATCCTTAGATTATGGAAATTGAATTTAAGATGTTTTGGAGAGTTCCTTGCTATGGGATCCTGGTCTAGATTCCCTCTAGAAATGGATCTTTGTGTTAGTATAGATTGTCAAGTATTTATCCCAGTGAATTAAGGCCCACTTAACTCCACCTATGTTGTCATGTTTATTGTCATCAATTGCTGAGTTAGCATATTGTGATGTTGAAAGTTCATTGAAGTAATCTGATGCTTCTTTACCCATCATCCAGTGAATCTTAAATTACCAATGTAACAAAGTGTTTTTCTGAGTTCAGACTGCATCCTTTAAAACAGGGGTCTCCAACCTTGGCCACTTTAAGCCTGGCGGACTTCAACTGCCAGAATTCTGGGAATTGAAGTCCACCAGGCTTAAAGTGGCCAAGGTTGGAGACCCCTGCTTTAAAATATAGAAAGACATCTTTTAGGGTAGAAATATAAAATTAATCTGTTTAAGCTTGCTATATTCGGTTGCAGTTCTGAACTTCTAAAGCATATTTCATGAAGTCCAAAAACCTTTGTAAGGATTTGACCCATCAGATCATAGACATGGGGTTTTAGCATGCTTCCTTCATAATTTTGTCACCAGGGAGGGAGGGTGGGAAAGTTTAAAAGCAACCTGTTGACCAAGATTGCTTGCCTTTCTCTTAGGAGTCATCCCATTCTGAGGCAGTACTGAAAATTGTGACTCTGTGGCTAGCAATTCCTAAGCTTTTGCTACCAGTTAACCTGGCTGGAACTCTTATGAAAATGGAATATTCCAAATATACTTTCAATATAATATATACTTGAAAAGACTAGGGAGCCTTTTCAGGGAGGGACAGCTTTTAACTTTTTCTGGTGTGGTTTAGAATTCCACTTTTTCTTGGATTCAAAATCAAACAAGTGAACCCTTGGATCCCTGGGGGAAAGTGATAAACATTACAACAGGGACATGTTTCTTGTGGAGGGGAATGGGGGTGTCCCAATCCACAAATTATACATAGATACACTTGAGCCTGTGAAGAGGACACAGTGCCACTAACTAGCCATTTGGGCCAGAGAACCACCATTTCCCCCCCATCACTCAACTTCAAATGTAACTTAGTCAAACCTTAACTGTAGCTACTTGGATGAAAAGCCCCATTGTCTTTTCTTCTAAGTAAGCATGGTTAAGATTAGGCCACACAAGTCCTACACAAACTACAATGTGTTCTTTTTTTATTTTTAATGTAGTTAGCAGAATTTTACTACCAAGGTTGAATCATTATAGTAGCTAACTTACAACATGTACTTTGCTAAATATGCATGTACTGCTATTTTTAATTTTTTATTCTTTCCATTCTCTCCCCTCCCAAAAAACTTTTCTGCTTTTTGGTTTTATCTGTGCTGATTTCTGTTTTGAAGTCCACCTTTAATGTTTAAAGGAAACCTAATGAACACACCTGTTACAAATCTTTCCATTTTTAACTGCTATTTACTGGTCATTGCTTAAAGTCAGACACTGTTGCTCATTTTCTAGTTATTTTTCAGATTAGATTTTTGTCCTCAATTTTGAAAAATCAAACCTTTCTTCCCACAAGCACCATATCTGTCTATAATATTACCCTTTCAGATGGGATGTACACCTTTTCTGATTATAACCATTGCTCTTGTATTTTTGGTAGATGCTTTGTTGATAGTAACTAAATGCCTAGTGAGATTTTTAAAAGTAAAAACAAACTCAGTTGTTATTTTAAGCCAGTCTTTTCCCTCATACTTTCCTTGAGTAACCTTGACATTGCATTTTTACCAGATATATATCCCTCCACAATTGCCTTTTAAAAATGTTTAGCCTAAGATTTTAGCTTAAAAAAATACAAATCAATAATTTTGCTGAACAGAGTAAATCTGATTTTTCTTGTTAGTGATCCCGTCAATTGCAAGTTTCATGCTTTATTTATATGGGAAGTTAATGATCAATACATTATTCCCTTCTACCTTTTAAAAATATTTCTTTTTATGCTAATTAACACCTGTTCTTAGTGGATGGATAAATGTTATCTTTACTGTCCCCAATCTTGATAATCAAATTCCTATCTCCCCAATCCTTGCACCCCACAACATACTCCATAGATTGTTGGGTTTTTTAATCAGTGTAAGTTTGGACAGGTTGCTCTAAATCAGGGGAAATTTGCAGTAGGTTTGTGATCAGAAAGCTTGGGTGTCTTTTGGGAATGTTTTTTGCTGGTGGAATCTTGGTGCGCTGTTCATCTGTTGATGATGGAGAAAGACTTACAGTGCTTAATAAAGTCTATTCTTTTAGTAAAGAAAAAGTAGTGTCTCTTTTGTTTTACGCTCTGTTTAATGAGGCCACCATTTCAAGTCACTACTAGGTATGAGCTGCAGCTTCACAAGAGGCTGCTGGAGGGGAAAACTCCAAATTGTAACATGCAAAGAAGAAATCAATTTCATTAAAAAAATAGTAATTAAGAGTGCCAGTAGCCAAATTTCAGCAGATGTTACTTCTCTCAATCATAGAACATTATGGTTTGTATTCTATGAATTACATAGAATGATATTTATCAAATTTATATGGCTGTCCTTATTAGAGAAAGTGGCTCTCAGCAGTGTACAACATCCAATGAAACATAAATATAAAACAATCATTACTGAAAATAATTGTAGTTATTTAAAAATAAAAGTAAAACATTAGAGCTATAAAAGCAATTTTTTTGGAAGAAAAAGAAACAATAAAATAAAATAAATGGGGGGATGTTAATAATAACACCCACCTCACTAGCTCACCCAGGTCCCTAGGCCTGCTGACATAACAAGATCTTGAGGCACCTTCAAAAACACAGGAGAGATGAAACTGATGTTTCATCTGAGGGAAGATTACACAACATGAGTGTGATGGCAGAAAAAGTCCATAGCCTGGAGTCTACCAAATACATATTAACTGAAATTAGGTTTTATTTGTATATTCATAAAACAATGATCAGCATGGATAAGGTAATATCTTAAGGAACAGTTGAACAAAAAATGAAATTTGAGAACAGATCTTGGCCTGAAACATATAATTATGCCACTGTAGATTTACTTGTGCCTACTATTCCTTGACATAACTACATACAGTCCAAAAGACAGTACCACAAATATATAATTTATGTTATAACTAGGCCCACACTTTTTCTAATCTGTTGCAAAATGGTTATAGTTCAACTCAATCTTTCTATGGTAATGGGCAATGAATGATTTAATTAGCTAAAATGTTGTGATGGTTACTGAATACAGATGGAATACTTGGCTTGGCTAGAAAACTCTCTTGAAGTCAAATCCTAAAGAGTGGGAAAAACAGTCTTTTTGATTTCTGCTCAAAAACATAGATAGCACTTTAATCTTGCAGGGAAACCTACTGCATTATCAGTCATAAGGATTAGCAGTACATAATTCTAGGCCCCAATTCTAACTCAGATTTAGGATTCATGCAACAGTGTTCCAATCCTCAGAAATCTAGCAAAAAAAATATAGCAACCCACAGATTACAGGAAATTAGATACAGATTGGAATCTAGGTTTTAGAGAAAATTGCACCTTTGTTATGCTTTGCTGTTTCTGATTCTTTTCTGCGTTTATGAGCGAGTGCACATTTTTGATTGAAGAGAACTGGTTTGAGTGTTGTTTTTAGAATCACAAATCATCACAACACAACATAACACAAATCATCCATCAGTGTGACCCAGGTAATTTCTATCCGGTGCCATTACCTAAATCTTGATTAAAAAGGGTTTAAATAATCCACTTTATTTTGGGTACATTGAAGCTAGAGCACCACTATTTTCTTTATAAACTTCTCTAAAAAGGGAAGACTGAGAGAGAGAAAAAGCTGGGTATCTGTACCATGAATAGTACCTCATCTTGTGCTGATGAATAACCTTGCCCAGTGGCTTCATGTACACGTTCATTGCTCCATGGTGGAAGAACTGGAGAAAGCACCAAACCCTGAGGCACTCTTTAAATCGGGTCAAATGTGGCACTCTTTCTCCCCCCACACCACCATATCCACTGACTGGAACTGGTCTCAAAGGAAGAGAATCAGCATAATACAGTGCTGCCCACACCCAACCTCTGGAGCCCATCTAGAAAACTACACTTAAAAAGTATAAAAAATTGCTGACAAGTCAAGAGCAAGGATGGACAAACTACCCCTTTCCCCATCCAAAAGTGCCCCCAATGCCATTATGGTCCTGTAACCAGGCCTGAATCCAGACCGAAAGGGGTCCACTTAGTCTATTTCACTGAGGATCTTCTGAAGCTGCTGTGTGACCACCTTCCCTAAAAAGCAAAGGTTGGAGACTGGGCAAAAGGCTTTTACAAGTGTATTTCCTCCCAAATTACACAAAATCCTAAATTTAAATTTCGTGCTGTCCACCAACCCCATTCTGCCTTTTACCCTAAAATAATTGCAACATAAAAGCCAGCTTGGTTTAGGCACCAGGCTCCTAGGAAACTAGAGACTGAGTTTGAGGCCAATGCTTCACCTTCAGCCCTAGGAAGAACAGAAGGGCAAAGACAAATCACTTCTGCAAATGTTGCCAAGAAAACTATAGGAACCCATCTAGACAGTCATGTTTAAAAAAAAACACCAGCAGATTCCTAAACTTCATTCGCACACCAAGCTCCATCACATGCTCCATTTCACTTTGTACAGGTAGTCCTCAACATACGACCACAATGGAGCCCAACCTTTCTGCCGTTAAGGGAAACATTTATGAAGTGAATTTGCTCCATTTTATGACCTTTCTTGCCACAGTTAAGTGAATAATTGCAATTGTTAAGTCAGTGTCATGGTTGTTAAGTGAATCTGGCTCTCCCCCCCAACTTTGCTTGTCAGAAAGTCGCAAAGGGGGATCACGTGACCTCCCCAGCACACGGCAGCCGTCATACCTATGAGTCGGTTGCCAAGCTTCTGAATTTTGATCATATGGCCATAGGGAGGCTGCAACGGTCGTTAAGTGTGAAAAACGGTCATGAGTCACTTTTTTCACTGCCGTTGAAACGTTGAACGGTTACTAAATGTAGACTGTTTGTAAGTCGAGGACTACCTGTAGCGCAGAGCCAGTTTCATACATATCTTATGTTCCATGCAGTCGTCAACCCCACGAAATAAACTCGGCATTTCCCCCCACAAAACACAAAGGCTGAATTTTGAAAAAATAGGCGGGCACGCAGATGATTAGGCGGCTATTCCCAGGGCAGGAAACGAGCTCTGGCAGGGACCCCCCCCATCTCGGCGTTGCGCTAAAACCCGGATCCTCCCATCGCTTCCGGTATTATCCGCCGTGTCAGAAATAACCCGAATATCCTGCCTTCTCTCGTGACGACCGAGGATGCTCTATCCGCCGCCCCGTTTATCTCTATGGTGGAACGCTCTCCTTGACCTGCTTCCCTAAATGGCTGCCGCAATCGTCGTTGGACGTTGCTTGTCTGGCGGCCCCAGCGCCACTCTCAAGATGGCTTCCCCGCGCTCCCGTGCCTTGCCTCTCCTAAGATGGCCGCCAGCCCCTCCTCTATTCCCTTCCTCTCCCTTCCCTTGTTTTGAATAAAACTTTATTGGGAAGCTGGAAAAGAAAACCCCAGGACCTTAGGCCTCGCGGAGGCCTTTTCAGCGGCCGAAAAGCCTAGAGGAATTGCTTTGCTTCGGGAAGGCCTCGATCCCCGTCCTGGCGTTGTCGCTTCCGCCGGGGAGAAGGTGCCGGGATCTGGCGTGCAGAGAGATCGGCAGAATCTCGCGTCCGCCTTCGGCTCCTCCGGGGCAAGAAGAAAGGGGAGAGGCGGGGGAAACATTTTGATTTAAAAGAGGGAGAGCCTCCACCACCACCACCACCAAAGACAAGATCGTGGGAGTAAGGGGGAGCTCGGATGGGCATCGTCGTGTGGGGGGAGAGGAAGGGAGGGAGACAATGATTTCGCTCTTTCGGGGAGAAGGGAATACGGAGCTCGTCCTTGGAGAGCGAGGGAGCCGTAGCGCGCTTTGTTGGGCTTGAAAGAAGAGCTGAGGGTCTCTTTCCCCCCGGGGACGAAGTGGGAGAAGAAAGAAGGGAAGCGGACTCTACCGATCGCACGGAGAGACTCCCCTTAATTTGGGAGGGAGGTCGGGGGACACCCCCCCACCTTTCCCCTTCCCTCGGAAGGGGAAAAGGAGCCTGCAAACTTCTGAACGGAGCGGGGAGGAGGCGCTGCGACCTTATTTTAGGGGGGAGAGAATGTTTCGGAGGATTTCGGATTCTTAGGGAAAGCCCTTGAGGTTTGTCCGAAACGGCTTCGGAAAGGCGATCTGCGGAGGATTAACCAGTTTTTTTTTTTTTGCTTGCTGGTTTTGTTTTGTTTCGGGGCCCCAAAAAAAGGGGGGGGGGGAAGCCGGCCGGATTTGAGGCTCACAACTGCATTTTGCACAAAAAGTTGGTGCCTGAGACGAGGGTGCGTTGTGCGTGAATGAATTTTTTTTCACCGTCACTTAACCCCAGCTGGGACAGGACTTTTTCCTTCAGGCCTCGGCATGAGAAGCCTCTCCGGCTTGCCCTAGGGGACAGTTTGATATCATTTTGATTCCTGAGGGTCTTCCTTGGCTTGAACTTGGAGCAGCCCCTTCCTCCACCATGGCCTCTGTCCCAGTGTATTGTCTCTGTCGCCTGCCCTACGATGTCACCCGCTTCATGATCGAGTGTGATGCTTGCCAGGACTGGTTCCATGGCAGGTGAGAAACAAAACGCGGAGTGGAAATTGCTGTTTGCAAACCTTGGGCACGCTGAACTGCCTAAGCCTGTTTTCTCTTTGGGTGCTAATGTAAATGGACGGTTTCCAGGGCATGGGCAACATATAGTAGCACTAAGTCTTAGCGGATTGTTGCTTTCAGAACTGTTTAGCTGGGTCAGATTAAGATTTATATGAAATTCACACTGCAAAAAAATTCAGTGAGGCATTATTTAAAAAAAAACCTTGTCCCTAGTAATTAATGGTACCCTATCTCTACATTGGGATGCTTGCAGTAGTCTGAGGCAACAAATGTTGAGAGAGTCGGAGGATTAAATCTATACAAAGGTGCTCATGGCATGCTTCATATACATGTTTTTTTCTGGCAACAGAACTCAGGTACATAACTAAAATGAGTTAAACCAAAGGTAAGTGATGAAGTTGGATTCCCAATTAACCAGCATTGTAAAGAATTCAGAAATAAGGGAATCGTATCCCGTAATTCTGAAAGGGTGTTATTTGTTATCATTGCCTTAAGCTCTAATAACGCCAGTCAACTTGGACTGAAGTAAGTTTGCATTGCCACTTGTCCTCGTGCAACCAAAGTGTTTTGAGTTGGGTGCACTAAGAAAGGGTGAAATAAATAAATTCCCTCAGGTAAACAGGCATTCATTGTCTCTGGAATGACCTGCTCAAGGATAAGCAGAATCAAAACTTAAAGTACACTACAGCTTTTAGCCTATTGTTGTTGTGTTTTAAATCCAGACCACTTCCTGTTCATTTTTACCTCAGACAAATTTGTGTAATCATTTTATGCTGAAGAGGACTTTTTGTTAAGTTATTGCTGAATGATAGTCTTTAGTCTGTAGGATGTTTGAATAAATCAAAGTGGACTTGGATAATAGTTAAGCTTCATAGGGAACTGCTTGATGTTTTGCCTCAAGCCCAAAATATGGCTATTGAATTAGGCTGGTTAGAATATGAAAAGGTTTCTTGGATTGGATCAGAGACAGATCTCCCATCAAGCAAAATGTAGGCTCTTTTCCTCCAGTATCTTCCCCAGGCACCCTCCCTATCTTTAGACTAGAAGCACTAGACATTCAGAATTCACCTGTACCGCCTGTGATTCAGAGTTGCAATAGTTTCCTGGATCTGGTCATCCAGGCTAGACATTTGGAGAAAAGACATTTGGGTCTAACTTTTTAAAGTCAGTGTTGAGCAAAGTAAGCAATTTTCTTTCTCTCTTCAAGTTGCGTTGGAGTAGAAGAGGATGCGGCAGCCAACATTGACTTGTATCACTGCCCCAACTGTGAACTGCTTCACGGACCATCTGTCAGTAAGTTTATATTTTACACTTCCAAGAAGATAAAATACGATGTAAACAAACATACTAATGACTGTGTGGTTGCTATTAAATTGCAAAACACATTCCCGAATAAGAATGTAAAAAAAAAAAATTGTAGCTGAACAAGGTCTGCCAGCTAAAGGAAACTGAAGAGAATCTTTCTGACAACTTTGCACAGCTCTTCCTGCATGCCTAGCCCAGTTTCCTTACCTTTATGGGCTGCTGTTCTACTGTTTATATTATTTTACAGTGAGTGACAGGTCCAGCATTTTTATGATGAGTAAATAGCTACCAAGTTTTACTTATATCTACAGCTGTTAAAATTCTGTTCATCCATTTCTACTTCAGATAGGCGCATTGAGCAAATGTGTGTTGTCTGGCTCTAGATACATAATTTGTGTGCTTATTATTCATTCTAATTATATAATCAAATAAATAATAAACATACATTGCACAATCTATTTTTAAAAGCCTTCATTGATCTAGTCAACTTGTTAGCTCAGCCCCAATAGGTAATTTTTTTCAGCAACTCTTTTGACTTCTGAAATTCCAGTAGATATTGATGGCATTTTTCAAGCTTATGGTTTGCAATAATCATGTCATAATTTTTAATGAGTTGTTCGTATGTTTTTATAAATCATATGTTGGTGTTCTGAAAGATGATTATTGATATTGGGCAGGCTTACTTCATCACTAGGCTTGCCAGATTCTTCATAGGAGGAAGGAGCATTATGTTGGCTGCCTTGAGTTGAGCAAAATAGAGATGGTATATCATCTTCTTCTTCATCATCATCTCTGCACTGCTGTCATTGAATTGCCTACGTGTGCTTGTATATATTTTGATTACCTCCCTCCCTCCCTCAGTGAAACGGCGCCGAGGAAATCCAAAACAGTCTGAATCCTCTGTGAATAAAGAGGTTGGCAAGACAGTGAAGACTGGCAGTAGTCAATTCATCAAAGAACTTCGCAGCAGGACATTTCCTAGGTGAGATCATGCTTGATGGATATTTTAGCCATTACAGAAAAAAGAAAAAAGGGCATTTCAAATAGCCAATGTTGTGGAATGACTGGTTGATTTCTAGAATTAGAATTAGAATTCTAAGTGCGATTGGACACACAAGGAATTTGTCTTGGTGCAAATAGTTGAAGCTTTTATTTCAGTTCCTCAGGGCATTTTTTTTTTTTTTTTTGTAAAACTTGTTCAAAAACAATTCCTCTGCTCATGAATGGGCAATCTTTAATGAAATACAACTTCCAGGAGCTTTCACTATTAGCTCTCCTTTAGAAGGATGCTGGGAGCTGTAATTCTGCAACTTCTGAAATGCCTTGCCATGATTTACTGATCTGTGGTATCTTGGATAGCAACAATTGGGCATGGTGGAATTAAACTTGCCCAGGAATAACGTCAAGACTGCTTTAACTTTGGTGAAGCAATTAAATACATTTATTTCTTCAGTGCATTTTGGGGTTTTTCCCAAGATTTTGTGTTGCTTCTTTATATTAAGGCAGTGGTTCCCAACCTTTTTTTCGCCCCGCACCCCTAAAGAAATTTCACTCGAACCTCGCACCCCCTGAAATTTAGACTTTAGGAACTACTGAACGCGTTAAATATATGGTAGGATTGAATCTTTTCAGCTATGTATGTGACGGCCACTAAATAACGATACTTAACTCTAAAATGAAAACAAAATTAATCCATTGCATAATAAATAAAAATGCCAACATATAGCCAATATCCTATTATTTACCCGGACTTTTCTCGCACCCCCTGGAATATCGTCTCACACCCCCAGGGGGTGCGAGCACCCGAGGTTGGGAACCCCTGTATTAAGGTATTTATTGAAAAAGTTTCAAGAGTAGTATTCTTTTAATTTGAGGGGAAAATATTTGAACAATAGGTTTGGATAATAGCCCATTTTGACAGAATCTGGAGAACAAGTTGCTTTTTGGTAGAATCTCCTTCTTTCCTATCCGGATTGCTCCACTATTTATTGTCACTGTTTCCTCCAGCACCAGAATAGCTGTCTCTACAGGGAGACTCTTTGCAGCTGCCCCACCTTACAAGCAGCTGCACAGAGGTCTCCAAAGACATAGCCAAACAGCTGCTGAAGGAAAAGGAATCAAAATAATTCTGTTTCTTCCTCCATGCAAATGTCTAATTTAAATAAAAGGAAAGGCAGTTTGTAAAGGATGCTGAATGTTTTAATATGTACCAAATGTTGCTTCAAGACCTCAAATTATGAAGCATTGTTTTAAATAATGATTTAAATAAATGTTTAAATAAATGAATTAATGTTTAAATAAATGTTTAAATGAATAAGTAAATAAATGCTTTAAATAAAAATAAAATTTTATTTATAACTACATTGGAACCTAGAGTAGTAGATTAGATATAAAAGCAATAAAAATAAAAATAGAGTCAACCATCTGCTTTATGACAGTCATGAAGTACAAGGCAGCCAAAATTTATCAGGTTTACAAGTGTAACATACAGAGTATGTGTCTATTACACAATATCATTGCAGAGGACAACTGTTTCAGTGCTTACCCCGCCTCCCCATTGCTTTGGGTCTTTCCTCCAACTTAGGCCATTTTAACCAGAGAATTCTGGGAGTTGTAGTTTTAATGTATCTGGAGGGTACCAAATTGGAAAAATGTGCAGTAGAAAACAGCAGTGTGTGGCCTTGGTTTGACTGTCCCTCCTGCTTCCTCAGTGCGGATGATGTGATCCTAAAGCCAAGCGGAACACAATTGACTGTGGAGTTCCTGGAAGAAAACAGTTTCAGCGTGCCTCTCCTGGTCCTGAAAAAGGATGGTCTAGGCATGACTCTTCCTCCACCATCATTCACTGTGCGTGATGTGGAGCATTATGTTGGTGAGTGCTAGGAGAGTGGGTTGATTGACAGGCAAACTTCCGTTGGGTGACCTGAGGGAGCGCTCTCTTGCAAGGGCCAGCAGCATGAAGCTCTCTACATGCCTTGCAGGGCAGCTTCCACAGTTTTTTTCTCACTAACTTAATTGGAGGGAACTGAAGTCCAAAATATCTGCATCCCACTACTTTGCAGGCTATAGCTAGTACCATAGGCCACAGAGAAAGCTAAAGGTCGTTTTTTCCTAAAGGGAAGTGTTTTTTATGTGTTTTTTTTTTTATACAAGGAGAAGTATTATCTGGCATTAATATTAGTCATTCACTTCTATGCAGAGGTCAAATGACCTCTTATCAGAGATTGGTGAAACAAAGCCGCACTGTTTGTCTTCACAGGCTGCTTAGATTAAACTCATCCCTCAATTTCCAACACTAATGAGGAATGTATCCACTTGAACTATGGCCAAGGATGCGGTTCTTCTCTGTCACTGCATCTCAGCAAAGATTCTTCAATTTGCAAAAAAATTAAAGCTTAAGGAAAGGAGAGAACTATATGTTTAATTGAGCCACAGTTTGTTGCAGTCATACTGTTTGCAAGCACATCTGTTCATCATGGCTGTGTGGCTACACAAGGAAGGTAGGGTGCATTTGGAAAAGTCATAAGTCTGGGCTGGAAGACAAAAATCCCTTCTACTGTCACATCCCAGCAATCGGTATTTAAAGTATGGTGACTAGTATTTAGGAGGCAACCATAGTATTCATAGCCACTGTTCCTTTCTAAATTTGTTCAGTCCCTTTTCAGAGCAGTCCAAACTCGCTGTCTATATCTGCTGATGGGTGAATTACATAGTTTAACTAATAGCTGTGTAAAAATGTTTCTCCTTCTTAGTCTTTGGGAGGGATATCCGAGAGAGAGAGAGAGGGAGAGAGAGAGAAGCAGGAAAAAATATGGCCGTGTTACCTGTGCTGTGCAAGATACTTCGTTCTGTGATACAGTATCCATTTACCCTCCTTCATTCCAAGTTAGACACTTAGAGTGGTGTGGTGACCTAGTGGTGAAGATGCTTGCCACCAACTCAGAAAGTTGAGCGTTCAATCCTAGGTAGTAGCAGATGTTTCTCTCCTAAGGCGCAAAAAAACTCAGAACCTGCTATGAACTCCACTACGCATCAGGAAGGGGATCCGGCTAGTAAATGCTCAGCTCCATCCAGTTGCCCCGGCTCTATCCTGAATAGCGACCGCAGGATTGTAAAAAGAGTTTATTCCAAGTTAGAGACTTAATTTCGGTGATCTTTCGGCAGAGGGGTAGGTATTCCATTCCCCCTAATCATTGGGGCTGCTTTTTTCTGCAATTTTTCTAGCTCTATGATATTATAATATAATATTAATAAGGTAATAGATTCGGTGCATCCCCCTAGAGATATTCCTCAAATCTTCAGCTCTCATTCCTTTTCACTTTTCTTCCTGTTCTGCAGATATAAAGATATATATATATTCTGCAGATGTAGAAAGGTCAAGCTAACTTTCTTTCCTTGTCCACTAGAAGAAAATCTGTTCCCACCTTTTGCTATTCTTACTGATAGTGCAGATATCTTGGAAAGATTGACAAGGAAATGAATGTTTCTTTCATTGTAACAGTTATTAAACTGAATTAAGAACACATTCTTTATAGCTTTCATACTTCACTTTTCTACAGGAATTTGTGGCTTATGGTGTTTACAGTGCAAAAAAAAACAAAAGATCCAGCACAGGAATTAAATAGCTTCTTGTATTTATTTGTTTTGGGCTACTGTTGACTAACAGCAATCCTCAAATTCAGGCATGTGGTACTTATAACTACTGAGCTGGTGCTCAAGTTTAATTCCCAGCAGTGCTAATCAGCATGTACAATGATAAGGATGTTAGAAGTTCTGATATAAGTTCCCCAGTCTAACTCCAAGTTGTAATTATGGACCCAATAAATCTAGGCCTGAGAAAATGCTATATGAGCCCTTGCTTCTGGAGGTGCTGATACTTACCCACCCTTTGCTCAAAGAAATCAGATATTGGTTAACCTTGCCTGACCAGCTAGTTCCTAACTACTGTTTAGTTTTCTCTCGTTCATAGAGGTGAATAAGAGACTTTCAATCAATAGCAGTGATTGTGTAGCTGTAGGCTAAGGCCTCCTTGAACCCCTGCAGAATTTTTTTTTATAATTCCTCAATTTCAGACATTACCCTGAGTCATGATTTGTTCTAATGATAGCTTGTTGAATAAGCTATAGTGCCTGGGTTCACACAGCTACTATGTCAAAACCAGACAAAACACATTACTTCTGATATTTCTCCACAAGCCAGTTCACTTACCATCTTCTTCTGGAGCATGCAGTTCTCCAAAATTGTTAGGAATATTCCTCATTTTGATGCAGAGTGTCCAAAAAAAGTATATAAGGCATCATTGTATCTTGGTTGTTCCTCAAACTTGATATGACATATGCTAGATAAGGGCAACTTAAGGCCCTCCAGATGCTTTGGAGTTCAACTTTTATCAGTCCCAGCAAAGGGCAAGCAAGCATGAGAGTTATAGTTCAGAGAATGATAGATGACATCAGCTTGCCTGCCTTCCCTAAAGGAGATTCAGATACTCTTAAATGCGTAAGGCAACCCTGCTTCCCCCTGTTGCAAGCTGAAATGCTATTCAAAGTGAACGTAACTTCCGCTGTTGCTTTTGTGGGCTGGCTCTCCCTGAGAATGGCTTGTTAATGGACAATCCAAGTGCAACATCCTATGTTGTAATATAGAACCAAAGCATTTGTATGAATGCAGGGTTTGGAAAGGGAAAATCCTTAGTTGAATTTTGAAAGTAAGAGTAGATACGTATGTGTGTAGCAAGCAGCCTAGCAGCCTTTGACAAAATGACATTCTAGCCCTTGGGGATAAGTTGGAGTTGCTGACCAAGGTGCTGGAGGAAAGGACCACTAGAGGGAGATGCTTGCATCACTAAGCTTCCAATTAGTTTGCTGCCTGTCCCACAGTCTACCTCAGGGGCACAACGCAGGGAAATACAGCTGCTGCTGCTGCTTCCTCCCAGCTGACATGCTCAACTTGAGGTGTATCTCTTAACAGGTGCAGACAAGGAGATTGATGTCATTGATGTGACACGCCAAGCTGACCTCAAGATGCGCCTGGGTGACTTTGTCAGCTACTACTGCAGCAGCCGCCGAGAGAAAGTGCTCAATGTCATCAGTCTGGAATTCTCAGAAACCAGGTAAAAAAGTACAGGGAGGTTGCAAGAAAGGGTGAATGAGACAGCGAAAGCAGTCCAGTTATTTTTGTCCTACTCTCCATCCCCGCCCACGTTGGGAGAACTTGGATCTGCAAGATCCTGTGTTTTGGCATCAAGATGTATTATTCCCCCACCCCCACCCCAGAATGGTTTTATTTAGCCTGAAGGGGCTACAAAGAAGTTGTCCATTTTGTTCCACCCTTCAAATGGGAGGTGAAGGCTAATACCGGCTGAACATTCTGAGAAATCAATCACAGGTAGTCCTTGATTTACAACTGGTCACTTAATGACTGTTCAAAGTTATGACTTGCCTGAAAAGGGGGACTTACAACCTAAATCCTAAATTCTGATGGTCAGGAGCCCTTCCCCACAGGGTCACATGACTGCGGTTTGGGTGCTCAGTTGCAGCATCAGACAGTTGAAACCGTGCCACAGTAAATAATGGGTTCACTGAACGACTGCTCCTTTCACACAGCCAACCACTGGGTTTGCTTAATGACCACTGCAAGAGAGCATAAAATTAAATTGGTCATGTGACTGACCCATTTTACAACTGTTACAACTTACAAAATAATGCGCAAGCTCTGTTACAGTTATAACTCAAGCGCTACTTTTATTATTATTTGGAAGACACTGAGTTGTAATTCTTCCTTTCTCACAAATGAGGATGGAGATGTTTCTTCCTGCCATATTTCCCTAGATGCAGTGGTGGAGGGTGTGGGAAGGAACAGACCATGGATTTAAGCATCAGGAGGTAGTCTCCACCAGCCACCCGAAAGCATTCTCAGGAGTCTTTTGGAAGGCAATGAGGTTGTTTATTTGCCTTTGCAAATTTTTCAGGTTGTCTAATTTGGTGGAGACCCCAAAGATTGTGCGCAAGTTGTCCTGGGTGGAGAACCTGTGGCCAGGAGAGTCAGTCTTTGAGCGTCCCAGCGTACAAAAGTACTGCCTGATGGGGGTGCGGGACAGCTACACGGACTTCCACATTGACTTTGGAGGCACCTCTGTCTGGTACCATGTCCTACGGGTAAGAATCTGGTATATGGGATAAAAGAAGGATCCTTATGCAAAGCTTCAGAACTGGCAGAATGCCTTGGTGATGTTTGAATGGTCTTCCCACTGCTTCTTTAGTTTTCAAGGTTTTCTTGTACTGGTGTAATTGAAGGAGGAAAGTAAGAGTAGTTGGAGTAGCAGCGTAAAATAAGTCACAAAGTTACATTCTGGTGTGGTATAGTGCAGTCAGATCAGTTAGTGAATTTCCCTAGGGCAAATGAGAACTAGGCAACATTGAATTCATTCTTGCCACAGGGACTCCAGGTTGTTGGAATGCCTTTTATGGCTTCATACTGACAGCCACATGATTTTTTTTGTTATTAATGTCTGACAAGGATTCTTGTTAAAAGAGTTCAAAAGCATTTTGTGGAGGTGTCAGTGTGAAGAAAATATACTGAATCCACAGAAGAAGGTATGTAATTGTTTTAATTTATCTATTTCTCATGTTTTAAGATGAGAACCTAGTTGGTTTAGTGGTTAAAGCATCAGACTAGAAATTGGGAAGTGATGACTTCAGTCCTGTCTTAGGCACAAAGACAGCTGGGTAGTTTGGGCCAGCCATTCTCTCTTGGCCTTAAGAAGAAAGCATAGGCAAGTCACTTCCAAAATCTTGGCAAAAAAATGAGCAGGGACTAGTCCAGGCAATCACCAGAAATCAACACTGACTTGAAGGCACATGCATGTTTTAAGAAAGGTTTCTGGGGATGCTGGTAGCTTGAAATCCAGCACAGAAGGCACAGCCTGGGGAAGAGTGGAGGTGTTATTTTTGGACTCTATTTGGAATAGGCCATGAAATGTTGATTTACAATTGCAAAAATGTGTTTATGTCACAAAAAGACACATTTGGATGATAATTGCAGAATTCAGCACCTGGAAAGTCTCTGCTGTCATTTGCAAACTAGTCTTTATGGCCTGAGAAATTTGCAGCTGTAACCAGAAACAAAGCAAAGATTTTCAGCAGCCAAAAAACTGTACTTCAGTACACTGTATATCTTCATGTCCCTCATTATAGACTGTACAAAATATAGAAAGTTATGCATATAGTCTTACTTAGCACACCTCTTCTTTAGAATTCAATTGTTCTTGGCCCAGACCTTGGCATGCACTGTGGTCTTTGATTTCCGTCATGTATAAAGGACATATGGTCCTGAATATAAATTATAATGTGAAGAAGAAAAAAGCTATACCATCATTTGTAAAATAAAAATAAAAAGAATCACGCAGAGGTAGCTTGGTAAAATTACTGGGTAAGATTATCTGTGGGACAGCGCAAGCTGACACAGGCCAAGAAGGTGTTTGTAATTCTGTTACTCTTCAAATGCTGCCTCTGAAATGTGAGGTTTGGAACAGTCTAATTGTCCATGAGACATATCCCCATGTAAAGATTAGTGCCAAAGTATCCAATGTCTCCATGATTTATTGCATCAGTCTTTCCCTTATTTATGTGCACCTTGTTCTCTTGACTTTATCGTTTTGGAAAAAGAGGGAGGAGACTCTGTGTGGCAATTTATTCTATATCGTTCCCCACAGGGAGAGAAGATCTTCTACCTGGTGCGTCCCACTGTGGCTAACCTGACACTCTTTGAGGCATGGAGCAGCTCCTCCAATCAGAATGAAATGTTCTTTGGGGACCAAGTGGATAGGTGCTATCGCTGTCCTGTCCGCCAGGGCCAGACCCTCTTCATACCGACAGGTAAGGGCCCCCCAAAACCTGGTTGACCGTATATCATTCCCAGTCAGCATCATTCCTCCTGTTGCGGTTTTGGGCATTTGATTTTCTCTTTTCTGGGCTGCTTCTTTTCCTGTGGCTGCCATTTTGTGTGACAATTTGTAGATCACTTTGGGAAAGGGCTATTTATATGTAAAGGTTGAGTGTTGGTTTATTTATTTCTTTGGGTTTTACGGGCCACCGGGCTCCAAAATTACTGTGGGTGGCTTAAAGCACAAAAAAGAATAAATAAAAAGAGGAAAACCAGGAGAACCCTGTGGATCTGCACAAGCCCACTTCCTCTAACAAAAACACCATCCATCAAGTTCCATATCACAAGGCCTGAGAGGGAGAGACATGGATCTCAGCAAAGATGCCTTTCCAGGGGGCAGGACACATGGCCAAGAAGCCCTGCTCTCTGGTTGGCATTGGATGGTATTGCTTGAGGGGACCCAAACTGCACTGACTCTGCCCAGTGTTACTGGATGGGTAGAAACCATGGAAGATAATAGCTGGGTCATGTAGAATAGCAAATGCCTTAAGTCCTTTTTCCCCTTTGACATTTCAGGCCAGAAACAGCTGTTTCCTCTCTTTTCCAGTCAGTCAATGTCCTTGAGCAGCAGTTGATCATTTTACCACCTCTTGTTCTTTCAGGGTGGATCCATGCTGTGCTGACTCCCGTGGACTGCCTGGCCTTTGGAGGCAATTTTCTACACAGTCTCAACATTGAGATGCAGCTCAAGTAAGCTTGGCTGGGAGCGATTCGTCACCCCTGAGCATCTGAGGGAAATATCAAGGGAAAAGCCAAGACTTGGGAGTAGAGGGTGGAGATCCCAGATTCATTCTTCGACTTCAAACTAGTCTGAGAAAGTTTCCTTCTGAAAATCCTCAAGAGAGTTATTGCTTATTAACGTGGATGGTACTAAAGCAAAGAATGCAATGATCTGGCCTGCATAACATCATTTCTTGAAAGGATCCTGGATGTGGGAGTAGAAACACCTACCAAACTTAATATTGGTTGAAGAATTAAATATACATAGTCCTCGCCTTACGACCATTTGTTTAGGGGCTACACAAAGTTACAACAGCACTGAAAACAGTGACTTATGCCTGGTTTTTACAGTATGACCATTGTAGCATCCCCATGATCATGTAATCAAAATTCGGGTGCTTGGCAACTGGCATGTATATTTATGATATTTTCTGTGTACCAGAATCATGTGATCATCTTGGGTAACCTTCCCAGCTAGCTTCTGAGAAGCAAAGTTAATGGGGAAGCCAGATTCATTTAATGACTGCAGCGATTCACTTAACTAGCAAACAATGTCGTAAAATGGAGCAAAACTCACTTAACAACTGCCTTGCTTACCAATGGATATTTTGGGCTCAGTTGTGATCCTAGGTTAAGGACTACCTGTTTCTTTTTAATACTTGTGTTTCTAGTCCTTAGAGAATGCCTCATAAAATCTTAGTTGCCTAATGCAGTGCTGACTAGAACCCAGGAGTAAGTCAGAGGAATTAGTGTTTAGTGCCTAGATAGTTTCTTATGGCTCTGTTTAGCAGCTGTTGACCAAATCATCTGAGGAGGGGCGTCCTGCAAATTAGCATTGTTTACAGAAGCCATTTCCTCTTCATGCAAGATGTTACATTCAGTTAATTCCTTCCTTCCTTCCTTCCTTCCTTCCTTCCTTCCTTCCTTCCTTCCTTCCTTCCTTCCTTCCTTCCTTCCCTCCCCTTCCCTCCCTCCCTCCCTCCCTCCCTCCCTCTCTCCCTCCCTCCCAGGGCTTATGAGATTGAAAAGCGCCTCAGCACAGCTGATCTCTTCAAATTCCCCAACTTTGAAACTATCTGCTGGTACGTTGGCAAACATCTCCTGGATATCTTCCGAGGTAAGTTTTGAGTCTGCCTATTTTTAGTATCCTCCCTTGTCCCTGTGGCTCATGAGAATGGCCACCACTGATGCACTCTCCCTCTCTCTTTCTCCTGACAGGCCTTCGGGAAAACCGTAGGCACCCAGCTGCCTATTTGGCTCATGGGGCCAAAGCCCTCAATACCGCATTTCGCTCCTGGACTAAAAAAGAGGTAAATTATTGAGAGAATAACTCATTAGTGTTTGGGCTGGGTAACAATCAGGATCCAGAAGGTCCTGGGAAAGGGGACTTACAACTTGGATCCGAAGTTCTGACAGTTTCTTCCCCCTCCATCTCAGTTATGTGACAGCACTTTGGGTGCTCGGAAATATGACCATGTTTACAGCCATTTGCAGCATCCCATTGACTATATTTTACAAGATTTTGCCCAAACCTGGCATTTATGGTTTTTAACAAAACCCTACCATAGCAAACAGTGGGTTTATTTAACAACTGTGGCGCTCAAACTTACAACCGCTGCATTCATTGAGCAATCACCACAAAAAAACGTAGAATTGGGTCATTCATATGACCGACTTGTTTTACAACCATTATGATTTATAACTCCATTATGGGCATAACTCGAGGACTACCTGTACGACCTCTCTTGGCATGGAAGACTGATTTAGCGGAGAATATTCTGTCCCAGGAGCAGCCCAGAGTGGCTCAGTTATAGGCTGACGACCACAGTCATCCTGCCAGGGAATTATAAGAGTCGTAATTCAGCATGTCTAGAAAGTAGTAGATTGGGGAAAGCCTCTGTGGTCTTCAGCAATGTTTCAATTTTGCAGAGAAAAGTAGACTAGATATTATTCTTCCCAGGCCTTGACTGAGCATGAAGAAGAAATTCCTGGGACAGTACGTCCAGCACAACTCATCAAAGACCTGGCCAAGGAGATCCGACTGGTGGAAGTGAGTATCAAGAGGCTCGTTGGCTTTCCTGCTCTTCGGTTGAAAGCACCTCTGTGGGAAGCCAAGTGCCGAAACATATCTGGCACATATCTTACAACTAAACCTAAGAAGATCATGCTTTGGGTTTTGTGGATAGATTAGCTTAAAAGACTATTGGCCAAGAATCCTGAAGTTCTGCTGCTTAAAACCACTCATTTTCTACCAAGAAATTTTACTTGTATGGTTCTGTTGCTTAATAATGCAAAGTTGAGCTTTTATGAAGATACTTTGCAGGCTGTTTGTCTATTCCCACTTTGTCCCTTGAAACTGAAAGTTGCATCCTCCCATGCATCCTCTAATGGCCAGCTTCCTGGCAGGCAGGAATCCCTTCGGCAAAGCCATTCCCAAACTGCACTCAGGCAAGGAACAACAGTCAAGGACATACCTTGGGAAATTCTCAGCTCGGGTTTTGCTGCTCTGCATGTTAAGTGTCCTGGTGGAAATAGGGGCACCACACATTCGCCCCAGGCACAGCAGTATGAAGTGGCTTTACTGGCTTTAGGTACCCGGTGTGCTCAGAGCAGCCACGGCATAGTCTGTAGCCTGGCTGTTTATACCACACCGCAGAATACATATTCTGGCCCCTCAATGTGCCTGAGAGGGCTGGCAAGTTTGCTCTCTCTGTTTCAAAGTGGCACCAGACATCCGCTGGTTTTTTTAAACAGCTACCCTATACCCTAAATGACAATGTGCAGAGGAATCCACTAAGAGTCTAATAATACGGTTTGGCAAATTCTGAGCTTGCCTAAGAGATACTCTGTGATGGGCTTGAGAACAGAGTGTCTGTTTTAGGTCCATAAAGTTGCAGTTTCCTTGTATAAAAGCCGAAGCAACCTATCTTAAGAACTCCCTTTTTGCTTTTAATCTCAGAGAGTCCTTTCCGTCTTTTTATCGGTTGGCAGTATTTGTTCATTGTGTCTGGGGAGGAGCTGGACTTTATCTTAGCAAGCCTCGCCCCTCCCCAACCCCCCCCCCCCCGGGAAAATTGCAGCTGTGTTTCTGTGATGCTGAACCCAGCAGGGGTGGTCGCCTCCAGTCCAAATGAAGGGTTTTGTGATGCTTCCTTGGGGGGCGTTTGTGCTCTCGCTCCTCCAGGATATATTCCAGCAGAACATTGGGAAGACTGGCAGCCCATTTGGCCTGCAGAGAGTCGCCCAGCCTGGGGCAGCAGCTGCCAAAAAGGGAGATCAGAGTCCCAAGGAGCCGGGCAAGAAAGGCAGCCGAAAAGATGCGGCATCTGTCAAAGCCCTGGAACTAGAGTTGCTGCGCAAGTACAAGAGGCAGCAGAGCTTGAAACGCGCAGAGAGTCCTGGCCAGGAGGAGGTGAGGTGCCACGGGTGTTGCTGTGCGTGCTGAGTGGGAGAAAGGGTGGAGTTGAGGTGGCCCCATTGGGGGGGGATTTGGGACCCGGTTGGGCAGCACCTGGGTTTGTTTAGTGGCTTACGATCTGTTCCTGCCCCTGTCTCCTATGACCTCAGCATATACCAGCCAACGCTCTTTCTTTTCCTTGCCCAGTTCGACTTGCCAAGTTCCAGCCTGGATGATACAGATGGAGAACCTGATCTGACAGAGGAAGAGCTGCCCATGGTGGTGGCCAATGGTCGAGGCACCAGGTTAGCCTCTGGAGATGGGATTCAGATGCTTTCGAGGGGTGGGGTGAGAGGTAGGGGCAGAAACAAAGTAGTGACATAGATGGGTAAACTCTGATAACTTCAGTAACGCTGACTTGGTTCAGATTCCTAGCCATCTGAGAGCCATTTTTTTTCAGCGTGAAAGAGATAGGCAGCCAGCAGCTGAATCGGCCCTCAGCAGTATTCCAGAATGGCCCTCCGGTGTATGCGCACTCTGGGTCAGCAGGGTGTAACGTAGACCTTTGGCAAGATGGAGCTTTCCACTTCTGCTTTTCAAGCAGCTCCTCCTCCTTCATAAGCCATGCTGGTGAGCAGATGGCCATGCTGAGAAGAAAGAGCCCTGCCAAAACCTCCTTTGCTGTCAGCAATTGGGGGAGGGGCCGTAAGACCAGGATTTGAGAGCCTAGGAGTGAGCAGATTGGCAGGTGGTTACCGGCCAAGTTTGTTGCAAGAGACGGCCCACATTTAAACATTGAGTTGCTGGTAAGAATAATATACAGTAGCAAAAACGTTGCACTTGACTAAGGTTAAACCTCGTTCTTCTGTGTTACCCTCTAGAGGAATCTTTTGTTGCCTTGAGTATATTTATGTTATTATCTCCCTCCCTTCCTCCGAGGAGATCAGGGCAGTGAAGCGGGTGCTGCTGCTCTTCCTCCTCCTCCCTGCCCTTCTGGTTTATATCCAGCAACTCTTCAGGGCTGAAAGAAAGGTGAAGCTGAACGACCAGTCTATGCATAAAGGCAGAGCAGAGATTTGTATTCCCCATGTATAAGGTTAACCCAAGGATCCTACCTAGCTTCAGTAAGGGGACTCTTAGCAAGAATACCATCTCAGTGTTTAAGAGAAAAATAATCCTTTCCCCTACTTTGTAGGGCTGATCCAGCAAGGGCAACAGAGAATATATTATGGGCTGCATAATACCCTTCAATGATTAGATCATCCGATCAGGTCAGCCTTGTCAGTTTTGGTGTTTCTCCTCCTCCTCCCATTCCCTCCCCTCCCCTCCCCCTGGGCAGGAAAATCAAAGCCTCGGAGCGCACCCGGAGCCACAAAGGAGCACAAAGGAGAGCCCCAGCCAGCCCCTCTGATGCAGAAGCCCCGGATATAGACTCCGAGGAGGATCTGCAGATCGACGAAACGCCACGCAGGGAAAGGAGGAATCTGCTGCTGCACAAGAAGCTTTCCAGTATGTGGCACCTTCCATCCCTGCTTGGTGGCTCTCTAGGGTGGATGCATTTCTCTCGGGTTGGGCAGATACCTCTTCCATGTTCACTTGTGCTAACTCTGGCCATTCTTTTGGCTGTCTCCTTTGTCTCTGTTCCAGGCCTCCCTTCAAAATGTCTTTTGGGGACAAAGCTCAGAGTTAGGCTGCATTGTGCCATGTTCTGTGCTTGAGTCCAGGTTGGAGGGAAAGAGAAGAACCCAGATTCTTCTACAGTCTGAATCAGATATGCAGATACACACAGCTTTCTTTGCCATGACAAAACCCCATCATCTGTCTGCTAAGAGCTATTGGCTTCTTTATTACGAGTTGCTTTCAGGCACACCGGTGTAATGGCAACAACTTAAAAATAATTACCACCAACACACTTATTGTTCTGTGGTTAACACTATCACTAATCCGTGAAAATTATTTTATAAAAACTAAAGCTGGAGTTTTAGAGAAGTTAAATTCTGTATTCTCTGCTATAGCTTTGGTTTTTAAACATATTTTTGGAGTGTGATTACAGTTTAAAATGTGACTTTGCTGTTTTGTTTTCTTTTATGAATGATCCCTTCCTTATCTTCAACTTCATTAGTGGTTGCCTAAATTCCATTCTCTTATTTCATCTTTGACCTTCTACTTTCATTGAAAGAGGTTACACAGTTTCCATATCTGCTTCAGATGGTTATGAGGGAACTTGTTGATTTCCAAAGCTTAGGTTGCATTCCTAATTGTTTATCATTATTATCAATTTAAAAAAATGGCAAGTGAGTTCTGTATATGTTTTCTTGGCAGTAAGTCCCACTGTGATTTACAAGGCAGATTCCTATGTAGGTGAGTGTGTAGGGTAACTGTTATCTAAATCACAGTTTGCATGGCTGATTCCTAGGCAGGTGGGTGTATATACATATATCACCATTATCTGAGTCACAAGAGCCACACATGTCTCTCTTTGAGGAATAAAAACATTTCTGTTTGATTCACAGCTTGTATGATTTCCCAGCCTTTCCTGAGTTTCCAGCGACATATTTTAACATGTGTGTTCTTCCAATTCCAGAATTTCCTCGGAAACTGCCACGAGCCAAACCCTGTTCCGACCCAAATAAAGTGCGAGAGCCAGGGGAAGTAGAGTTTGACATTGAAGTAAGTCTGGTACTCACGATCAGGATTGTGGAGTTGTGACAACCGGTTAGGATCACCATCTAGGAGTGGGAGTTAATTGTGACATGAGGCACTACAGGGGGGTTGGCTCAAGGATCAATTTTTAAAAGCTTGAAAAAGTTATGAGAAGTTTCTCATCAAGCACTGAACATCCCCAGTGAAACCAATTCAGGTAGAAATGGTTAAGAAATGTTTGCTTTGTTGGTCGTATCGGTAAAGATCCAAGTTTCCCTGAGGAATAATCATGTACAGTTTTGAACATGGCCCTCTCCCTCTGCCTAACTATGGTAAGGAATTGCGGGTCCAGTTGAAACGTTGCTGCTCTTGAGCTTCAGATGGACACTTGGCTCAAATGACACTCACTTTGTGTTAGCCTTTGCACTGTTGTGCTGCTGGAGCAGATAGGCAGGATACCCATTTGCCTAGCAAATTGCCCTCCTGTTAAAACAAGATTTTATTTTGTCTGCAGGAGGACTACACCACTGAAGAGGAGGATGCTTCTGGTGATGACCAGTTGGAAGGCAGCAGTAGTGCTGGGGGGATCCTGGACCTGCTGAAAGCCAGTCGGCAGGTTGGCGGTGCTGACTATGATGAGCTGAGGTGAGATGGGGACTCAGGAGGACTCGGGAGTGTGTGTGTGTGTGTGTGTGTGTGGAGTGGTTTATAATTTTTCAAAGGCCCTTGTTTCTGTTTTCCCGGGATGGGTATGTGGCAAGCCAGACCATGGGATCTCTTGGAGCTCTGCTATTTCTGGCAAACCCCAAAGCCTTGCCTGTTTGGTTGCCTGCTATGAAGGAGGCACCGGAGCCATGTACAGCACAGTTTGATTTTAACAATTAGTAGTTGACCATCTATTTTTTAAATCCCTGGTAAACTGCTTTTTAATACTCAAAAACAATATTTTTAACATTCCAAGTAGGCTCTTTCCTGTTCTCATCAGCAAATGATTTTTCTGGTGTTTGAAGGGGTAACAGAGTCTTGTGAGGCTTACAAAGCAGGGAGCCAAAGGGTACCCTTCCAACTGCCCCTTTGCATCTTTTCCACCTCAGTTCTTAAACTGTTAAGATTTTACCTCAGGCACATGCAGGTGCAGGAAATGCATCTATAGGCCCCTCAGAAGGTGGATTTCATAGGTTTTTCCCTTCCACCAAACCCAAAGAAGGGTGGAAGCAAGGAGTGGGATGCACAAAATGACTCTTTTTGATCACCAGTTTCCTGTTGACAGAGATCTGCTGCTACGTCAAACATCATCCTCAACATTTGCAATGATTGAAACCAAGATTGAAACCCTTTCATGTTTTTCTGTTCATTATATCTCAGAAGGCTTTGGTAACTTAGGGATTTAGAATAAATGAGTTTCAGAATTTTTTTGGGTCTTTAAACAGCATTAGGTCTGTTTAAATAGATTTCACCTTCTGTCATCCAGATTGGTTAGATCACAATTCCTCTTCTTTTTAGCCTTAATAGGAAGCACTAATACAAATATCCAAGTTGCAAGAGAAATTTTGAAAACATATTTTGAGGTAATATTTGAACCATGGTGATACAGTAGTTAGAATGCACTATTGCAGGCTAACCCTGTCTACTGCCAGGACTTCAATCCCGACAGAGCTCAAGGTTGACTCAGCCTTCCATCCTTCCAAGGTTGGCAAAATGAGGATCCAGATTGTTGGGGGCAATAGGCTGACTCCGTAAACAGTTTAGAGAGGGCTGTAAAGCACTATGAAGCAGTATATAAGTCTAAGTGCTATTGCTATTGCTGTTTTGTCAGTGCACAGAGTATACCTATGACCTGTCTAAGGTACTGAGAAGTGTTTAGAGGCTTGCTTCTAAACACTTCTCAGTACCTTACTTCTCCAAACCTTCAGAGGTTTGCTGGATAAAACTATGTTGCATGTTGTGTCCCAGTGCTGACACAATCAGGCTTCCACTTCTATTGTCTCCCCAGTGATGCACCTGCATCTCCCAGTACTCAGGAAGCCATCCAAGGCATGTTGTGCATGGCCAACCTCCAGTCGTCATCCTCAGGAGGGGCCTCCAGCTTGCAGGCTTGGTTGGCAGCTGGGCATGAACGTGGCTCTGCGGGAGCTTCTGGCACACAGCGCTCAGGGAAGAGGCCCATCAAACGACCAGCTCATCACAGCACAGACAGCGAGGAAGAGGCCAGCATGGATGAGCAGGAGAGCCTGGGCACCTGTTTTAAGGATGCTGAATACAGTAAGGAATGGAAAGAGTTTTACTTCTCTGTTGGAAGGTTTGACCAGAAAAATAGGGCTTTTTTTTTTTTTCTCCTGGGCAGAAATGTTAAAAGGCTACTTGAAATCTATTGGCCTGGAAGAGTGCTGTGCATTACAAAGTATGGATCTTAATATACAGTTATACCACCTGTACAACACCTGGCAAGATGGAACCCTGGAAGTCTATTGCAATTCCAAGGAGGCCTGTTTGAGTAGACATGTCTAGGCTGCCCCCTTACACTGTTCCCTATATAGGTCTTCTCAGGTAAAAATCCACTGATCTCAATAAGCACGTCGTCATTGGTTTAGGGGTCTCCCGAGGTATGGGGCTACCACAGTTTGAGTGGAAACCTCAGCACATCTGAAGGACATCGAATTGGGGAAGGCTGGAAAATTGGCCTACTGCGGTTAGATTACGCAGAGCATCTCCCAGCCAGCTTCCCATCTCTCAGTGCCAAACTGTTCACTTTCACAGCAAGGCTTCCTAAAGGTTCTCTTGCTCCTACCATAGCAGTGTATTTTGCCACTAACCTGGGTAGATGAGATTTGATCACTAGCAATTGGTTTAGGAACATGCCATGTTTTGTAGGGTCGTTTTGACTTGTCTATCTGGAAACTGCTGGAGTTGTGCCTCCTTTCCCAAGGAGGGAAACATACAAACGAGGGGACATTTCCGATATTGGCAGCAATCAATGGTTTTTAGAGCTGTGCAAGGAATCGAATGGACAGGCAGAGTGTCTAGAATGAGGAGCAGACCATCTTGTTAACTTTTGGGGGGTGGTTACTCTGGCTCGGAATTCAAGACCTTGTAGAGCAGGGGCGTTAAATCTGGCCCACGGGGCCAGGCTGGAAATAGCAAACAACCAGCCCACGGTGACTCTGGCAGCCAAAACAGGGCACACGCCCAGTTTTGCCCAGCAAGGTGCTGCAGGAGGCTGTCCAGGCCAAAAGTGGAGTGGAGTGGCTGTGCAAGCCCCCCTCTCTCCCCCGTGCCCAGTTTTGCCCGTCAGGGTGCTGCAGGATGCCATCCAGGCCAAAAAGGGGGTGTAGGAGGGGCCCACTCCCTGCTTTGGCCGGCAGGGTGCTGCAGGAGGCGTCCATCCCATCTCCCCATCCCCTACAATGCTGATCCAGCCCTCGAAGAAATCCAGTTTGACACCCCTGCTGTAGATAATTTGGTCTTGTTTGACTTCTGTTCTGTTTGACTTCTTGCTTGACTTCAGCTTCATTCCATTTTTCATCCGCCTGTCTTTACAGACTTTGCTACTCAAAATTATATGCAGGCTTTTGGTTTTCTGCAAGAACCAAACATGTCCCCTTATCTTGTTTTAAAAAATATTGCATCAGAAAGATCCATGTTTTGTGAAAAGGAGCTACTCTATAATATATGAAAAGATACCTGATTGATATAAATTGAGCAGAGAAGGACTTATACTTATAGCAATAAAGCATTTGTCCTCAGAGAAATCTAGCTTCCCTTCATGGGCCTCATTGCAATCACAGTTTCTTGTTTGCCCCTCCCATATATTCAGACCTGAAAAATTTGCAATTCATGTCCAACTGCATCCCTCTCTGTAGTTTACCCGTCCTTGGAATCAGATGAGGATGACCCAGCCTTGAAATCACTGCCAAAGAAGAAAAAATGCACGGATGATGCTCCGTGGAGTCCTAAAGGTAACCATCCATCACCTGTAACAAATGGTCTGTATTTAATGCGAGTCTATACAAAGGGATAAAAAAACCACAATTCCCTGGGAATAGTTCTTTTAAAAAGCAAATTTCTAACCCTTTTGCACACGAAAATATACCTGAAAGTGTTTGGGGTGAAAAATGTAATGAGGATTCTAATGCTAGCAGAATTGCTGAAGACATTTTTTTTACTGTACTTGAGGATGGGATTTTATTGTGCAGTGCTGATTGTTGATTATCCCAGCAATTTATAGAGTGAACTGGGTCGTAATTCTTGGAAATACACAAAGCACAATGATATGATCGTAGAACTTACCTTTTGTTTCTGTGAAGTATGGAAAGACTATAGGTAGAGCTGTGGGCTTTCTCTGCTTAAACCAAAAACTACACTGAGCATAGACAACCTGTATTGCAGCTTTGCCTTATTACAGTTTGTAGAAAAGCCTGGAAGGCCACGATTCTGAATATGGAGATCTTTCTGGTTTAGTTGATATCTGAAAGGGGAGTTGGAGGAGTGGGTTTTCATTGTAATAGTAATAATTTGAGGCAAACCTGCTTGAGTATATTGGGAAGGGTGTTTTTTTTTAAAGGATTTTATTTTAAAAACAACAACACTGAGCTCTGCAACCTAGCTTTGCTAATTTTGATAGACCTTCCCTCAATTGGTTCCATAGTATATCTGGCTTGGCTCTATTCACAAATGCAAATCATTCTTCTTTTTTTCCTTTGTGTTTTGCCTGTGACAAGTAAGCATTTCAGAGTGAGCACTGCATCTGTGAGAGCTGTGAGGCCTTAATTAACAGATTTGTGGCCCAGATGTTATGGATTGCCAATAAATAAAGCCACCATTATCTTGTTCTTGAGTTTATGGGTTTGTAGGCAAAGGATATGTTTTATATACAGTATATACCAAGTGGGAGAAAATAGTGCAGCCTCTCCTAATCTCGGGGTGCTTCGGATCTCGGGACTGCAGTTCCCAGAATTCTTCAGCCTAAAATGGCAATCTGGGTATTAACCATTCCACATAAGTGGAAATCATCACGGTTGGAGAGAAGGCGGAATAGAAAAAAATCTTCTGTGAACTTTCCCTCTTCACAGCCCGGGTGACCCCCACATTACCCAAGCAAGACCGCCCTGTCCGTGAAGGGACCAGAGTGGCATCTGTCGAGACCGGTCTGGCAGCTGCAGCAGCTAAACTGGCTCAGCAGGTAAACGGCCAGGTTGGTTTATGGATAGAAGGAGCAGGTTGCGAGACCCAAGAAGACTCATCCTCCTCGGGTGGGTGGCCGCCTTCTTCAGTAGAACGTTTGCTTCGTCAGTGAGGAAAGCTTGGGGAGTTTCAGGAAGATAGAATTGTTGTTCAATAGAAAGCATGCTCATTGTTAAGATTAGAGCGCTGCCTTCTATGTACTGGCTTTTCTCAGTATATTTCTCACCGCGCTCAGTGGAGTGACTGATTGTTTATGTGTTTATTCCCTTTCTGTGCCATCCCACTCAAAAGACTGAATGGTACATAGCACAGGTCAATATACTCAGGAACTATAACAAGTAATCAATAAATAATGAACAGAAATATAGCAAAATTTATTCCAAAAGAGCCAGAGCAGCATATTTCATAGGATAGCATCATCCCATAAGTTGCTAAAGCCCTACTTTCAGATTCTGTGCGTATGCGTGTGTGTATGTGTGTGTGTTGAATTTAGGATGGCTAGTTCATTCAGTGTTCTTGAATGGGAATGCAATTGTGTAAGTATCCTTTCAAGCATTTCCTGGTACCGTTAATGGATTCAGCCAGGCAGGAGCAACAGGAATCCCCCCTAGCAGAGCTGCCCATGCCCAGCTGGTCTTAAACACTGCAGCTCTGCATGAAAGATTCTGCCTCTTATTCTCTTCCTTTTAAGGAACATCAGAAGTCACAGCGGCGGAAATTCACGGTGAAAAGGAAACCACCATCTCCAAAAGCTCCTAGTCCAGAACCGGAGCCAGAACCAGAACCAGAACCAGAGCCAGAACTGATAGAAGCAGAAGTGGAGCCAGATGTGCCACCCCCACCCCCCGTCCCCCAGGAACCAGACCCTGAGCTGGAGGCCCCTGTGCCCACCCCTCCTCCAGAAGTGAAACAGGAGCAGTTTGCTGGCAGCCTGGTGGATCATGAATACACCGCTCGGCCTAATGTTTTTGGAATGGCTCAGGTGAACCGGGGCTCCACGCCTATGGCCCCAGGGGTCTTCTTGTCCCAGCGGCGCCCCTCAGCTGGCTCACCAGGTCCTCAAGCAGCACAGGGTAAGCTTGTATATATGGGCTTTGAAAGGGAAGGGCCAATCCTATTGATGTTGTTTAGGGAAGGGTTCTAATTGACTAAGATCTGCCACAAGGTGTTTTTGCCACAGGAAGAGAGAGATTGTCGTTGGTGGAAGAATATGGCTTGGGCTGGTCCTTCGTAGGATGCATTCTGGGCAATCAAATACTGAACACACTTAGTGGTATTACCTATTATCAGCTTTGCTGCATTCAAAGAAAGTTATCAGTTCAAATAGTGCCTCACCTTGAGTATCTCACTTGGGATAATACTAGTGGGTTGCGTAGCACTTTTGAAGTTGGCATTAATTATATAGCATTGTGAACATTCTGGACTTCCTTATAAGAATAAAGTATTGTATGAGTAAGGAAACTGAGGCAGGTGTGAATCGAGGCAGGCAGGAGCCACTGGATCCTGGCAAGATCCAGACTCATTCATCCTGTGTAATCCCACATCACACGGATGGAATTCATGGTTTCCCCATTGAGAATTTTTTTGAATAGTTTGCTGACAGTTGTGAGAGAAGGTGAGATTCTTGTTCCCTCGTGGGAATTTTGGGCTCCCAAGTGGAAAGCAAGCAGGTGAAAGAAACCAGATGCCATTTTTCATGTTCGCCTTGGATTCATTCTGTAGCTGGCAAGCACTTCCTCCTCCACAGCAGCAGAGACTTTTTTTTCACAAGGAAAATAAACTGGTTTGATGACTTGAACAAACCTCTGTACTTCTAAAACTCTTGTCTCTGTAACCTTTTAACTAGATGAGACAGTGCCTCATGAGGCAAAACTTTTTTGAACCAAATGGACCGTTTTACAGAATGCATCCAAAATCCACAACCTGCGATTTCTGTGGAACTGAAATTTGGCAAATTTCATCAAACATTTTATGACAAACAAAATGTCATAAAACATTTGTGGTGGTCAGTTCCTGATGTTTCACTATACAGTGGCGATCCACACCCTTCACAGCTTGGAGGCCCGGTGGGGGTGGGGTGGGGAACCAGCCCATGCATGCAGCAGGCCATCGTGCACACGCGCACGTGCGTTCTGGCCTGCCACTTGCACAAGTCGAGTTGTGCACATGCCCGCATGCGCCAGCCCACCACTCACGTGGCCTGGTTCCAGACGGGCCATAGCTTTGTAGTGGGCCACGGCCCAGGAGTTGGGGACCCCTGCTATACAGTTCAACATGGGCTACTTTCAAGGCAGATACATCTCCGAATATTTCCCTGAATTTTTTAAAAGGACTTTTCAGGTACATTCAAGTACATAGGTTCTGCCATGGTTAAAGACGCTTAAGAAATCTGGTAAGGAAATATCTCTAAAATGGTTGTCTAGTTAGAATGATAACTCTTTTTTTTTCCCCCTTCCCCTTTAGGAAAACGCCCCAAGAAGGGCTTAGCGACAGCAAAGCAGCGACTGGGACGCATCCTCAAGATCCATCGCAATGGCAAGCTACTCCTCTGAGTGCCATCCCCCAGGTCAGCTCCAGACCACATGCCCAGCTCTTGGGCAGCAGAAGTTGGGTGAGGCACAGAGACCCACTTGGAGGCACCGCTTGGTGTCTTTGGAGGGCTGACAGGACCTTGGGCGTGTGGGCAAGGCCTGCGCTACTCTACCTCTCCTTCCCTCACATGGATCAGAGCCAAGTCTGAGCTGCCTGTGCTGCTGTTGGAAGCTTTGAACTCGATTGGCAGCACCTCAACACAGAGGCGAACCACACTGGTTTTCCTGAAAAGACAGACAACATAGGAGGCGGGGGGTTCGTTGTGCCCACTGATTCTCCATCCCTACCTCGACCCACTGCATTTCCTTTTTTTGTTCTGGGGCTGATACCTCTTTTGAATGCTCCCTTCCTTCTGTCAAGTCACACCTTACAGATGTTGGCTTTATCTTTTCCTCCTAGCAGCTTCAAATGCCCTTTGTATCTTTCGTTGCTGTTGGCAGACCCTGGCATGCCAAGGAGTGTTCCTTTTTTCTTTCTTTTTTTCATTACTTTTTTAAAAATGTTTTTCCCGGCAGAAAGTAGCTACTTGCTTTGTTTTTTTTACACAAGCAGATGGTTCCTTTGCAGAACAGCATTTCTCAACGTCAATGATTCTGAGATGAATGGACTTCAACTTCCAGAATTCTCCAGCTGGCACTACTTTTGGCCGGGGAATTCTTGAAGTTCACCCATCTTTAAATTGCTCCGCTTGAGATACGCTGGTTCTGGAGAGATCCTTCCAAAGCCTGGAAGGGCAAGAGAGGAACCACTCGTTTTACAAAGGGAACTGGATGCTTCCCTGTTTTTCAGCAGTCAGGGATTTGTGGATGGAGTAGGCAGACACTGGAAATAACTCCCTCTCCGTCGAGAGAATTTTGAAACTTCCAGTCATTTGGCAGCAGGGAATCATTCGTTCATCATACCTTACGTTATCCATCCAAAATAGAAAGACTGAGAGCTTCACGAGAGAACTGTTTCTGCAGAATGCAAAAGGGAGGGGCGGTGTGATGCAAATTGTAAAAAATTTGCAGCATGTACAAGAAGGCAGTTGAGGTAGAAGGCTAAATAAGCTGCCTCCTCTCTGGTTTGCATATCTGTACATGCAAAGGGACTTCTGTTGCTTTGAGTGTTTGTATTTTAAATTGGTGAAAATCCCAGCTCTCCCCAGTCAGTTGTTGGAAACTGTTCACTTGCCAGATGGGGCTGCCAACCAGGAGATTCCATGTGGAATATTAGCAGATTCTTCCTGCTCCAGATGTGAAGTTTTCCAGTAGGTTTCACAGCTGTTCCTGTTGCAGATCTCTCGTTTTTGTTAATTTCAGGGCTTGTTTTTTTACATTCTTGGCATAAAGCAGTCTGTCCTCCCTTCTCCTTCTCCTTCTCCCCCTTCTATGGCGGCAGGGAGGGCGTCATGCCCCCTAAGTAAGACTTAAAAGATGTTTCTACCCAGCAGCACAGCTCAGTTAATACAGCTGTGTATCATATTTTTACACCAGACTCCAGCAAGCTTTGTGTAAATGTTTGAATTCTATTTTTTAGGCCTCGCTCTAGAAATGTGTGTTTAAGGGGGAGAAAATTATATATATATAATTTATATATAATTATATAACATTAGATATATATAATTTTTTCCAGGGGTTAGAATAAAAGAAAACCTTTCAGTTTATTGTGGCATATGCCTGAGATATATTTTTTCTGATTCTGTTCCTCTCGGAACAAATGCTTTCACTGGGATCTGGGAGAACTTGCCCACAAAAATTTGTGTTTTGGAGAGTCTGATACCAAACTACAGATATAGCAGTTTCTTGCACAAGAGTTAGTACAGGGGGTGCAGCACCCTGACCAAGGCATACATTCTCCACATAGTTTTTAAGGGTGGGGGGGCATTATTATGCACAGCTTTTTGTTTTAAAGACAGCTGTGCTAAAAGGATTCATCACTGGGGGAATTATTTCAGGAATGCTATCCAAACCTTTGGGGGGGCAGTTTTTTGCCAATTGGAAAATAAAAGGTGATCTAAATTGCTATATCATCAAATAACCAAATTGAATATTCAACCCATTTAATTATTTTATATACGGGCATTCCTTGGTACTGTTCATGAAGTGTGTCTCACACAGATCTCACGTGGAGTTTCTCCCGGCAATGTGTCCCAAGCCACCTTTTATTCAGAATTGGCATTAGTAATGGTCGGTTGATTTTGGGGGGGCACAAAATTAATACCCCAAAGTTATTTTATCAAGCGAAACTGAAAGGCTCGTTCTCCCAGCTAAGGGTGATTGCCTTTTTTCCTTTTTCCTTAAATTACTCTCCTATATTTGCTTCAGCTGCAGGTTTACAATAATATCTCGGGCAGCGATTTTTGTTTTTATTGTAAGAATTGTAAAATACACATTAACACACGAAAAGAGAGTCTGATCCCGCAGTAATTACAAGGATAATAAATCTTGGGTGCTGCAGGGCCCCAGGGACTTGGGGAGGGGGTTGAAGGAATGGCTCTCGGCTGCAAAACTGAGGGGGTTTTCTTACTGCAGACAAGCAAAACAGGTAAAAGAAATATACATATAACGCAGGAGCATCATGAAGAACTTCATCCAACCTTCTGCAAGGAGAAATAATTAGCGAGCCAAAGGCTTTCGCCTGTCATCTCTCAGCTATAAGGTTAAGATTTTTGCTGTATGGATTACAAGGGCTGATGGAAGGAAAAAAACCTGGACAGAGGCTAGATTCACATCGGTCAGATTATTGCTGTGATTTACTGGATTCTGCCACTCAGCTTGCCACATGCTTTGACTATATACTTCTGCTAAGACCTTTCAGTGCAAAAACGTTTGACAGGTGCATTACGGTAGTAGCTTTTATTCCCTTCTTTTTCAAAAAAAAACAACCAGTCGCTTTCCCTGCATAGGACACTAAGTGAACAATTTGAGTTTCCTTGTTGATGCGGGATTTCTGGGAGGAGAAATTGGGAAAGACTTCCAAGTCGCATAAAGGAACAGGATGCAGCGAATCCAGCTGCCATCCTACCCATTTCTACTTTTAGTCTCCAGAAGGTAAATTTCTTTTTGGCTACATGGGGTCTGGTTAAATCTACAAATGAAACAATGGGGGCCCCTCTGAAATGATAAAAAGCAACCCACCCACCACTTTTCCTCTAGCCAACTGACCAAGCTGGTAAATTTTTCTCTATTGGTGATGGAAGTATTTTGAATAGGTTGCTCTTCCCAGCTGCTCCCCAGGATGTTTCATGTTCAGAAAAACCTGCCACAAGGAAGACGAGTGCTCATACTTCATACTATTGTTCACCTGTCCAAAGCCAAAACACTCCAAAGGAAAAGGCTCATTTGGCATAAACTGGACTGTTGAATAACTAAAACATGCCCAGAAGATATTAAGCCAGGTTAAAAAAATGGCTCTCAAACTGCTCAATGCCTCGTAGCATCTGTATTTTCCTGCTGTTGGAAGAAATTTGCAGGGCTGCTATTTTTTCCTTTAGTTGAGCCAGCAAGTTGGATGCCTAAGTCATTTCCCTTCTGTTGTACCTTTGAACAGCAGTTTGTCTCACAGGTTTGGTCAATTTGATTTGAGCTGAAATACTGCAGTGTGGTGGCACTGTGGTTGGTATATTGATTGAAAAGGGGACATCGGTCTTGCCTTTAGGGTTTTCATCATGGAGCGTAGCTAGACAAGGACAGTATGGAGGGGTCGGAGTGGATCTCACACAATTCTCAGCCCAGCATTTGAGGCCCACAGAAAGCCTCATCCTTTCTTTGTTCTTAACAATTCCAATTAAGGCTGTGAACTTTAGGAGGGAAATATGTTGTGCTAATTCCGAAAAGCCAGGTCTCTTGACCTTTCAGAGAGAAAAGAAGGAACAAGCGCATTCAAGATCCCTCCATCTGCTGCCCAGAAGACATATTTGCAGTTAAGCACAATGTCCTTTTCTGCGTTATATCAGCACAGTACAGCATGGGGATAGATTGGGCCTACAACATAGTGAGAAATTGGTCTCTCTTTGATTATAGTGCGATATCTCTTCCATTTCCAAGGACCTACTGCAAAGGTCCAGAAGAAGATCTTGGATTTCTCCCTTTCTTCCCATCATGGGTGACCAAAATGGTGAAGGAGGAACAGGAAAAATGGTCCTGTATTCTGGTAGCCTGCTGGTCCAGCTTTTCTAGACAGAATGGAAGGAGGGGGGCAGCTCATATTTCCAATAGGTTGGAGGCAAGGTAGGAGCTGTAGGAAGCTCCCAGTAACTCTTCCACATCCTTGCGCTTCACCAGCCAGCACTTGGCTGCATGAGCCCTCTGGACTGAATCCTTTAGCACCTTGGAGACTTCAGTGAGAAGTACTTTGTTTGCACCGCTTTGCATCCAGGCAACTTTGCCCCCATGAGATGGATCTGGGGAAAGGCTGATGTCGCTATTCTGGAACTGGCCTGGGAAAGAGAAAATAGGCATTGCAAAAACTACTTCTCTATCTATATTAACAAAGGAGTTGCTGGTCATTTATCTCTTATTTTTACCTTCTAAGACACTGGAGATCTCGATATTTATTAAGACTACAGTACCCAGAGTTCCCAGTCAGCATGTCATTGTAGTTATGGATATCATCAGTGAGTTGCCAGCTCTCACAGGAAATGGACTGTATTTTTAATATGTAGGACCAGCTGGCATATTGGGTTTTTTTTTTAGAATTACTTCTTTGATTCTTAAGAATACATTACATTTACAGTACTCTGGAAAGTAGCAAGGAGGGAACTCAGGGCAGAACATAAATAGATGAAGGCTTGGAACTAGAAAACATGATAGTCACCCTCCTCATAAAACAGCTTACCTAGCAAGCCGCCTGATGATGCTGACAGGCCTTGGCCCTTCATAATATAGAAGCCAAGATGATCCAACTGCAGGACCGTGGGATGACTATAGTGATGCAGCAGAACAAGAAATTCAATCGTAGACCCAATCTGGACAGTGATGTTGGCCTCAGGCCATATGGAGATTGCCAGAGGGGGCTTACTGATTGTGGCCTGCTGAATTAAGGGCAAGACCAGCACTTCCTCGCCATATAGTGTCAGGCCTTTCTGGGTTATATTAACCACATAGCTGGCATGTGGGCGCTCCACTACTATGGTGATGACATCCAAATAGGTACGGGGACGTTCTTCGTGGCCTGGCCTTGAAGGGGCTCCCATTAGGTGTCCATTAACAGACAAACCTGAAGGCAAAGAAAGGCAACCGTCAGATTCTTCCTTTCCCCCTTGGCCCCTCAACAAAATGGAGGCAGAAGATCCACTGTTGCTGTTCTTCCACCCACTCTGCTGAAAAATCCTCTCTGCCTCTCCTGTCTCAAAAACCACCTCTTTCCCCCATAGGTGCCTTCAACCCAACTGCCATTATTTAACTCTTCCTATCATTAGAAATATTTAAAGCTGCTTCATTTTAGAGAGGAAGAATGCTCAGAAACACCTGGTTGTTTAAAATGGAAGTTTTCCTGACAGAACAATTAATCTGTGGAAAAACTTGCCTCCAGATGTTGTGGCACGCCAACAATGGAGGTTTTTAAGGAGATTGGACAACCATTTATCTGAAATGTTATAGAGTTTCCTACTTTAGCAGGGGGTTGGACCAGAAGACCTCCAAGGTCCCTTCCAACTCTGTTGGTCTGTTATTTTGTTCTGTTATTCTGATACTTTTCACACTAGTTTCGTTGTTTGACTTGGGGAATAACATTTTTGCATATTATCCCAAGCACCAGACCAAAACAAGCTTATGGTCTCCCACCTGTCTTCACCTTTAGCCCCCAGGAGCTGCCCGGGGCAGGTTCTAATCACAGCTCTTACCCGTGGCAGGGTCGCTCACCAGCCGCAGGATATCTCCTAAGCGTCCATCCAAGGTGAAGCACAGATTCCCCAGTGAACGTGGCAACTTTATTACAAAGTGAGGGTCTCCATCCACTGCAAGGAAGAAGCAAAGGGTGTCCATTAACAAGACATTTTTAAAACATGGGGGTCCTGTGAATTCTTCATAGCTAGGAATGGGTTGTTACCCCAAGAGGAGAAAGTGAAGAGGCCAGACTTGGGTGACGCTCCCAGGGAGTCTGAAAAGAGAGAAAGATGAAATCCACTGCGCGTTAGAGAAATATTTCAGTTTAAGTGTACACCAAGTCTCATTCCATTACCCAGCAATCAATCTTAATTCAGTCTCAATTTTCAGTCTCTTCTAGTTCCAATTTGCTGTATCTTTTGAAAAGTTATCCAGTGGTTTTGACATGAACCAGGGAGAGGGACACATATGCCCCCACACACAAAATAATAATAACAGAACAACAGTTGGAAGGAACCTTGGAGGTCATCTAGCCCAACCACCTGCTCAAGCAGGAGACCCTATACCCGTGATGGCGAACCTATGGTACGGGTGCTACAGGTGGCATGCAGAACCATTTGTGCCAACACGCGAGCTGCAGGCACTTACTGTGCATGCGTGCGCCTCACAGCTGAAATAGGCCCATTTCGTCATTTCTGGTATTTCCGGAAATATCAGAAGTGACGAAATGGGCCTATTTTTTGGCCTGCAAAGGCTTTCCTCAAGCCTCTGGGAGGCCGAAAAAGGCTTCAAAGGGGCTGAAAATCAACTGGGAGGTGCTGTGCAGGTAAGAGGGCAGTGGCGAGGGAGTTGCGTGTGCATGCTCAGGAGGCGTGGGGGGCACGGACGTTGCCTTCTGGGTGCTGGCACGCGAGTGCACGAGCACAAGCACGCACACAATTTTTGGCACAGGAGCCCAGAAAGATTAGCCATCACTGCCCTATACCATTTCAGACAAATCTCTTCTTAAAAACCTCCAGTGTTGAAGCACCTGCAATTTCCAGAGGCAGGTCGTTCCACCGATTATGCACTAATATGCACTGACTGACTGACTGATTTATAGGGTGAGCCATTTCATTGTTTTCCCCGCTGGCGTAACATGTTGGAAAGAAATTATATAAAGGGATTCAAGACCGTGGCCCATCAGCAGGATAGCTTTCTGAGAACTGGACAGAATGGGATCAAAATTGCTTCAATTATCAACTTCAAAACTGAGTTGGATCTGGCTGAGGACTGACCGCACGCCCCCCTCCCAAAAAAAGAAATCAGGAAATTTTTCTCCAGTGCATCCCTGTGGGAGAAAAGGTGGACAGTGCATTGGAATGAGGCTGACTGGTCTATTCGAAGCCCCCTCCTCCTGATCATGTGACTCAGATCAGAACATATATTCAGCTTCCCAGCACAGACACCCAGACGAGCACGTTGAGGAAAGAAATGAAAATGCATCACTCCAGGTAATGGAGAGAGGAAATACTCTGGAAGCCATGCTCTGCATCTGTTCCCATCCTTCATGCTTCTAAAAGCGCAAACCTTCTTCAATTCACCCCCTGGGGAATTGTTTGAAATGGGCTAATTGTCCAGGAAAGTACCTGATTCACTGTCCGATTCTTCAAAAAAATCTGCAAAAAAAAGAGAGAGTTAATTTTCAGAGTATCCTCATACTCACAACGCTCTCTCAGAAGCCACCCGAGACTGCTCCCCATCGTCCAACCCCTACTTCATGGCAGATATTTGAGCCATTTAACGAGAGTCATTGACACGTAGGTAGTGCTTACTTTTTCAAAGTGTTCTTCAAAAGACACCAACTCTCATTGGCCAGACCCCATATCCTATCTGCTCTGAAGGAACGTTAAGCTTTATTCTGTTTGAAGAATTAGCAAAGTATGCCTCGTTTTCACTTTATCGTGAGCAACTTTAGAGTTTTGTAGCAATAGTTGCTAGCAAAGAAAACTTGCATCCCCTTCAACATATACAACTACAGTACCGTCCATCTCAATTCCATTCCATATTTACTTTTTTTAACTGCAAAACCTTAGAGTGACCAGGGTTGCCAGTATACCTAGTCTCCCATCTTCAATGGCTTTATAAAAAGGACACCCAGTTTCTCTATTCCAAAACCTAACTTAAAAAGAGGAGACCCTCCTGACTTTATGGACTGGGTGCAAATTGTGAGTCAGGTACATGTGGACTTAATCAGTGGTGGGATTCAACTGGTGTTACTATCGCTTCAGTGACTACGTGCGCGCAGAAACAGTTTGGTGTCTGCTGCTCTTCAGAGAAAGAATGGGAGGATCATTCAGGCCCGTCCACCTTGAAAGCAGAAGGTGTGAAGGTAAGACAGGGCTTTGAAAGAAAGGGAATATCTTTAAACCTGGCTACCCAGAATTTGGCACTCCAGGTGTTGATAATGTCATCAGATGGTAGTCCTGGCCAGGTTGAGAAAGGTTTCTGGCAGTTGTGACTGAACAGAAATTGGGTGAGGAGAATCCAGGCCTTTTGTAAATTCAATTTCTAACTTCTGCTCTCTTAAGAAGGACAAACAGTTTATGCCTGGTGTAAAAATATAGAGATGAATTTCTATTCCACACTGCAAGAATTTTAACACTTCCACGCCTACGTATAGATCAGTATATGTATATTTTATGCAAATCCATGTCCTCATTTGTCCTTTGTTTTTCAGCCATTTGTTTTTGTTCTTTTGTGCAACGTGTGTTTGATTAATGAGTCCCTGAACAATCAGGCATCCCACCCCTTAAGAATATTGAATGATCAGTGATGGTTCTCTTTGTTAAAGAAAACTCATTTTCTGGATGTGGGTCCTTGTGTACCTAAATTGGCTTCACATACACACGTGGTTGGGGTCAGTAGACTCAGGGGAGCCCTAGAGGCTGTAAAAATAAAGTCTTTGGGAAAGGAGAAGAAAACCTTCTGAGGAGAAGACACAATACATTATCATACAGTTAAGAATGTGGCCGGAACTAGTACTGTAGTGCACTTCTAATCATTTTATGACTAATCAGTGCCATGAAGGAAATGAAAAACCACAGGAGAAAGGAATAGAACCAGTCAGAAATCTGAACTGGAACACATTCCGTACATTGCAACATATATGTGGTTTAATATGGGCTTAATAAATAAATGTGCTCTCCAAGATGAACATCTGGGAAGATCTTTAAAGATAGGAAATACAATGAGCTCACTAGGCCCTGTCCCCCAAAGTCAGTCTCTGTGATGGAAGAATTACCTGGATAGTCTCCATAATCCAAGTTTTCTGAGGAGAGAAATAAGAATTGAACACATAGATAACACAACATCCAGTCACCAAAGAGGATCTAGAGCAATTCCAGAGTGTTACATGCATGGCTGGGGTCATAAAATACACAGATTAATGGGAAGAGAGGGGAGGCGGCAGTTGATCTTGGGAATAAGGAGGCAAGGCTGGAGTACCACAACAGGAGTAAAAGGGGGCATGAATTAGGCTCCCCCACATGGCTAGCAGAACTGCGTTGTGGTCCGCCAGCAGCCTGCAGAGCTGGCAGCAGAGTCGGACAGTGGGGAGGAACATGGGCCAGTTCTGGAGTCTGGGGAGGGTTCAGTCGAGGGATCTGCATCTGACATAGAGATGGGGCCAGGGCCATCTGAGAGTTATGTGCTGACTCTGGAGCCTCCAGAATCTGACATCAGCGAGGCAGAGGAACAGGGGGAGCCTGTTCCCAGTGCGCACTTGCACAGAGCTGTCAGAAGGCAAGAACAGTTAAGAAAAAAGGAGTGACTCGGGAGTAAGGCTTGGAGATGATTAGCCCCTCCCATAAGACATAAAGGAGGAGCAAAGGGACAGGAGCCTTTGCAGGAAGCAACTTTGTTTGTACTGGTCGGTTTAAACTCTGAAGCTCCGTGTTGACTTCGTGCTCCGTTTGGCCTTGTACAGCTAATTGGCAATTTAGTCATTGGCAGCATTTCAAGGGAGATAAAGGTGGGTGCTTATCAGCCTTATCCCAAAAAAGACTGTGGCAGACTTCTGTTGGACTATTCACAAACTGTTTGGGATTCATTATGGGCTGTGAATGCATATAATTCAGCCGTTGAAATAAAAAGAGGGTTTTGGGGACTATGCGTGTGATTGTTATTGTCTCAGGAAGCCTTGGTCAGAACAAACTGGAGATTCATCAAACCAAGATGAGTTCTTCATCTGCTAGGCACAATTCATCCTTATTGCAGTTCTCTCGTCGCTTGGGAGATCAGCAGCAGCAGCTGGACTAAAAACCCATGCAGCTAAACCACTCTTTTCAGATGTAAATGACGAGAGAGGAGGGCATGTATGTGGCCCAGGAGAAAAAGGCTCCAAACCCCAGCACTGTCCCGGGTTCCTTGCACTTACCTCCAAGTCTGTTGGGTATCAAAATGCTATATACAGCTGGGGGATTCAAGGACTCCACATATTCTGTGTTCTGGATGGTGGTTGAGGGTAATTCAGACTCCCCAGGCAGCAGGAGGAGGCTGATGTCAGAAGCAGAGGTGGAGGTGTCAGGAACCGGACCGACTCCCTCTAATTCTGCTGCCTGAGTGGTGAGAGATGTGGCCCAAGAGACTGTGCTCTTCTCCTGGGGCCTATCAATGTGCAACTTTGAGGTTACCCCGTCCTTTGTATCTGTCCTGCTCCTGGGGAATTTCCCTGTCTCCATCCTGGAAGTACTCGCTTGCCATTTGGTATATGAATGGTGCTCAGTGACTGGCCATGGGGTCCCCTTGGGCTGTTCCCAATGACTGGAGTTGCTCTCTAGAATCTTTGGGCTAGTAGAAGGATACAAAGTTAGTGCCCTGGCCACAGTGTGGGGGACCCTGGCCATAACCTTAGTCACGGCTGTTCCTCTGGTCTCCAGTGCAGGGTGTGGCTGAACAGTGGGTTTGAGTCTTGCTGCTCTGGTGGGAGTGAACTTGGGGAGGGTTACAGGTGACCTGGTTGACTTAAGAGTGGCGGTAGCTCTTGGGGGTTTAGTAGATCTATGGCTTACAGCGGGAGTCCAAGAGGTGGCCGTTCTCCCCAGAATCGTTGTGACTTTGGCTGATTTGGGGTGGCCGGTGGCAGTAGGTGCTATCGTGGGATAGACAGATGGAGTGGTGAAGGTGGACATAGTGGTAACTGGGGAAGATGTGGCTCTGGCTGCTTTCAAGAGCCTAGGTGCTGTCACTGGAACAGCTCCTGTCCCCATCATTTCCTTGAAAGCTTTTGTTATTGCAGGGGCATCAGTAACTCCAGGAACAGGTTTAGCTGCCTTAGAAAGTCTTGGCAAAACAGATACCGCCAATGCTCGAGGAGAGGCTTTTAGGGCCCTAGTCACCCCGGGAGGAATTGTGGTTTTCACAGGCTGGTTTCTATCTCTGGCTTCTTCTGGCCTCACCACTACCAAGGAGGTGACAGGGGTGACAAAGTTGTATTTGATTGACAAATTGGTAGCTTTCTCTGTCAGGAGACGCCGGGCAGCCGTGTCATTGGCTCGGAACCGGGCTTGTAGCAGATCTTGGATGGTGAAGTAGGCCCAGAGCCTTTGTACAAAGTGACCGATCTTGTTGATCTCAGCAAGGCATCCAAATGGAACGGCTTTAGTGGTATTGGTTGAAATGTCATTGTCCAGGTTCAAAGGGCCTTCCTGGCCTTGCCCCGTGGTGCGCACCTGCAGCTTTGATGCTCCTGGCTTCACACGGCCAACCACAACAAGCTCAGAACCCTGGAAATAGTTGGGGAAGAGGTTCTGGGTGAGGCCTTCTGCAACCCCATCAAGGTAGGACAGCTCCACATCATACAGCAGAGGGCTGGCAATTTCATCATAGAAGCCCTTGAGCTGCAGAGTAGCATCAGCATCCTCGTAGATGCGCCGGGCCACCCCACGGTTCTCTAGCGAGAGTCGTCTCAGCAGCCCATAATCAGCATCATCTCCAAAGGCAAGGCCAAAGAGTGAGATGGTGCCCTTAAGAGCCCGCTGAGCGTTGGTCAGAATGCGACTGCCGGCTGTTACTCCCGAAGTGGCTTCACCGTCGGTCAAGAAGATGATCAGTGGGATCCTTGGCTCCTTCTCCACCTTTCCATCCATTGAAGAACTTTGGTTGAAGAGGGAGGCAGCTGCAAGCAAGGCTGCGTTGATGTCAGTCCCTAAGAGTCGGAAAATGAGAGACTCAGAAACAAAGACACCTCCGCAGGGGTGGGATCCGACCTAGGTAACTGACTACCGGTTCGGTGATTTACAATTTGCGCTACGCGTGCGCCTGTGAATCGTCATCAGCTTGCTGCCTGGACAGCTGAGCAGCGCTGCGTGCGGGTGTGCAGCGGTTGACAAAGCCTCTTTTTTATTGCTTTTTCAACTGCATCTGTGCCGCGCAAAGCAGCTGAGGTTGAAAAAGCAGGAAATAAAGGTCAGGTAAGAGCCTGGGTGTGCAGGTGGGCCAAAACAGCAGCAGACACAGAATCGGTTCTGTTTCTGCTGCTCTTCAGAGCTACCGGTTCTACATAGCTGGACAGGACCGGTAGAATCCCACTCCTGCACCTCCGAAGTTTTGGCCATTTCAGGATGGGAGCTTACTCCGTTTCTTCAGATACTTTTGAACTGCCACTGTTAGGCAGTCTCTCATTGATGGCTGATAGGCCTAGCCTACAGCAATATTAGCAATATCTAGACACATATATGTCTCTAGACATATACGTCTCTCCCCTGCCCTCCCCCCCATAATCTCCCTAGACTAAATCCATGGATTGACCCAGGTAAGCTATAAACAGAAGTTTGTCGGTCTGATCTTCTAGGAGAACAATCAAACTTTAAAAACTTTAGCAACAACCTTTAATGATGGATTCAAGGTTGTAAAAAGTTGATAATTTTTCCATATGAACGAATGGCTCTTCTTGGAATTATTTTTAGGGTGCCTTCTACGTCTTTCAAGAACAGATTGGACTGCCATTTGTCAGAAATGGTGTAAGGTCTCTTGCTTGGGCGGGGGGTTGGACTAGATGACCTACAAGGTCCCTTCCAACTCTGTTAATCTAATCTAATCTAATCTCTCCTGCCCTGTCTCTCACAATTCTCCAGGCCAACACTTACATCCATCTGCTTCCATTTTGCTGGCATAATCTTTGGCCTTCCGGATATTTTGAGAGGTGGCTTGGATGGATTGACTTGGCTTCCACACATTCACGGTGTCAGAAAAAGTAACAATGTTGAAATGGTCATCTTGGTGAAGATCACTTAGTATGACGTGCATAGCTTTCTTGATCTGTAAAATCAAGAAAAAAAATAGAGGTGGGAGTTGGATGACCTTATTAGCAGAAATCTGTCCTTTGAATCAGCACAGCACAGCAATCTAGGGATGGAAGGGACCTTGGTGGCCATCTAGTCCAACCCCCTGCTCCGAATCAGATCAATTGATGCCCAATATTGGTATTGAGCAAACTGAAATGTGCATTCTCAACTCATTTTTAATTTAGGTGTTTACAAATGAAATGATATTATTCCAATGAATGTAAAATAACGTAGTTATCTAAGCTTCCTGAGTATATTCTTTGTCAAAACTGAGTCCTGAGTCCTAGATTGTGGATGACGGACAAATGTGTTGCATTGTAAAGTAGGTTCTAGATTAGAAATTAGATTTTGCATAAAATGACATGAGCACCCTTGGATTCAGATTGCATTTATCAGAAACCAGAAGAAATCTGATAGTGCTTTCCTGATTAACAAATATTATTTAAAAAATATAAGCTTTTGTTACCTGCAATTTACTTCATCTGACTGATATGTTCTTCGTTCTTTCTTCATTTCAGCAGAAAGGCTGAAAGTAGTATTCTGCTAACTTAGTTTCTATACTTTCTCTTCAATGACCTATTTCATTTCATGTTTCTACCAAGAATCCCTTTTCATACTTCCACCCACTTCTGTGACACCTGGATTGCACTTGTTCAGCATGTTACTTAATCAATCATTCTTCCATTGTCATGGTTTATTGGAGCTTAAATACAATATATTATAATAACCCATATCCACCCATCAACCCATATCCATAACAAGCTAAATGATGGTAATTTATACTTTCTGACATACATTTTAGTATTTTATTAAATTAAACTTCCACCTCCCTAAATGCATGCATCTACCTGCCCTTCCTTGATGCTCTCTGAACTTGCTTGGTTTTTTTTGCTGATGTTTCATTAAGGACTAGCGCTGATGTTACCTAGTTTGGTTAATGAAACATCTGCAAGAAAACAAACAAGCTCAGAGAGCATCAAAGAAGTGCAGGTAGATGCATACATTTAGGGAGGTGGAAGTTTAATTTAATAAAGACTAAAATATATGTCAGAAAGTATAAATTACCATCACTTAGGTTGTTATAGGTATGGGACCCCTCATTTCAAATATTCTCCTTTATCTACCTGCCCATCATAAGATCAGACTACTTTCATCCAGATCCTTTCTCTTGCTCCTAGATTTACAAACATATAATATATCTAGTTTTCTTTCTTTTTTTATTTGTTAATTCATTTTCTTCACTCCTCTTACATATCAAGTTACAATCTTCCCCACACCATGGGCATCGCCATTCGAGTTTGATTGGTCACTGAACAACCACTTGTAACTCGAGGACGACCCCTTGTATCTACCCCTTCTTTCTTAATTCTCTCTCTATTGTCTCCCCATCCGTCATTTGCCAGCCCCTTCTGCAACTTGAGGCTGCTCACCTGTTTCAGCTTGGTGCCGTACATGGAACCACTGATGTCAATAACAAAGACCACATCCTTCTGCAAAAGGGGCATCCCCCTCGGGGCAAAGTAGTGTGCAAAGTAGCCATTGTAGATCTGAGAGAGAGAGAGAGAAAGGAACCAAAGTGTAGAAGTGAAGGGGAAGATGTTGTCCTTGCTGGTGGGGTGGCAATGGACAGGACAGGCAGGAATTTGCTGAAGCAAGGGAACATCTTTGGCCAATAAATTAGGCCAAGTTGAGTCCTCCTGATGCATTGGAGGTTAGAGGCATTAGAGATGGATGCCATGACTGGAAAAACTGATTTAAAGGATCATAATTTTTGTCAATCCACATTTGTCTGTAAATTTATACAGCTCAAAGCAAAACATCCAGGGGTGGGCTGCTGGGGGTTCGCAGGGGTTCGGGAGAGCCCCTAGCTAAGGTTCTGTTCAGTTTGGAGAACCCCCAAATCCCACTCCTGACTGGAAGGCCTCCCCGGGCTTGAGGAAAGCCTCCGGAGCCCAGGTAGGGCAAACACACACATCCCGTCGTGGTGCAGGAGGCCGACTAGGCCACGCCTACCATGGCCATGCCCACCCAGCAACCAGGCAGAGAACCCTTTGCTAAAAAATTTTTTACATCCATTTCTATCTATTTCTATGTCTTTCTGTTCAGTTGTTATTCATTTATTTGTCTGGCCTTTCTCATGCACACAGAAACCTTTGGTTCTCTTTAGTGTATCTTCAACATTGTTCTCAGTTCTCTATATGCAACAACTAAAATGTAGATTTCTTTATATTTAGTTTGGTATTAACTCTGATTATTGCACTCTGAATGTCCACAACTGCAGATGTGCACTTATACATATACAGCTATAGACTTTGGCATCCAGTAGAGCCTTTCGAGAATGTAATATTTGAGGAAAAAAGAAGATAAAACCAGGTTTCTAATCCCTACAGCTAACTCGTTTGATCCTTCCTCTGCCTCTCTTTTGATTGTGCCAAAAAGAAATCACAGCACCAATGTCCAGTGATTTTTGTTGCCAGAGTTCAGTGGTTTGTTGTTGGTGAGTTTGATGTTGGTGAGAATCAAAAAGTTTTTTTCAAACTTTTTGGAAAAAAGTTTCAAAGTCTACATACAGCTCTCAGGTTCTCCATCCAGATTTATGTATATAGAGATGACATATTTGACTAATTTCTACAGGTTGCAGGTTTCCTCTTTTATTGGAAAATAACTTTATTCTGCCTATCTCTGAACTTCCAGAGATATCTGATTCTGGAACATTGACTAAATGGATGCAGAGTTTGCTCCAGTGGGACAGTTCTTATGTTCCCACACTACTCTTCTTGCATTGCTCTATGTCATCCTATCTTGCTTCCACTTTTTAAGATAATCTTGATATCCAGAGCGTTCCTTTTATTTGTATTTATTTTATAATGATCTAACTTTCCATTTATTATATGCTTGTGTAGTCTTTCCCCTAACCTGTACATCTCCTGAAGCATCTGGCATGGCCACATCATACTGCACCACAAAATCACCCACGATTCCTGAGCTGGAGAAGGATTCCTGTTCTTGGAGGGTTGGGGTGAAGACAATCCAAGCGCAGTGCCGTCCTTTCTCCACTCGAGTTGATGGTGGCATATCGGCTTCACCTGAGAAGACAGCACAGCAGATTTTTCACTGGGTTCTCAGGGTTGCCTCAGACATGCCGGAATTCATTGATGTAGAGGTGACTTGGCCAGCCTTGATTTCATTTCACTTCAAGGCTTTTCACTCAAGTCACTAAATTAAAACCTTCTGCAGCTACTCACTAAATCAAGAGAGAAGTCAATCAAGACACGAGCATGTGTGGATGATTCCCCAAGTCTTGCAATGGGTAAGGCAGCAGCCAGGATTACAGACCCCACCACCCCTTCTCATGACCACTTGAGCAGAACGTAGACTCTCAGGGATGCCTGTCTACTTCCTGAGATCTTTCCAAATGTGGAGATGAGGAAGTAAAAGTTTAAGCAACGCAGATGAGGTTCAAATGTTGTAACTAAAGTGAATGCTGCAGTTATTATAAATGAGGTTAGGAAGGTTTGCAAGTTAGTAGGTAGTCAAATCTTTATCTAAACCTGGCTAGGCATCCATAAAAGGAAAGATTGAGCCACAGCAGAGTCATTGAAAGTGAGACATTAAGCTAAGAGAGTGCTAAACTCCTGATGGTGATATAGACAACAATCCCATGTAACATTATCTGCAATAATACAAAATAGCTTGCCACTCTCTTCCCTTCTTCAGAATAATTTTTAACTTTTCTTAGTTTAACCAATAAGCCTGGGATTTTCCTGATGGTCCAGATCCAAAGCTGCTTAGCTTTTGAAAGACCACCTATTGTGAAACTTTGCTGCCCTTCAAAGTTGAAATGCAAGTATATTTCTTTGTCATTCGGACCATGACTCCACTTATCTGAGACAAGAGAAGGATGAACTCCTACCTTGAAGAGTATTCGTCATCAGTCGACTTGTGCGAAGGGGCAAGACCTGGACATGGTCAATGCCAGTTCTCTCAGAGATGCTCACTTCCACTGTGAGGTTTCTCACCAACTGCTGGGGACGGATGCTGATAGCATGCTGATACTTCCCCAAATGTCGCTGGAGCAATTCCTCATAGGTCAGCTCAAAGGCCACCTTTCTTCCTGCTTCCACACTGGTGGACACTCTGAATTTTTCCATTTCTCGATCCCTAGGAAATAGTGAAACGTGTTGTTCAGTATGATGCTGTTTGCCAGCTGGTAGATCAACTCATTCCACACCATCCCTCTGCCTGTGACAAAGATCCCAATCTTCCTGTTCATAGAATTTTCCCTCCGCCCCATCTTAGTGGCTGTCTTTGGAGGAAGGTCTGAGACAAGATGTGGTGACCCAGGGTGGGATACAAAATAAACACAGTCACAAAAACAGGAGACGCCCTTTTTATTCCTTCACTTTGCTTCAAAGCTCCAAATATCCTTTACTAGAAACAAAAAACTCCCCCACAAGCAGATATGAAAAGGAGGAAATGCCATTTAAACTAAAACTGGCTATAAATTATCAAGAGTAAAAACAACACAAACCACACTGAAGCAATTAAGGGAACCAGGCAAGATAAGGGCTTGAAGACATCCATAGATACCGGAAAGTACACTGGGAGGGACGCTAAACTCAGCAAGGAACGACAGACTAGAGATATTTCCATGCTTTGTTTCCAGCACTGGCCCATAGGCATGTCCGTCCTTTTAACCAGTTCTCACAGCTGCAGCCCATTAAGAGGATCAAGGCCCTTTCCTCCCCCATAGACCACGTCTCTCCCTTATCCTCTCCTCCCTTCATGCCCTAGGATGGAGAGGGGATGTGCCTGGGTCTTCCTCTGACTTCCCAGCCTCCTCCACAACCTCCGGAGCAACACTTCCACTCCCCGTCGGCTGTTCCTCCTCTCCCTCAGAGTCAGACCCCAACAAGGGCATGACACAAGAAGAGGCCGAATTCTTTGGGAGGCTCTTACTTGGTGCCGATATGAGCTGCTGTCCTTCCTTGCCTGTGGGCTTCCTCATACATCTTCTTAGCTTTGTGCTTTTCCTTCACTTCAGCCACATAGATCTTCTCATTCATGGTTCTAGTACATTGGAACAGAACAAGAAACATCTGCCATCAAATCTCCTTTCTGCTATGGCCCTGAGCACATAGAACATCACAACAAAATATTTTTTTTAAAAAAGTATAGCTTTTTTATTATAACTACAGCCAGGATGCCCACACTGTTGTTGCCTTCTGCCTCTGCTTGCTCTAGTTTCTTAAAAATGCCCCCCCTCTCTGGGCCAGAGACCTGACATCCATTTTTAGTTTCTGGGACCAGCCCTTGGTCTATAGTGCTTTAAAGAGCAAAGAGATGATGCCATTTTAGATTTCAACTTGGAAGAGGAAGCAAAGGCAGGAAGGGTTATTTTGGAAGCGGAGAAAATGAGTTGCACAGCATGTTCCTGGATGTCTTCAAGATTCAACCACAAAGCCCAAATGCATTGTAGCAGCACATGTTTTTATAATGATGAAATAAAGGTGGGTGTTCGTACAAAACAGTCACATGGACTGGGATATGCAATAAGAGGGCAGACTTACTGCTGGTATGCTGGTAACTCTTCCCCTCCCCAAATAGCACCCCAACTTTGTGAGTTTAAATGAACTGCTAAGGTAATTTGTTTTTTTCCAGTTTGCAATAAAAATGACACTGAGTTTCCCATATGTTAGGATTAAGGATATGGATTTTTGGATCACAAAATGGTATTTAGCACCTTTTAGTCATCTGGATTTTGTAGCCCAATCCTAAAAGTCTGCAGACTATGTTCTGTACAGAACATTAGTAAAACTGTCCACCAAATGGGCCTTGGCTGAGTCTATTCAACATATGAAGGTGGTTTATTATTTGTTTGTCTAACACAGCATTGCCTTCTTCTGAATGGTAAAAGTTGTCAAGTAATTCAAAGAGTCTTCCCTATCATTTGTTACCAGATAATTTACTTTGACCAGTTAGATGTGAAGCCTGGCTTTTTCGGTTTCCAAAGCAGATACTTTTCCAGTGAGCTAATGATTTTGTTATTTCATAGAATGATGACGACAGCATCTCCATTCAAAGAATATATAGGTGTCTTTCCCTGGCCTAGACTCACATGGTAAAGTTGGAGATGAAGGCAGAACGGGGCAGATCCAAATCAAAGATAGCTTCTTTGGCCTCAGGATGTGAGTTGCTCATGGAGATCCAGACTCGTGTGGCGGCATAGCGGGACACAATCGTTGAGCGCACAAAGAAGCTGGAAATTATGAGCTGAGGAGCGAAACCACAAAGATAGTCAGAAAATGGTCCAAAGCATCCATTCAGCCTTCAGCATGAAACTTAAGAGAACTCTCTAAATTTGAAGGCTACATGGAGAATCACAGAAACAACTCTAAAAATGATTCAAACAAGGAAGGCCCCTCAGCTTCTTTATATGTGGACTCCCAATTCCACTGAATACAGCAGCACCCTGAAACACCAGGTTACCTGTGGAACCACCTTTTCCTAAGGACATCTACCAGTACTACCAGATTAGACAGGAATCACGCTCCTAGTCCATTCCCTTAAACGTTGCTAGGAAGGCTGCCTTTTTTGTAGCCATCTCTGCCCTGTGGAACACTTTGGCCTTTGAGCAGGCCTCTATTTTCCTAGCCTTCCGAAAAGCCCTCAAGACTTGGTTTTAAGTCCAGGAGTTGGGAGAGAGTGAGGCGATTGCATGTTGGAAGCTTAACTTGGTTTTTGTTTTTAATGTTTGTGGTTTGAATAGTTCTAACATGCTTTTATATTGTTTTATTACTGATGTTGTTTTAATTCTTGATTGGAAGACACCCAGAGTTTGGTATAAAATGAGCAACTATATAAATGTTACCCAAAAATAAATGCATGTAGTGTGGATGAAGAAAGCACCTAGAATTGTGGTGAAAATAGACTGATTACTATATAAATTGACTACTGCTGATCAAGTTCACTTTCAAAATTGGATACTCACAGACTGAGCAGTTATGTCTTCACAAACTTGGAGGGAAAGATTACTGTAAGGATTTCCATTTTTCTTTATTCTTTTTTATCCTCTTGAGATAGCCACTTAAACAAAGGAACATTCACACACACATGCTCTGCTCCCACAACATGTTTAATTGGGTCAATGGCAGCAATGCTTGTGCATTGTGGGACATACACAGAGTTAAAGTTACCTTGCTTAGTTGTATGAAGGGAATCCGTGTAATCCCAGTCGGTTAAATCATTTTGCCTACCTAAATTCTCCAAGAAAAAGAGCTAGAGAAAGAATTGATGGAAAAAGCAAGTCTCTTTCTTTTAGAACTCACTGCCCAGGCTGTGCCGCATAGAACATAACTTCTAAATCTGAATAGTTGTAGACACCAGGCCAAGCATCCCACTGCCCACCAGCCTGACTAGGGCCGGGAAAAAAAAAGATGGAAGGAAGCCTTGTGTTCTATGGCACAAGACCTGCTGAAATGCTGGGCTCTTCCTGGGGGAATGTATACCTTGTATTCCCATAATAACCCATTTAGTGTGGTTCTGGATGTTGCCAAAACTGACAAGAAGGTGAAATGACCTGTCTAGTGGTTCATTAATTATTTTGTGGGAACAGCAGGTATGTATACTCTGCATACGCCCTAGGCACGTTCAATTAATTGAGCTCAAGTGAAAAATGTGTATCACTGGTATATACTAATTCTATTCCCCTCACAAAAAGTCCTTATTAATTTGGATTCTACGTAATATCCAGCTGATATCAACCATGCTACCGGTCTACAGTAGATGAGGAAGACTTTGGATCTTGACTGGAATCCCAACCACATCTAGTACCAGTCAAGCTATTTTGTAAATATACTGTATGCTGAGAGACAATATCCCTAGCTTTATTTACTGGGCAGCATGTCTCAATACAGGACCTCAGCAGGACCTCTGAAGGAATATGTATAGGATTGCTCTGTAAAGGTCCAACTTTATTCTGTTTATAAGCACAGGCCCTAGATTTTAATGAAACAGCAGTAAAATCCCTCCCACCTATCGGATTAGATTGTGATGAAAAATCATTAATAAAATCAACTGGTAAATCAGCAGATCGCCTACCTCGCTTTGGGGAACTTTCACTTGACGTATAAACCTCTGCAGAAGAAAACAAAATAGTTATTTTCTTTCATATAATATGGCTTTGAAATGTTTTAAATGGATAGATATTGCTGAGTGATTTCCAGAGGCCAAAGGTGGTAGTACCGTACATGCCTCTTTTCTCTTTTTAGTTCTCTCTTGATACTTCCTACCAGTGGTGGGATTCAAATTTTTTTACTACCAGTTCTGTGGGCGTGGCTTGGTGGGCATGGATACTGTAAAATCTCCAGTCAGAGGGGGTATTTGCCTGTTCTCCGAATTACTCAAAATTTCCACTACCGGTTCTCCAGAACTAGTCAGAACCTGCTGAATACCACCTCTGCTTCCTACCATACCTAGCGTCCATCCATCCATCCATCCATCCATCCATCCATCCATCCTTCCTTCCTTCCCTCCCTCCCTCTGCCAGTAATAGCCTTTCCCCATCTTTTTTGTTGTTTCTAGGACAGAAAGACACAATTTCAAATTTTTCTGTCCTAAGCTGCCCTAACCATGTTCAGAAGCATCAGCTCATAATTAATTCTCATGATAATGGCTGCAAAAATCCAGATGACTATAGATGGCATCAAAGAATTTGTTGTAGCTCTTTGCTAACATCTACTGGCTATCCAAATTCTTGCAAACGAAGTCTGTTAGTCCTAGTTAAATCCAAACATGGAACAATATGCCTGTTGTTACAAAATAAAAATAAAATAAAATTTTATAAAGAGAGTAATGGATCTCAGTCAGGCTTCCATGACTTATGTTTTTCGGTCAGAATATCATTGGCTGCTGTGAAAAACAGAATGCTAGACTGGATATGACTTTGTTTCTGTCTAGCTTTTGATATGCTTTCATGAGAACTTCCAGATAGTGGGCTAGAAATTGGGAAAGCCAAAATTTAATCCCTTCAAAAAGAGAAAAATAAGGCAAGATAAAGAAAAATGTTAGTTCTTACAGTCTGCCAACTTATAGAGCATGATTTTCAGAGATAGTAATGTTATTATATAGAGATAGCTTGTATCTCTCTCACTTAACATTTATTTACAATGAAACTGCAACTGATTTACACAATTCATGTCAACTGGACCATGCTGAAATATATGGAGATTTTGTGATATGGACCTTACAGTCTGGCTACGTATATATGGACTGCAGTAATCCAGTTCCCATTAGATTGCATTCAAGAGATTCAATACCATCTAACTCTCTGCTGCCATTTAGTAGCTATGGCTTTGAGTAGAAAGGCTTTAGTCGAAAAGACAATCATAATTTGATATATCATCATCAAGATGCTTCAGAAAGAAATAATCTATTCGGTGTAAGGGGTCTTCAGGTTCAGGTTTTGTCTATGTGGTCTGTAGATTCTTCTGTGAAAGTAGTTATTATCCTCACGTTAGATTACATTCTGTATTTCTGGCACCATTTCTGTGACAAGCTTACTTGACAAGAGTAGGAATCTGCCCTATGTTGTATCAGCTTGTGCATATTTAATTTAAATTTAATAAATAATAATATGACCAACACAGTGAGGCAGCTGTTGCCCAAGAGTTCAAGAAAGACATTTTAAAATCCTACTGAGAGTTGGGTGGATTTGACATTCATCATACAAGAGAGCAGCATTCTTACTGAGCTATGTCCCTGGCCCTTCTGAGTAATTCTAATATAGAATTGTAAATTTTGCTCTGTAAATTTTGTGTTAATATTTGCTTCTCTCATTTCATTCTTGTTTTGACTGAAATGGGAGTTTGTGTGTGGAACATATGAGATAGAACTGGATGTAAACAGGGATGTGAGGGAATTACAAATATTGAAAGCATTTAGCACCATTAGTTTCCATTAAGGCTCAAATTAGACTTAAAAATGGCGGGGGAGGGGACTTTTACAAATATAAAAGTCCGGAGAGTTTTCTGGTGATGGGAACGATCTGTTTTTGAAAACTTTCCTATGTATATATGTGGTATGATTGTTCTGTCCTCTTACTTCTTTAAAACATAGGGTCATGCAGAGTATTGTGCCAAAACCATCCTTTGCCTTGAATTATGGGGGGGGGGGGAATAAATTGGAAAATCAAAAGTTACCCAGAATCATTTGCTGACACAGGTAGCTATAGAAATCAAATTATAGATGATAGATAGGTAGATAGATGACAGATGATAGAAGACAGACAGATAGATAGACAGACAGACAGACAGACAGATGTGGATAATACATTTCTTCCTTTTCCTAGACTAAGAAATTCAAAAAATTGCCATGGGCTTACATGCTTCCCACTGAGTTATTACACTTGTGTTGTTTTTACTGACTTATGTCAGACAAATCACAGATCAAAATTACGAATTCAGCCATAATTTATTTTCAGGGAAGCAAGTTAGTAAATGATGTGAGATGAAAGAATATTAGTACATGATCTTTTTTTCAACATTATGCTATTCTGTTTCATAATATTCTTTGCTTTTTATAGTTCAAATGGTTTTACATTAGTCCCAAATATTGCTATTCATAGACTGCACCTGCTGTGGGCTTGGGTCCTTTAAACTTTGGATGGCAGAGAGCTGCAGCTGCTATGGACTGGAACCGAACCAAGCCATCACAGCAGTGACTGCTTGGAACTCAGCAAAATTGGGTCTCTCTTTCCTATTAGCAACAATGAAGATCCAGTTTAATAAGGAATGGTCCAAGCAGCCCATAATAAACTGCTTTTATGGCTGGCATTATTCCATTGAAGCTGGTGGTCCACATCTTCAACAGTCCATATCTTACCTAGAATGTAACTTCATATGAAATATTCCTGGGTGGACTAGAGATCTAAAATGAAATGCTTTCTAGCAGGAGAAATAGAACAGGAGTGAAATCATCTCTGAACCTATGGAATGGCTTTGTTAAAAATGGCATGTTTTTGATCCTGTTAAATAAGTCAAGGATTTATTTGCTTCAGCTGGGAGAAAAAAAAAAACAAGTTTTGAAATAATTCAGAATGCTCTACCCAGCAGAATGGAAAGGCTCTTATTATTCCTATATCATGCGTAACTGCCCTCAATCTGATGGGGGGGGGGTCTGTCTGTCTTTCCATTGTGCTCATGAAGCGTTCTCTGTAACTCAAATGTTTCCTCTGTGCTTTAAAGAGACATCCACCTGCTGTTTTCCATTAATGCTTTACTGTAGAATCCTTGGCAAGTTATTGCAGAACACGGCTAGATTTCTCCTTTCTCCAGCTACTCGTTCCCATCGCCTTCTACAAAGTTAGGAGCAAAACTCAGGATTTCAAAGTGGTTGATGAACCATTGAGCATTGCTGCCTCCATTGACCTTATTCCCTCCACCACCATTTCCATTTACTAAACATTAAAAAAAAAAAGATAGGGGGGAAATGCTACAAAAACAGCACAGCAACATCAAGGCATTCCTTGGGGCTGACATTTGTCCCTTTGCCTGGACTTACCTCATGGGAAGGTACCTGTATTGGAAGAGGATGTCCCACAATGCTTAAAGGTGCTAGAATCAGAAGGAGAAAGAAGAAAGATCTCCGGAGCTGGTCCATGGCTGGCAGGAAAGTTTGTGGAAGGCACTCCGGATGAGAACGCCTCCTTGGCATCTCGTTCCTTCGTACTTTTGAACCTCAGGTTTCTTCTTGGCTTTTTTTTTAAAGGATCTATAAATGTAGCATTCATCCTGATACAAGCCTTGATTGTCCATGCATCCAAGACTGGAAGGTGGCCAGTTTCGCTTGCTACTTCATAAGATGAAATGAAAACAAAATCTTCTGAAGAGCCTGTGTCTGTCCTGTTTTCCCCATTTGGTGAGGACTTCACAAATCCACAAATATGTTGCATAAATAGGCCCAGATACGCAGGGGACAGGAGAAGGTCATTGCAAAGTTATCAGCATTGGTCCCAAAGTGTACCTGTTCCACAGTCCTTTGACAGGAGCAGCCAAAAATATGCCAAGGACTCATTCGAGAACAGAAAATTCCCTAGTTCAGTATGTATGCGTATGTTTGTTTGTACAAACCAGAAAGGGAGAGAGTTCCTGAGTTGTGGGATCTTAGTGAACTTACCCAGTTCAGCTTCTTTTGGTCCTGGTTTAATCCTCCTACTTTTCAGAATAGACATCTCCCTCACAGTGGTAAAAGAAAAATATTTCTCTTTCTACTGCCCAAACTGTAGGATAAACAAGCACATTGGCTTGAAAGTCTCAAGGACTCAAATCCTGTCCCTGATTTTTTTCCCCTCTAAAAGCTGCTTATTTCTTACAAATGATTCCTTCACTTCTGTCCTGATGCCTCATTAATATTCTTCTGCCAGTGTTTGTAAAATTCTCATTGACTGGCTTTACACATAAAGCTAAGCTATAATGTGCTTGCTTTGTACTGTATTTGGTTTAGACTGTTTATTTATTTATTAAATTTATTGGCTGCCCATCTTACCACAGTATAAGTCTGGGCAGCTTATGAACTTAGCTGCTTTGTAAACTATGATCTGTACTTCTGAATTGTCATTTAGTAAAAAATTTTTTACCTTAACTAGCAAACTCAACTATATGTCAGAAATTAAGTTAGAGTGCTCTCTCTCAATTTCTCTTTTACTCTCACATTCATTTTTCTCCCTCTACACGTACTGTATAGGTTGCTAAAAATAGATAATGGTGTTGACTGTGAGGAGGAAAAAAAACCCTATCCTTTTTTTAGATTAACAAAAAATGTACAGAATTGCTGCAAATATTTGAAATACATAATGGATTCTTTTGAAACTAAGAGCAGGCAGATTTATGTTTCCTAAAATGGAGACTTTGAAATGTTACATTTCTTCCCAGGATTTTTTCAAAAGAACTAATAGCAACCTAACTCTACTCTGTAGACCCACCTGTGTGTTTGATAGTGCTCAGTCACTCCATCTCGTCATGTAAGCTGGTACAGAAATGGTTCCAGTCCAGGCACATCCTCTTGCCTCCATTGTCTAATCAACTTGAAAACAGGTTTGCAGCATTTTTTGTTCAATTCCCTTTGAGTAGGTTTGGAAACCTTGGAAAAAAGCTTTCCCATATAATTGATCTTCGGCATCTTAATTGTTTGAGAAGCAAGCCTTCTTTGGTATTGTGGTCCTCTTTTACTTTTGCAGTTTCCCTCCAAACTGCCAGTTACAAAAGGTCTCCCAGTTGTGTGTTTATGTGCTTTATTGAAAGGGAATTTTTCCAAGAAATATTTTCATACAAGTGGGAAGTTCATTATACAGTATATTTCAATTTCCATATACTTGTCTTGGCCACTTCAAAGCTCCCCCCCACCCCCAAGCAATCCTTCCATGTTTGTGCTCCTGCTGGTTGTTTTGCACACATGAATTCTTAAAAAAAGAAAATAAAATAAAAATTCTGAATACTAGATCTCTTACTGAATCCTCCTAGTACATATTCCTGTATTTTCTAACAATTGAAGAAGCTGTTGTCTGCAATGAAAATTTTATAATAGGATTCAAGAACAAAGCTCAAGTAAATAAATGAGTACAGCCATAGCAAGAGATTAGTGATTTTGTCTTCTCGACACTAGAAAGATGATGGATAGTCAGGCTGTAAAAAAAATCTGAGGAGTCAAAGATGCCTATCACTATTTCTTTCATCTTATGATTGTTTGGATTTTGGAAGCTCAGATATGGTAGCCTTAAACTTGGAATCTTCCAGAAAATATGTGATAATTTGGGTACAACTATTCTGTGACCTGACCTGTGCAAGATAATTTCCCGCTGGATTTGGTATCATGTGAATTATGCAGGGTGCCAATTCTTTTCTTTTCCAGCTAAGGATATAAAATTAGCTGACTATTCTATGAATTATACAGCAATTTTAAAAAGTGTTTAATAGGAGAATTTTCATTGCATAAAAAACTTCAAGATCAAAAGCTACACCAGTAATTTCCACTGAATACACCTGAAATCCATGGGGGAATTCAGAAAATTGTGGATCCAGATATTTGGAAGGAAAGGAAAGATTTATTTAGGACTAAAGCTTATTTCATATAATAGTTGACTAAGTTTCTACTCAAATGTCTGCCGTGCTTCCTTTTGAAGTAATTGTGCCAAATCTTAAAACCAGATGAGAGCCACGAACATTCCATCCCAATTGTGCACAAGCAGATTATATAAATGTCATGTATCTTTCAAGTGCATATAATCTAAAGTTTTTATTTGGAAAAAAAAATATTCAGGAAGATGTGACATTTAGCTCAGAAGAAAAGACTTCTCTTTACGCATGTATGCCTGTAAAAAAAATTTTTTTTAAATCAAATCTCTCTATTCTCCAAGGCAAGAAAGAGATTTATTATTGACATAGCAATAGCACTTAGATTTATATACTGCTTCATAGTGCTTTACAGCCCTCTCTAAGCAGTTTACAGAATCAGCATATTGCCCTCAACAATTTGGGTCCTCATTTTACAGGTCTTGGAAGGATGGAAGGCTGAGCCAACCATGAGCTGGTCAGGATCAAACTGCTGACACACTTTAAAAAAAACAACCTCACCAGAATAACTTTGTTGCTCACTTCCAAAAGCAACAATGCAGATGAATGATTGGAAAGAAAAATCCAAGAGCTTTAGTTTTTTAAAATTAAGAATATCTTGGCAAGATGTTGTTGCTCAGACTAAGGGGCAAAGAGTTAGTATAGGGTCTATGGAGAAACTGGGTAACATTCAGAGGGACTGCATCCATATCAATCTTGAAAATACAAATAACTGCACTAAGCTAGCACAGAAGACGTTATAATTTATAGTGTTGCTGCAGATATAAGAAACTAATTGCTGAATGGTAGGAAATATCGCTTGGTCTCTCTCTCTCTCTCTCTCTTTCTCTGTCCTCTTCCTTTCAATTACTTCCTCACTAATGATATTTTGTGTTACAGGAAATGGATCTTCCATAGTCATCTGAAAACAGAGCTTACCGACCTCAGAAGGATGGAAGGCTGAGTCAACCTTGAGCCAGTGAGATTTGAACTGCCAAACTTCTGGCAGCCAGCAGTCAGCAGAAGTAGCCTGCAGTACTGCATTCTAAGCACTGCACCACCATGGCTCTTAAGCAACCAAACATAGATTTATTCCAGTAATCCACTTTCAATACTTGAAGAATACTCGTTCAAATCCTATAGCTACTTTGCCTAGGAAGTGAAAGAAAAATATTAACCAAGAAAATAAGGGTGGGTGGGTTTAAAACTGGGGTGGGATAAGGAATAATACACCTTTGGTGCAACTCAGATCTTCCCTACTGCTTGCTGTCAGAGAATAACCCAACAAACTTGTCCCTGGGTGTAACAATGGAACAGCCCACAATGATACAATTTTGCAGATAAATTCTCTCTTTTTAAAAAAATAAATTTTATTAAGTTTTCAAATTTTAAAAACATAAAATAAATATTTATACATTGTTATCAACATCAAGACATCTTTTACATCTCCCTACATTTTTCAATATATGTAGTTACTTATTCCATTGCCATTACATCTTACTTGTGCTATAAATCAATATCTTTTATCCTTACACATCAATCTTCTCTATAGCATATTTACATATTCCCTCATTCTTTTCCTAATTGCCATTTTATTTTCTTTTTATTTCTAAACCACTCATACCAGACATCCCAGGCCCTGTAGTATATTGAATCTTCTCTGTCTTTTAGCTTCATCGTTAGCTTGTCCATCTCTATACAGTCTATTATTTTTTTATAACTATGCCTTCTGGTGGTACCTTTTTTTCTTTCCAGAGTTGTGCATATGAAATCCTTGCAGCTGTTAATATGTGTAGCATGATATGTCTATCTGTTTTACTGCATTTTTGTGTTATTATACCTAATAAAAAAAATTCCAGATTAAGTTCAATTTTCTGATTCGTGATTTCTTCTAGCCATTGTCTAATTGTATTCCAGTATTTTTTCACTTCCTGGCATGTCCACCAGGTATGGAAATAAGTGCCTTTTTCTTTTCCACATTTCCAACACTTTGGGTTCGAATTGAACATTTTTGCCAGTCTAGGGTGGGGAAGGTGCCATCTATAAAAAATTTTGTATTGATTTTCCCTGTATGCTGTATGTGATTTGTTTGTAATTTGATCCCCACATTCTCTCCCAATTTTCCACGTTTATATTATGCCCAACATTTTTCGGCCATACCACCATCATTTCACCTCCTCCTCTTCCATTTTAAAATCTAGTAGAAAATTATATGTTCTTGAAATCATTTTCTTTTCCATTTCTTGTAGGATTTTATCTAATTGATGCTTTTCCATATAGAAACCAAATTGTTCTTTGTCCTTTTTATATCTCGCCTGGATTTGTATGTATGGCCACCAATCTATCTTTATATTTTGTTGCTGTAGTTCTTGTATCGTTTTTAATCTTCTTTGTGTATCTAATAAATCTTTATAATTCCTCTTTTTTCCCAGATCCATTGCATTTGGGTAGATTTGTGTTTCCATGGTTGACAACCAGTATGGTATTTTAATGTAATTATTCTTTTTCATCTTGTTCCATGTCCGAATTAATGAATCTCTAATCATGTGTCTCTGAAAGTATGCATGCTGCTTACATTTCCCATCCCATAAAAAACTATGCCACCCTCTCTGCAAGTTGTGACCCTCTATCAGCAATACTCTTCTATTTTCCAGGTTGATCCAATTTTTAATCCATACCATAGCAGTTGCCTGGTAATACATTTCCCAGTCAGGGAGTCCAAAGCCACCCCTTTCTCTTTTATCCTGCAGTAATTTCATTTTTATCCTGGCTTTTTTCCCGTCCCAAACAAATTTGCTTATTATTTGATCTAGTTCCCTAAAAAGGTTTTATCCAATCTTATTGGTACAGTTTGAAAAAGATATAGTATTTTTTGGTAGTGTAGACATTTTAATTGCCGCAATTTCCCCCAGTAATGATAGCTGTAATTTCCCCAACATTTCCATTTTTTAAAAAAATTGTATTATAAATTTGTCATAATTATCTTTTTTAATTGAAGAGCATCTTGCTGTTACCTTTTTCACACTTTGCATTCCCAATTTTCCTTCTAATTCTTTTTTTTTTTTGTTTATCCTTTAGATTTTTAGTCAATAATTTTGTTTTGTTTTTATTTATCTTAAGGCCCGTGACCTTGCCGAATTCCTCTATTTCCTTTATTAATTTTACTCCCATATCCTCTAGATCAGGGGTGTCAAACACAAGGCCGCGGGCCAAATCCGCCCGCCAGACCTCGTCTGATGGCCGCGGTGCCGCCGCCAGCCTTGCAGCCTCCCCTTTTTTTTTTCAATGAATTTACTCCGTGCCTGCAGTAAATTCATTTAAAAATGGCTCAAGTTAAAAAAAAAAAAATTTACTTACCTTCGGGACCTGGCCCGACTTCTTCCTGCCCGCACTGCTCCTGGGTGTCGGACGTGGCGTCATCACGTGACGTCCGCCCGACATCTCCAGGGATCAGAGGAGCGCGGACGCCGCGGAGAGGAGCAAGAAGAAAGAAGTAAAAGAAAGAAAGAAGTAAAAGGTAAGTAAAGTAAATGGAGGGGGCAGATGGCTGGGCACTATAAAAGGGGCAGTCCAACAGCAGCCTGAAAGCAGTTCACGCATCACTGATGATAACCTGTTTTGCGGATTGCTACAGCACAAGACCTAACGCCAAACATCGATGGACTGACCTTAGGAAAACAATGTCAGCCATCTAGTCAGTAAAGTTAAAAAAAGGTAATGCCTTGTGTTTTCCATATGTTTAATAAACAGTGTTTGGCAATATTTGTATGTTTAAAAAAATTAATGTTTGTTACCAAAAAACATTTTTCAATATATTGTACAATAATTGTACATTTGAATATCTACTTGTCATTATTCTGACTATGTTTCTGCTTTCAGAGCTAGTTATTACTTACATTATTACAAAAAACAGTAATAATTGAATGCAGTGACATTAATTTATGATAATAAAGAGTGGACACATAGACCTACAGATACAACCGGCCCTTTGATGGGGACCAAACTGCTGATGCGGCCCCCGATGAATTTGAGTTTGACACCCCTGCTCTAGATCTTCCAGAAAAAATACTATATCATCGGCGAATGCCTGTACTTTATAATGCTCCTTTTCAATTAAAGCCCCTTTAATTTCTTCATTTTTCCTAACATTTTCCAACAGATTTTCTAAAGTAAGGATAAAGAGAAGGGGTAACAGTGGGCATCCCTGCTTTTACTCCCTTGTTAATTTTAAATGTTTCTGTTCTATCACCGTTCAATATTACACTGGCATCTGTGTCATATAAATTGTCGAAATCAGTTTGATAAATTTATTGCCAAATTGCATGTTTTTTAATTGCTGTATTATGAACTGCCAATTAACATTGTCGAATGCTTTTTACGCATCAAGAAAGACCATTGCCCATTGTTTTCCTGGGTTTGCTTCATAGTATTCTATTATATTCATTACCATCAAGGGTGGGATTCAAATTTCTTAACAACCGGTTCTGTAGGTGTGGCTAGGTGGGCGTGCCCATGTTACTGGGTGGGCGTGGCTTCTTTTTTGCAGCAACCTTCCCCCCATTTTTTTGCCTCCTAGGCCTCGGGCAAGCTTCCTGGGGGGGGGTTTGCTCCCGGAAGGCTTCCCTGGGGCCCAGGAAGGCAAAAAATGGAGCATGGGGGGTACACAGCACCCCATCCCCACCTCCCACATGCCCCTTTTTGCTTCCTGGGCCTAGAGGAAACCTTCTGGGTGAAGCAGTAAGACAGCGAGGGGATCCCAGCACTGCTGATCATCGGAACAGCTGATCATCAGGAGGGGGAGAAATACCTTGTCAGTGATCCCCAACCTTTTTTACGCCGCTGCCCGGTACCGGCATCAGCTGGGCGCCGCCATCTTTTTGATGAAAAAGTGCTTCCGGTGACCTCACGGAAGCACTTTTCATCAAAAAGATGGCGGCGCAGCGCTCCGTGAGCTTTTCCGGTGGAAATGGCTTTCTACCGGAAAAGCTCACGAAGCACTAGCGCCGCCATCTTTTTGATGAAACATGCTTCCAGTGAGCTTTCTACCCGGAAAAGCTCACGGAAGCACTTTTTCATCAAAAAGATGGCGGCGCCCAGCAAGCCAGCGCCCGGTAGGACTTGTTCCGTGGACCGGTACCGGTCCGCGGACCGGTGGTTGGGGACCCCTGCCTTAAGTGACTGGGCGGGGAGAACACAGAAGTCGGGCATGCATGTGATGTTGTGCATGCGTGGTAAGGACTGACTGGACAGGGAGGGGTGGGACGGGCAGAGAGAGGCAGGACCAGCCAGGGGCACGATTTGCCGGTTCTCCAAACTGCGCAGAATCATAACAACCGGTTCTGTAGAAATGGTCCGAATTGGTAGAATCCCTCCCCTGATTACCATTCTGGTATTATTTTTGATTTGTCTATTCGGTAGGAATCCGTTTTGATTGCTATGTATGATCTGGTTAAGAGTTTTTTCCCCCCAGTTTTTCTTTGCAGATACATTCTCTATGGCACTACAAATACCACATCACATCACCACAGCATCTTTATTCCAGCAGATATTATTTTTAACATGGAAGATGGTCTTGGTAAGTAGGAGAGAGGTGTAGAGAGCAAACAAGGTGACCTTGACAGAAGTGCAAGAGCTGTTACTTAAGCAGAGAAGGTTGAAGTCATGGGAAGCTAGATAATGTTTGAAAGCAGCTCAGGCAAATACGGTACCTTCCTAATTCATTCAGGTATAAGGAGAGGAAGCATAGTACAATCAGGCTTGCAAGATTCTTTTATTGTAGTAGATTTTCAGTTTACTTTACTTTATTGTCATTGCACCTCATACAATGAAATCAAACACCATCTTCAGTGCACATCATGACCATGACCATGAAAATAAACACAAACACACATTCTTCACCCTTCACACATTGAACCGGAAACTGCCAACACCACACCAACACTGCACATTTCAATGAAATACGGTTCTAGTTTTTCTGTAAGTTAATTTTCTGGGCTGGTCTACCTAGTATTGCTAACAATGAGCCATACCACATAGAAAGATTCCCATTCCCCACCTCCAGAACCAATTCCCACTATTAATTACAATAAATCATGTAAATTTCAGTGGTAGATCATAACCTTCTTTCACTGTTTTAGGGCTACCTAAAATGATGCCAAATTATCCTACTTCATACACATTATGTGAAGACCTACATCTCTGAAGAAATCTATAATGCTGGAAGGAATGGGAAGAGGATGATCAGTAGCATAGTAGATGGATTCAGTTGTAGTTGCAAAGGGTGCATGCACTATTGGAAGACTAGAAGGACAAGACTGGAAACAGATCCTCCTGAAGAAAAATCTGTGTGATTGTCAACACCAAATTGATGGCACACATACAACAATCAATCAAATGTGATGCGATAATTAAAGATACTAGGCTGGAAACCAGGAGGCTATGAGTTCTAGGTCTGCCTTAGACATCAAGCTAGTTGGGTGATTTGGGATCAATCACTCTTTCTCAGCCCTAGGATGCAATGGCAGTCCACTTCCAAAAACCATTGCCATGAAAATGAATGGATCTGTTTAAGCAGTCCCTAGGAGTCAAGAAAAAGAAAGAAAAGGTACTGTGGAAATCCCCCCCACCCTAGAATGAACTATTTTGGGGGATATTAAAAGAAGCAGAATATTATATTTCCCCAAAGGAGAAATGGAGAAAAATCTTTAAAAGGCAGAAAGCAGTCCCAGCAAACAAAACATCTTCATTCAGAAACAAAACACCTTCATCTCCAGCTGATGGGATTAAGAATTTACAGCCCGCATCCAAATTCTAAGAACAGGACATGACCTTTAGGACATAAAAGGATTAACCCACCATCATTAGAATAGCGAAAGACGCAAGGCTCACTACATTGTACAACCCCTAGACCAGGGATCCCCAACCTTTTCGACGCCTTGTGACCCGGTTCTGGCGTCAGCTGGGCGCCATGCCCGGTTCCGGCGTCAGCTGGGCGCCGCCATCTTTTTGGCGAAAAATCACTTCCGGTGGCGTCACGGAAGTGATTTTTCGTCAAAAAGCGGCGCCAGCGCTTCTGGTGAGCTTTTCGGGTAGAAATGGCTTTCTACCGGAAAAGCTCACCAGCGCTGGCGCCGCCATCTTTTGACGAAAAATTGCTTTTTTACCAAAAAGATGGCGGCGCCCAGCAACCAGCGGCCCGGTAAGGCTTGTTCCGCATGCCCGGTGCCGGTCCGCGGACCGGCGGTTGGGGACCCCTGCCTAGACCATCTCAGAACTCTATAAAAATCAATCCATTCCTAAGCCAAGGGGTCAGTTGTCCCAGAAATGCATGCTGTTGTTAGTTCAGCTCATCAGTAAACCTTTCTTATGCAGCTTCCATTTTATTCCCGGCTTGGAACTGGATCTGGATTTTTCCTTCAACAGTACCACTTGTTTGTGTGAACAATTGAACTAGAAGATCATAATGCCTTGATTGTATTTGTCTTCCACTAGAAAAAAACAATGGTACATAAGTTACCCCATGGAGGCAGGATTAGCAAACTTTTATCCCTTCTAATAAAGGACTATTATTTACTTGTGCAATGACAGTTGTACAACCATGCCTGATTGGTTTCTGTATCTTTTCATATTAAGGGTGTGGCACTTTGAGAGATATTCCCTCCAATATTCATTCTGCCTACACTGGCATTCTGTATTTGCTGCATGTGTATCTTTTTGTGCAACTTCAATATTTTCTGGATATGTATTTGCTCTCAAAAACAACTGAGTATTATTCAATTTAGTTTGCACTCAGCATGCTTCCAGTGAATTCATGTATCCAGTTTAGAGTAAGCATGCATGCCACTCAGTTCAGTTAGCAAAAATATAGCTTACTGCTTATTTCTTAAACATAAGCAAACATCATAAACAGTTAACTGTCAAAATGGGATTAAAAAGCAGGAACAGAACAACAGAAGAAAAAATCCGTCTGCTTAAAAGTGATTGGGTTTAGAATGAAAAGTAAATAAAGCAACTGATTTTATCTGCCCGATACTGTGGAGCAATTATTACCCTTTTAAAGCTGATTGGTTGGTTTATTAAACTGCCGTTTCCTTTAAACTGTTTTGGTTTCCACACCTCAAACAGTGACTTCTTTCATTTATTTATTTTTTCAGAGACTCACTAGTTTCTAATCTTTCTGCCAAAGGCCACAACCTTCACTGTTCTGCAAATGCTGGCCCTGGAAACCAAGTAGGACTAGGTAGACCATAACATCTTGTTAAGTCCCAGAAGTTTCACTGAGCCACAGAGATGCCAAAGATAGTGAGAACAAATGTTTCCCTTCAATCTTAATATACAACACATTATAGCCTGAGGTTTTTAAATGAAAACCACATCACAGTCCACCAAGGTCTGTTTCTGTGTAGTTACTAGGAACTGCCACAGTACTTTTTAAAGATGTGCAGAAATCTAATAGTTGAACAGTATCAAGACTCATAAAAACAACATAAAAACCAGTCGTTTCTAGCTCATACCAGGTGATGCCAAAAACCCTGTTTAAATGGGAAACTTCATCTTCACAGTTTGCTCTAATTACTGCCTACTACTTCTTTCATATCGGATAAAAGAGTTTTTGCCATATTTCAAAATCATGCCAGACATCAGGCCTGACTTTCCATTTTTGTATTCAGACATCCCTGTTGATTTAGTATCATTTCCCCCACTGCCTGAAACACTTGGCATGATGGCAAATAAAGTCAGAGAGGTAGAAACCGTTGTGGGAATCTGTGACTGAAATTTGGATAAGTACATGCTCTGCTTATCATTCCTAATGTGAGATCTGAGGGACGGTGAATTAATTCAAGAGTGAGCATGGTACTATAAATGTTTAACATTTAAATACAGTGGAAAGTTTCAGAGGAAGATCAGAACCTGGACATTTGATTTCAAAATGTATGGTATTTAGTACTTGTGGGCCTGACAAGTTGAAGAATTGCTTGAAAGTTATCTCCAGCCACACTAGCAATTTCTGCACTATTCGCAACTTAGCAATTTAGCAATAGGTTAGCAGGACAGTTACAAGCCAAAAGTATTCATAAAACTCAGACTTTCCTTAGTAAAAGAAAGCCTTGCTTAAATGAAGAGAATTTGGTCCATGTTCCAGGACACTGCTGCGGTAGAAGAAGAATATCGATTCTAGGACATGGTATTTTAAAATTTTGTGTTCAAGTATACAAAAATGAAAATCAGTCAAAGTCAAGTTTTACTTTATGTTCTTTTTTTTAAGAGCATGCCAGAGTTTTGTGATAGGCTGATTGATTTTTTTTCAACTATGGGATTTTTAAGCTTGCTGACATATACCACATGTTAAGGTTGCAGTTTATTTTTATTTTTATTTAAATGCAACTATTTGCAACAAGTTGTCAATTTCATGAGGTAATGGCTATGAGAAGCTAGTGCTTTTTCTATGGAAAATAAACCATGATTCTTTTCCATTTATCATTTGCACAGCATCTCCCATTATTCCTGATCATGGTGCTGGGGGTATAACTGAAACAATGCTCAATGGATCTGATGAATTTCTTGAAATCCACTCGGTGTTCCTGCTAGAATAAAGACCTCTAAGATGCCCTAATATCTCCGATGATTGGAAGAAATAGGACCTTCTCTTTGCTGCTATCTCCGGAGTTTGGCAGCTCCGACGGCCTCCCTCCTCTACAAGCAGCCCCCCGCAACCCCTCCCTCATTGGAGAAGGACGTCCCGAACAACGCTCGCTTTACCCGTCAGCGTTGCTAAGCGACGCTCAAGAAGGAGACTCAGCAAATAGAGGCAGGGAATCACAGTGACGCGCGTGCGCCGTAGCAAAGTTCTACCGGCCGGACGGAAAGAGGGGCGCATGTGCAGTGTGGCCGCGGACGGAACCGAGTCTAGTGGCTTTTCTAACAAGAGGAAAAAGGCGGACTGAGTAAGTGTTGACAATTAACCTTCGTCCCTGGAGGTGTTGCTAATGCGAGCAGAACCAAGTTGTCTTTCTGGGTTGGAAGATCAGAGTGGCACTTTATAGCAGTATCTTTTGTATTCCTACCTGCTGTGTGTCGGCTAAAGGCGAAAGACACCTAAAAGCTGGGAATACGGGAGCCACGAGAATATGGGGACTATTTGGGTTGGCACTGAACTGTCCCTGGGCAGAAATGTAATCCAGTGCTGGGTTTTCCCACCAGAATAAACTTGTTGGAGTCCAAGTGTTGGATACTGGGAAGAGACCTTCTTGAGGAACTAGAGAGGGGAAGATCTACTAGTTTAGGATCTTGGAAACCTTCTATTTATTTACAGATAGAAAAGGCTACTCGCTGGTCACCTGTATATAGACATGTGGCAAAAGTTAAGGACTTTTGCTGCACCTTCAGAGGCTGGATATGAGCTGTAATAATTTTATTTTCCTGTTCCATTTAGATCTCTTTCCAAAGCCATGTCTCAGCACAGGCATAGTGGCGGCAGCAGCAGCAGCAGAGGATCTGGCTCTTCAAAGGTATGCCAGTAAGTGTAGAGTACACTTGTTGGGGAAGGCTAGCTTATAACTAAGGTTCAGAGTAGGTGATGTAAAAAACATACATATTTTTTTTAATTGTTAGAAAAGGGAACAGGAGACATAATGTAATGTTTCAAAAATAGCAAATTTTAGTGTCATCTTTCCCATACTCAGATGTGATTAGTACAAAATAATTGTGACACCTTGAATTGCATGAATATATGTTCTTAAACCCTTATTTTATTGATATAAACAGCCATGCCTTTTTTCACATGTTGCGATAGGAATCTGTGGTCTGAGGTGCCTGTGCCTGTATCAAATGAAAATGGGGAAATATAACAAATTCATGTTGTTGTTGTTTGCCATTTTTTTCATGCAGCAAGACAAATGGTGCAGTGTTGCTTGAATGAGCTTCTGAAGGAAGTTCTTGGCAAATCTGGCATAGTGTTTAGTACAGACTGGTCTGTTTACTATTTTATATCTTATTATTATTTTAAGTCTCCCTTTGCGAAACAGTCTACTTCAGTGCTGTCTTGTGCATATTTATCTAGAAGTAAATTCTACTGTTTTCCATGAGATTTATTTGCAGGAAAATATGCATAGAAACATAGATTTAATAATGGAAATGCAAAGGCCCAATAACAAAACAAATCTTTCATTTGCTTTTGTCCAGGTACGGCATATGGAAGTTGATGAAGAATTTTCTTTCAGTCAGACTCAGACGCTAAGTCAGGCGCAACGTAGTTTGGAGCAACACTCTCTGCCTGAAGTGGAACAAAAAGTTAGTCACTTTTTATGCATTTTTGAGGGCTTCTAATGTTATGACTGGCTATAACCAAATATTATGCATCCTCTATTTTAAAATAAGTACACATTTTATTATCTGTAACTGTTATCTACATTGTAGCAGCTTTCTTGACCTAGAGATTTTTTTTAAAGTTACAGAATGGCTAGGGACACTGAAGCATGCCCCACAACCTTGACGATAATATATATAGGAAACTTAGTACTGTACTCATGGAATTATACCACATGCACAGGTCTGCCTGCAACGTATATTATATTCTCTCTGTAGGTAAATGAACTGGTGCAATTCCTTCTGATCAAAGATCAGAAGAAAATTCCTATTAAACGGACAGGTAAGCATGGATTTATTTTTATTTTATTTCATCAGGGGGGCTTAGTTTCAGTTTACAGGGCTGGAATACGGATATCTGCATGTGCTCTGTTTTCAGTAATTTCTGTTCTAAGATTGAATGCTTCAAAGAATGGGAGGATTTTTATTATTTTGGTGAGCCTCTTTCCCCCAACTTTAATGCAATTTTTTTTGGGAAAGGTCTTTTGAGAGCCACTGAGCAGGATAGTAAATATATGACAATTAGTGATGCTAAGTGAAGAACATCTACTTTATGAATATTCAACTAGAAATTATTTGCTTTTTAAAAGTTTCTGTCAAGAATGTATGCCATAAACTCCATTGTTATTTGTGTTTACTTTGAGTAGGTCTAACATTACATAGAATGTTGTATGTATAAGTAGCGTTCATCAAAAGAACATAAGAAAGTGCATCTAGTCCAAAATTCCAGTTGCCAACTAGAAGCCCATGAAACCCCAGAGATGAGATCAGTCTCTTCTCATTCCAATTCCCTAGGAACTGATAGATCAACATTATTTGTCTTTTTACAGATATTCTGAAATATGTCATCAAAGAGTACAAAGATCTCTTTCCTGAAATCCTCAGACGAGCCAACCAGACTCTTCAACAGGTGAGGAATCCATTGATGATTTGAGCATATTTGATCAATCTATCAATCTTACTTTGCGAATAGTAAGCTATTCTTAAAATTTTGCAATAAAAAAATGTTTTCAGAGTAGGAATCCTGCAGCCCAAAAAATCCTGTTCATCCTAAAGACTCACAATTGCATTGACTATGATCCATGGAAGCTTATATTTCAATTAGTTTATCAATTTTCAAGATGCTACAAGAGTATGTAGAAAAGATCATTGTAGGATATAATAAAACTAAAATACTCCATTGACCATAAGCAATGAGAAATCTAGCTTCATAATTCAGGAAGTGATTTGCTCTTGTCATCAAAATGTCTGGCATTTCTGGCTTAACCTGAATGAATGGAGAAATGTCAATAGATTGTAAATGTATTATACTATATTTCTATATTTTAAATTTTAATCTAGGCTTATAGTTGGGGATACTAATTCAGGCTGAATTCTTTAGAGTCTGAACATTTATCATGAACAAGATAACTTATACAACTAATGGAAATGATAGATTTTATTAATTATTTATTAAACATATAGATTGTTATGTTTGCATATGAGTTTTCTCGTATTTAAAAAGAGACAATAATAGCGAACGAGGAAGGGAGCTCTATTCTGATTTATCTTTCCTATTTGCTCAGGTATTTGGATTGGGAGTTGTGGAAATTGACCCAAAGTACCATTCCTACATCCTGATCAGTAAATTTCCTCCTTTGGAAGCTGATACTGTGAATGAGTAAGGAAAAGAGGGAATGTAATGCCTTTGTTTATGTGCGTCTGTATTGGCTAAATTTTGTATAAAATCTTATACAAAACATGTCAAATATCTCTTCATACAGTTTGAAATGAGCAATAGTATTAATATGGTTTCTATATTCCTACATTTTGAAATTCTAAGGTAGAGATCAAAAACATTTTCTGAGCCACTTAGTCTTTGAGTGGTATGGCAGAATCTAAATTTCATTTTTATATTTAAGTATACATTGAATTAAGTGTACTAAATTAAATATATGATTATCAGTCATGTGTTTAACCAATCTCCCTTTCTGACATATTGAAAAGTGTCTCAAATTGTAATAAGCAAATTTCATGGGGTGCCTCATCAAACGTTTTTGGGAAGTACATCCCCCAGTGAGATTTCAGCTGGAGGCTCTATGCTTGAGAAGAACCCATGTATCCTCCATTCTTTGGGAAATGGAGTTCCTCTGTGTTACCTCACGCTTTGAGCAGTCCACAGACTTCCTTTTGTTAGTTCCTGGACTGAAATGTTAAAAGCTTGGCTTAAATTTTCTGTTTCTCATTGGGTAATTCAGGTTTATTTTACACTGCAAATTCCCAGTCTTCACTTCCAGATTAAGAAGCGGAATCTTTTTTTCCCTTTTTTTTGCAGTGATGAGAACACTCCCAAGATGGGCCTTCTTATAATAATACTTAGTGTTATCTTCATGAAAGGCAACGTGATCAAAGAATGTAGGTTTCACTCCTACTTAATTTACCCTATTTCTTAGATAGCTTAATATGCTTACTGTTCTCTTTTTTCTTCATGCAGCTGCTGTTTGGGAAATGCTGAGGAGGTTACATATTGACTGTTCTGGGTAATATTGGCTGCTTTGAGACAGCGTTGAGAGATAAATTCAAATATTTCAGTGTGGTTGGATAAATCGGGGAAGAAAATCTCCTTTGTCAGCTGATCTGAGACAATAACATTCTGTTTTTTTTCCAGGGGAAAACATAAAGTCTTTGGTGATGTGAAAAAGTTGGTGACAGAGGAATTTGTGAGGCAAAAGTGAGTTGGGGGTTGCAAAGCTTTTGCTATATTTAGAAATTGATCATATTGGTTTCAGTGAATGGCAGATGGGAATTCAGAATGTTTTGCTTGTCTTTTAATGGCTAACATCTGGATCTTTTAAGAAAGGGCATTGGGATAGGATTATTAATTAGGATATAGGCTAATGGGAAATCTCAAATTATTTTCTTCCAAAAGGCAGGAATGATATCTTTGAGCTGAAGCACAGTTATTCTACTAAATAATCTGTTTGGTGCTTACAAAGATTTTTTTTCACTGATCACATAATTATCATTTTCTAGATATCTGGAATATACACGTCTCCCACACAAAGATCCTCCTGAGTTTGAGTTCAGGTGGGGACCACGGGCTTTTAAAGAGACTTCCAAGAAGCAGATTCTACAGTTTGTTGCTAAGGTACTGTCTAGACAGGGGAAAGGATAGGATTTCATGGCATTTGATTTAATAGTTAAGCTGGGAGATTATGAGTTCTAATCCTACCTTAGCCATGAAAGTTAGCTGGCTGACCTTGGATCAGTCACTCTCTCGGTCCAACTTACTTCACAGGGTGGTTGTTGTAGGGAAAATAGGAGAAGGAAATTGGGTTGGATATGTTCACCACCATGAGTTATTTGTAAAAATAATAAAGATGGGATACAAGTAAATATTCAGTATCTGCATTAAGCATAACTAAGTTTGTAGAACTAAAACAGGTTGGATCAATAAATGGGTGTGTACATTTGTACATTTTGACATGGAACTGTCCTTTTAATCCTTAATATTTTATCAGAAACAGGATCAAAGCACTGAATGATGGGAGTTATGGATTTTGCAGGAAATTGGCAATTTTCTAACTACTCTAACAACTAAGCTTTCCTTTCTCAATATACTCAGCTTTTTCTTGGCAGTCATGCTTGCTTGAAACAAGTCTTAGTGCATTAAAATGTCTAACCGTTAACAGATCCTGTAGTGTTCTGATAAGAGCCAATATAGTTCTGTAGTTAAAATGTGGACCTTGGAGATCTGGGCGTTCCTTCTTGATCTTATTCTCTTTCAACCTTGCCCAGCTCACAAAATTGTTGCTCGGTTGGTAAAGTTAGAAGAGAACCCCCATATATGCTACCTTTTGCTCTCTGAGAAAAGGTTATAAATAAAATAAGCAGGCAGGGAAAACTGTACAGCCTAAATCATGTCCATACAATTTCTATTTTCCTTAATAGAGTGATAGCTTGCAGAGAATCTGGTATATCTTTTTATTCTGTTTTCCTAATTGGACTCCTTTGATTTTCCTTGATTAGATACAACATCAGAATCCCAAATCTTGGATGAGTCAGTACAATGAAGCGGAAGCAGAAGCTAGTGCGATGGGAAAGTTATAAATATTGTGGTGTTGAATTATAAGGAACTGTCAAAAACTCCTTCCCGGAACTGCTAGAACCACTGCCTGCTTTCTGTTACTATTCTTGGTAGGATTACAAGAGCCCCATTTCATATAAAGTGCTCTGTGCTTAATAAGTTCCCTGTTTGTGAAGGAAAGATTCCAGAATAGACTGGGCCATTTTATTGGTGATGAAGATAAGATTCTTCTCTAAAACTTTATAATTATTCAAGAATTAGCAAAAGTATATTCTGGAAATAAGATGATAGAATATCTACTGGAAATAAAAATATTTTTGCAATCATTTTTCTTTGCTATAGTTTCTGCCTTAATTTCCACTTCATTTCAGTTGACATATATTGCAGAGTTCCTGTATTCATTCATCAGAATAAAAATAAGGTATATAATCTTGGCAAAGTTTCCATTGGATCCTGTACTGAACATAGTGTAAGCGCTTATTTAGTTATCTCTAAAGAAATGAGGCTTTAAAAGTGTTTATACTTGCCAGGTTTATGCTCTGTGTTTTTTTTAACATAGTTTATAGTTGGTTTATTCTTTGTTTAAAGAATTTGATGGATGGGAGTCAATTATTCATCTTAGGTTGGCAGATCTATACCTTGAGTTGCGTTTGGATGAGATCCCAAAGGTAATTTTTTCAAGAAGCAACTGGACTTTGTGGTTTTTCTTTGAAGGCATTTCGCTTCGCATCCAAGAAGCTTCTTCAGCTCTGACTGGATGGTGGGGAATGGAAGGATTTATACTCCTTGCAGACAGCCGGTCATCCTATAGTCTGCAGTTTTTCTGGAAATCCATTTATACTCCCGCACCATTCGAAGGGTATTCATTCCAAAGTGCATCTCTAAATGTCTATGAAGATTCTCAGTCATCCAGGTCATGGTTGTCCCAAAGATGCTTTTTCCAAGAGGCAACTGGGCTTTCTGATTTTTCTTTGAAGGCCCTTGGAACGGTGGAGAAGTATGAACGGATTTCCAGAAAAAATTGCTGACTACAGGATGGCCAGCTGTCTGCAAGGAGTATAAATCCTTCCATTCCCCACCATCCAGTCAGAGGTCTCATCTTGGATGAGAAGCGAAACGTCTTCAAAAGAAAACCAGAAAGTCCAGTTGCCTCTTAAAAAAACACCTTTGGGACAACCATGACCTGGGTGACCGAGGATCTCTATAGACATTTTGGATGAGATATGTCTACATGTATAAAATGATAGAACTTGCTTTCCAGTCATGTTTCTCTAGATGGCACTGCACATCTATATTAGTAATAGAACCTCTTCAATAAAGTAAGTTTATTTTTGTTTTTAGTGTTTAATAATGGTCTGGCACGGTGTGTAGGGCTTCCATAGGTTCTCGTGACACATCAACATTCTGCAAGAAGACAAAGGAAAGAAAAACTTTAAAGCACCACGTTGACCCGAAAAGGAAATACAGTGAAGAACTGAAGCCTATCTACTGTACATCCATTTATATTAGTAATTTCAAGTATCCAGAGTGTTAGAATTGTAGCCAGTGTATCTTGGCTCTGTTTCTCAACTCTGCCCTTGGGCAGAGAAGAGTAGTTCTACCACTTCTTTCAGTATAAACCCACTGCAGAATATTTGACTAGTTCTTGTCATCTGCATAGGATTTTCTTGTGAACAATCGGGCACCGTGAAATCGTTTTCTTTGGGCTTCGAAGGAGTTTCTCAAGGACGGGTTAGTAAAAGCATTGAGATAGCACGGCAAAGCACAGTGATTAAAGTCTGATGTGGCAGAATTAGGTTAGGGAAGTCAGGTGAAGAGAGGGTTCTTTTACCTGAGGGTCAAACAGGCAAGAGGGAGGAGAGCGCCCCAGATCTTTCCAGCAGGGTTGTTTGGTGGGCTCAGGGCTAGCCATTGGCACAGTGCGGTAGTGCCGATACAAGGGGGCCTGGCTAGCTTTGTAGGAAAAATGCTAAGGGTGTTTTGGGGGCGGGGAGTGAAGATAAGACGAAAATATTACATACAGATGCAACTCTGAATACAATGATCTTTAACAGGAGTACCTGTCAAGTCAATAACCAGGAATACACGATGGGGCTGAAAAGCTTCAGGTCATACAAGCCCTTTGCCAATCACAGCTTCCTTCACAGCCTCTTTCCAGAGGTTTTCATATAAAACCTCCCGTGACAGGAATCCTGCTTACCGTGGGGCGTTCTCGGTGTGTATTCACAGCCTCAATATTGAGAAAAATGGATTCCACCTCGCAGCCTGTCCCCAAAAGAATGAACCCCCAATTACTGATGGTAGATGGGAGTTCCAAACACTCATTCACTGCCAGCGGCTTTATCGGCTTCAGGATGACATGCTAGGCCTGCACAAACTCCCTTCTCTGAAAATAGTCATGACTTGCTATGGTTGGCATGAATAATTGATTTGGAGCCGCCTGTTTTCTTCCTCTTCATTGAGCAGAATTAAAAAGGCTGGAACTCCAGTATGCTGGTTGTTGCCAATAGGCTGCTGATTGTTCACAGAAACACAGTGTTGTGTAGCATGCAGAGATGAATATAGAAGAGAAGGAGATGTGTAGCTTTGTTCAGGTTGATGTTTAATGACTGTAGTCCAGCTAGGTGGCAACGCACAACTGAACTTAGCTGATCTTAGAGAAGCTAAGCAGGATTGGATTTGTCTAGTAGGGCAGCCAAAAGTTCTAGGACTGTAGCTTACAGCGGGCAGTGAAGTCAAAAAGATCAAGAAAGTAGCAATGGCAAACCATGTTAGAATCAATGAATTGGAAAAGACGGTATAGGCCAGCAATTCTTGCTTTTTCTCCCTGCATGTTCCGCAGTATTCATACAGTAGGAAGTCGCTGAAGGAGTGTATCGGTGACTACATAGCCACAAAATGGGAGGAAGCTTATTAGCATTGGAGAACAATTTATTCCCAACCACCATTAGATAAGCATTCTTTCGGTCAGGGGTGTCACTCAACGGTGTCATGTCATCACGTGACGTATCGTGGCTTTTTTACCCTTCGCTAAACTGGGCGTGGGCGTGGCCTGTGCCTGATGCATCTGGCCTGCGGGCCGTGAGTTTGACACCCCTACTTTAAGTAGCAATGTGAGTATATTATATTTTGTTTTACAATACATTCATCTTCAGTGCCTAATCCCTGCTGTCTGCATGCTCCCCCAAAGCAGACTTCTGACATGTTTGCTACCCAAATGGATCTTTGCCTAGGAGGAAGGGACTTACCGTATGCCACTGGGGTGAGCTTGAGAACAGTGTGCAATGGGCACCTGAGGTATGGCAATTCCTCTGAAAAAGAAGAATGGCAAATGAAACAAAAGTAATCTCCAGAAGTACACAGAGAGTCTAAGGAAGAACTGGTGCATAAGAACAATCCATCCCGTCTGTAAATGCCACCTCCTCTTGCAAACTAAAAAGAGTTGAAACTCAATTTCCCCCCCACTGGCAAGTATAATAGGGAAGAGAAAATGTCATATGTACAGGAAGAATCATACACAGAGGATTTTGCCACCACCAGTCTCCCAGGCTCTCAGCTAAGAAGACTAAATCAGGAAGGGGGAGAAGTCTTGCAATGTGGAAAAAATGGACTCTGATACCTGCACTTTTGTCCAGGAAGTAGGCAAGGAGGCAGCGCATGACAGCTTGGTGGCAAATCACCAGGACATTCTCTTGTCGTTCCAGCTCCATGATGACTGGCTCCAGGCGCTGCACCAAATCTTCATAGGACTGAAGGAAGAAATTTGGAGAGGCCTCTCTGTTGGTGTTAGATTAGAATTTTTGACCTGCTTTTCGTTATAACCTTAAGGGGGACTCCCAATTTTAGCCATTTTTCTTTGATTAGTGATAATACTTTCTTTTCACATCTTCCTCTGTTCTTGGGAACATGTTAGATTTGCCCATTTCCCCCTTTTGTAACATGCTACCTAAATCCACCCGTGTTCCAGATTGCACAGTTCTTACTTCTCCTTTAGGATAGCGGTAGCGGTATTTGTCCTGATCTCGCAGGGCAAACTCTTGTGGAAAACTGGCCTGGATTTCTTCATAAGTCATCTCCTCACAGACACCCTGAAACAAATGCAGGATTTGGAATCCCTGAGCTCTGGACACTGAGAAGAAAAGTCAGCCGAAAGAAAGTTTATGAAGAAGCAAGGGATCAGGTTTCCCTCATATGCTTTCCACAGGCGCAGGCTAAAGAAGGAACTCTGGTCTTGAGAGTTAGGCCTCTCTCTCTCTTGGTCATAGAAGGCAATTTGCGGTAAACGAGAGTGAGAGAAATGTGCAACCCTAAGGGCTACCCTCGCAATTTAAGAACCAGGATGTGTTAAGGATAGCTTCTCACCGCATCAATCTCATTCAATGCTTTCCACTGTTCATAGGGCACATGCAATGCTTCTGCTGTTTGGATTGTGCGTTTCATGTGGCTTGTCCAGACTTTGAGGTCGCTGATATCCTGGGAACGGATGAAGTTGGCCAAGGCACAGGCAAACTGACAAAGAAAGGGAGGGAGGGAAAAAAATGGAAAAAGTTAGATATGAAATCACCTGAGGGACTCAGCACGTTTGTCGTAAACCAGAAACATGACACTTGGCTCCTGCCCTTCTTTTCTAAGAATTCATGCTTTGTATTTGAAAGTAGGAACACAAAAGCCCTATGTTCAAACTTTCTACAGCTTAATATGGAGCTCCTGGATCTAAGCATTTCCAATGGACACCTGGGGTGGAAAATCTTACAAGGATAACCTTTAAATATCACAGCTGTCATCAAATGTACAGCAGCCAACATACAGGACATCCAGTCTCCTTTATAGATGCAATCTTTCATAATTCTCTTTAAAAAGCCACAGCAACTTCTAGAAACTCCATGGAAAACAGATACATGGATATAGAGGACTTTAGATTTGTGAGGAATCGGGTGGCTTTGAGATGAAAGCCTCCAGTTTATAATTGTTAATGGTGGTTTACAACTAGGTTGATTTTAATGGTTCAGTTTATGTAAACCCAATAAAAGATCGAGTGCTTGCATTTGGGGATATATTTATTCCAAAGATTCCTATGTAGCTGCTCCCTGAATATTTTCAGTGGGGTTTAACAAACAAAATTAGCTATAGCACATTTTATACTGTTGAATTCTGTGTGCCTTCGAACCAGATTTGACTCCTTGCTCCTGTGGCTCAGGAGAGGTGGAGGCCATTGTACAGATACTCCTTTGATGCTTCTTTTATAGAAATAATCGGAAAAAAACATTTTTCCACCTTAGCGATTTTACATAACTAATGTGGCAAACCCTTTTACATTACGATTTCTTTGCATTTTAGTATTTATTTGACTATGGGCCTCACAGTTTATGGATTGTTATAGTTAGACCATATGTAACTGACAGACTGGATTTGGCAATTGTGATTTTAATATAGATTTTATCTGTTATTTATTACTTTTTTCTAGAATTTTTAACTGGATATTCATTGAGTGTTTTTATTTGTTCTGGTCTCTGGTCTTTGACTGTGATAAAGTTTATTTGGCTTTATTTGGCTTTATTTGACTCCAGGCAATTGCCTGGATTAGTCCTTACATTTTTCTTGGTAAGATTTTTAGAAGCATTTTCCTTTTGCCAACTTCCTAGGACTGGGAAAGGGTGACTGACCCACGTGGCTTTATATGCCTAAGGAAGAAATGGAACACACAGGCTCTTTCTGTGAGTGCTAGCCTGGTGCTTTGATCACTACATCAAACCGCTGATGCTTTTATGCTGCTTGGCCTGACTTGAAACATCTTACATGCAACAACATACCAAGGTGTAACAAATATGATAAGCATACCTGCTTGCCACGCTCAGATAGTCCAGAGTCACCCCCAATCCGCCCCCGGAGGTTAAGCTCGCTCTCCCCGTGCCGACTGAGGTAGATGGAGCGGGGTGTCACATGGATATTCATCAGGTAATAAACTGTGCGACTCTGTATGTGGTCCTGGACCCTATTCACTAGGTACCGACTGCCAACATTGAAGATCTTAATGTAGGACAGGGAACTACAGTAAGAAGAATAACCAAGTCATATTTGAGGAGCCATTCGTTTGGATGGATCTGTAGAAGCTAATCCATTTGTTAGTTATAATAAGGTCTGGGAAAACTCTGACTTTCCCAGATGTTTGAATTACGACTCTCCGCCATCTTTACCATCTATCACGGGCTTTCTGGGAGTGTAGTGCAACAGCTTTGTGGGGTAACCAATTCACCACTCTCATGGATTAAGCACTCAACATTTCTTAGTGCCTGCTTTTCTTTAAATATTGGTTTTCAAAAATGTGGCATTTTTAACCAGCATAATTCGCTCCTGATTATTCCTAACATCTAATATTTTACTGCTGATTTTCAGTACTGGTATTAAATATTCACCAAAATTATAACAGCTTTCCCTAACCCTATCTCCAAATGCTTAGAATTTTGGGAAATGTAGTCACATGGCATTAGACTGGAAAAGACACTATTACCAGAATGAAATTCAAGATGGGGTCCGTTCCTCATAGAGTTAAGGTGTTGTTGTTTTTTTGTGTTTTTTTTTTGTGAGGATGTCTCCTACAGCATATTCTCATAGAAATTTTATCTTTTGCTTAAGAATGGAGACAGAATATTCATTACAAAATTAGACAAGCAAAGATTAATTTCAGAATACTATATACAGTAGACCACAGCTCTCATACATACCAGTACTAGATATAGGAATAAAATAGAATTATAGAGATGAATTCTAGCCTGTGGTGCGATGATCAGATAGCTAGAAAGCACTGCAGTAATGTCAGCCTTCTTAAAAACTTCCTAATCTTTGTTAACAGACTAACAATTGGAAACATGGATATTGTTTTACTAGAAAACTCACTTGAAGATCAGTGGGTTAAATATAAAAGATAAAGTACTTAGATTTTTTTGCATTCCTTAGTAGAAAGAATGCCATCTTGAGATTCACCTCTGGCCTCTAGTGATTGCATGTCGAGGCTGGTTGGAGGAACTGCATCATTTATTTCTGACTGTGGTCCAATTTATTGAAGCTGTTGCAATGCTTGTAATTGAATCACTATATTTTTCTAAAAGGTTAATTTAGTTCCAGGTAGAAACTCATGCCTCAACTTGCCTCCCAGCTCTTTACTCTCTGTACTTTCTCTTCCCCGCCCTTTCTCCATGATTTTCTTCTCCCCACCCTTCACAGAAAGTTCCAAATCTGTTCCAAATCCTGCCTTTTCCCGTATGCATTGTTTAGAACCTAATTATTCTCTTCCTTGCTAACTCAGTTGCTGTTTCAACACGCAAAACACACTCACAGCTGTTTTGGAAAAGGTGCTTAGTTGTAAAAATGTCAACCCTGCTATTGTTTCAGCTTCATAACTGACAGCTACTTTTAAACCTGACAGAGGAGTAGTGGCCAGATAACCTTGAGAGGATCTCATGGTGTTTGTTTACATATCTACTGACAAATAGGAAAATGCAAAATACTGGAAATTACTTTACTTTTTTTTTTAGACTGGGAGGAGAAGGAACATCTGTAACTGTACAAGTGATGGTAGTTCAGAGCAGAAGCAGTTCATTTACAGAATCTGACAATTTTGTCAAAATGACAAAACACCACTCATGCCCCTCCGTGTGTGTGTGTGTGTGTGTGATGCCACAACATGCCTACAAAAGGAATGAAGCTTGTAACATGATGGCACACAAGTTTAATTATTTAGGTGTCTTCCATCCCTCAGATTCTTCTGATAATATGACATGGATTAGGTAACATAATTACCTACCTAATGGAAGAAAAAAGGATATACTGTACCCAAAGTGGCTCATGGCGTTCTCTGTGTATCATGAGAGGCAGACATGAAGGTGATTGTGGACTGTTTCTGAGTGTAATCTGTTTTGTGACAGATCTGGTGGTTGAAATGATGCTGGCAGTGTGGAAGTTTCTACCATCATTACATAACATACATTTTACCCATTTCCACAAATATGAAAGATAAAACTGACCATTAAACTCTGGTGCCAGTTACAGAATATATTTAATTTATGTTGATTACAAGCAAATGCATTGTCATATTTGGAATTGCGTATGCATATTGTGTGAAGGAGCAGCAGATGCCTTCCTTTCCCCACTTTTTTCTCTTCACTCCACCCCTTAAACAACTTCTTGTGGATATCCAGGGGTCTCTTGTTGAAATTATGGATACTCAGAATTGAACTGGCAACAAAATTCTTGGCAGTCCACTTGTTTTATTTAATGGAAGGCACAAAGTTTTTCCCAAAACCGTTTATGCTATCATGAGCAGTGCAAACTTTTTTTTGCCGGGGGTGGGTGGGGACTTTTTAACCTTGATATCTTTTTGATGCCATGTTTTGCAAGCCACGGCAAATTCAAATGCCCTGCAACGCAGACGGCCTTGTGTGTACCTGCCTCACCCCAACATAGTAGCAGAGACATTCCCTCCTTACCTGTCCAACTCATCATCTAATGGCTGGTAACTTTTCTGGTAACACTCAATCCTCTTGAGGAAATCCTCCACCACTTCATCCCGGTTACAGTCCTTATAATCAGGACTGGTTAGCTTCACTTGCTGTGGGTGGGTGGTACACCAGGCAAGAAGAGATATAGGGTGGAGATAGAGAACATGATGAAGAGATGCCCAACCAGCCTGGTGATCTTTGTTATTAGCCGGATTAGTATGAGTCTAGAAAGCCAGAGAGGAAGGAGGTGTCCTCAGCTTTACATCTCTGCCCCAGATTCTGCAAGGAAATCTGTCGAGGTACTGATCCACTTTTGGGAAACTGTTTGGATCTGGACTGGAGAAGCACTGAGACTTTGGCTCAATGCTTACAAGACTAAGTGGATGTGGCTGTTGGGCTTCTTAGGTTGGGAACCTTCACATCTGTGCCTTGGATGGGACTTGATTTCCCCATCAAGACCTGTGTACAACTTGGGGGAGTCCCGGATTCACAGCTACTGCTCAAAGAGCAGATGGCAGCTGTGGCCAGGAAGGCCTTTCCACAGGTATATTGTGTATATTGTTTTCTTCAACCAGGAGGCCCTGCAGACTGGACTACTACAATGTATTCCATATAGCGCTGCCCTTAAAGACCATTCGGAAGCTCAGCTGCTTCAAAATGCAGCAGCATGAGCCGTAACTTCTCATTGTGGCCACATGTCACCACTGTGTTGGCTACCAGTTGGTTTCTGGGTGCAATTCAAGGTGCTGGTTGTTACTTTTCAAGCCCTTCATGTCACAGGGCTTGGTTACCTGAGGAACCACCTCCCTCCCACTGTTTCTGCCTTCCCAATACATTTGGACTGAGTGGGGGCACTTCAGGTCCCTTACATGAAATGCGGCCAACCTGTGGGACCTAGCAAGTATGGCTTCTCCCTCACAGCCACACCCTCTGGAACAGCATTCCCCCAGAGATATGGATGATGCTCAACTGTCCTAGGGTTTCCAAGTGTCCTTAAAACCTGGCTTAGGTCCCAGGCCTGGACTTAATCTTTGGGGGGTGGAGGCTATTGTACTGTTTTCCAGGCTCTTGTGTTGTTTATGTTTTCAATTGTTTTATCTTGTATTTGATTCTGTCAGCCACTCAGAATCTGTTGGAGTGGGCAACTATAATAAAATGAATAAATGAATGAAATAAATGCAGTTATTCACTATCTAGCTTTCTCTCCTTTTCATGCACTTATCAGCTGTTATTTCAGGTTGCTTTTTACCACAGATGTGACACTTTTCTGGAATACAATATTATTATTTCACAGTAGCACTATTCCAGAATGGTACTAAACCCCTGCCCTAAAGGAGCCCCATTATTAGTTGTTAATAGCTGGTTGTCAGTTTACTTTCGAATACCACCCAAAACCTTTGCACCAAACCAGAATGAATTTTACAATGGCTAAGTCCCATCCCTTTGAACTATGCAAATGAATGCCCCTGAACATGGACAGATATAAATTTTATATCTGGATTTAGTGCTTTTCCAGACTTTAAACATTACCAAAATATCTGACAAAAGGCACAGAAAAGAATTTTACCTTGATATTTTCCTGGATGATGTCTGGATCATCACAGATGGATTCAATGAAGAAAACCTTTGGTGGCAGATGAGGGGGGTCACAGAAAGAGGAAAAAAAAGATTATGCAGTCAGCCACCAAGCAGCTATTACAACTGGTGAAAACAATTATTTTCAGAGTGGAAAGAATATGAAATCGCAATAATTGCTCCTGACAGAAGGATTTTCTTCGATTATACAAATTTTTCAGATGTTGTATTTTTATGTAAGCCTTCAGAACCTGCTGGCAGTTTGAGACATGGTGGTAATGGGGAGAAAGGCAAGTGAATCCACCTGGCGGATTAATGCCTAATCTATATGCAACCTGCAAATTTAGCTAAGAAAAAACAACAGCCCTACTGGGAATCTTCCAGATGTGACATCTCGTATTAGCATTTTAATATAATCCATGATTTAAAGGGTCAGGTTATTTATTTTATTTATTTGATTTGTCATTCGCTTACAAGATAATAGGTATGTATAAACATAATTATGAATACATGAAATGGATACATATAAGAAAAATAAAAAGAAACAATAGGACAGGGACAGTAGGCACGTTTCTGCGCTTATGCACGCCCTGCATGACCTTATTTTTGTGAATTCCAAATTACTAGGGCAACAGGCAAACTGAAGTATCTAGGAAATGACCCATATTGGGGGAGAAGGATGTATTTTTGTCCTTCCTTCCCTAACTAAAAATGGGGAGTAAACCTGGTGAGTTTACATTTATATTGGAATAAAAGAAAAAAAATAACTTGCAGTATAAGCTTAAGAATCTAAAGAATTTGAAGCAAATTGCCAAAGCTAAAGAAGATTTTAATTCCAAATTAAATTCAATTTAGTTCAAGAAAGTTATAAATGAATTCAGAGAACAGACAACTTTGAAATACTAGGGCTTTTGTTGTAAGATTTTGAAAATAATTATATAAAAAGCATCTTCATGGGAACTAAATTATTTAGCTTACCTTAAATCATAATAAAAATTTGAGGCTTTATGTTTTCAGAAATTGGATACTAGAAGGGGCTAAATATTCTAGGCATAAAAAAACAATGAAGATGCAGGCTTGCTTTTCATCAGCATTGAGACAAAATGACAGATCATGGTATGCCATTTGAAATACTCCAGGAGACATTTGAAGAATCAGGACAGAAACTGGGAGCTACAGTGTCAGCAGTGATGTCTGCTTCTATGTCTAGATTATGTTAAAAAAGATATTTAAAAGGAAATGACAGTTATGAAAGAGAATACCTTGGAAAATCTATGGGCCAAAGAGCTAAAACAAGTCTCATCTGAGGCAGAAATATTACAATATAAAGAAGTTATTGAAATACTGGAAAATGAAAAATATATGGATTATAAGGCAGAGATGACAGTTAAAGTGGAAATACAAACGATGTGAAAAGAATGACTTGGACAATGCCTCCTTATTAGATTTACAAAAGGGATGTAAGCCTTGAAGTAGCTTTCGAGGTGGGAAAAATAAAATCTGAAGACAGAGCAAATCCTGTAATAACATCTGAATGAATTAAAGATTAAGATTCCTAGAAGCAAATGGAAGGAGTACAAAGTTGGTTTGTTTGACCACAATTAAAATAAGACATGTTTCTATAAAATTCTTGGAACCTTTTGTGGACTTTGGCCAACACCAGAACTGAAATGTTAAATGATTTATGGATTTGTGTCTAGATAAGGAGTGGGTAATGGGAAGAAGATATGTTTGCATGCAATCTTATAGAGGATGAAGAATAAATGGTGTTTGTACTCATTGTAATGAAGATCAGAGGTCACTTCTTGAAATGTTTTTCTTTTCTCTTTCTTTTTTCTGTTTTCTTGCGCTTTTTATTCTTTCTTTTCTTTTCTTTTCCTTTCTGAGTTTAATTTGCATTGTCTTGTTTCTTTAAAAAGAACTTTGAATGAAATTATTTTTAAAAAAATCTTTCTCATCTAATCACAGCCAAAATTGTCACCTAACTGACAATTAGGACTGATTAATTTGCTTTAAGAACTGAACTGTATTGTCTTAGTAGGTATTCTAGAATAAAAAATTCTGATGTTACTTGTTTTTTAATATCTTAATGGCTTGTAATGGTTGATGAATGTAACAGGATTTTGAACTTTGCTTCTTCTGCATTGTAAGTGAAAGTAGGAAGCAAATTAAATAAAGGTAAGTAAATAAAAGAAAAAACAAAAACCCAGTTTGCTTAATTCAGTCTGTATTTTCAATTTGCTTTGTGGCAAAGACTGTAGAATAGGTCAGAAACCCAGCCTTGCAACTGAATAGTGTGACAAAGTCCAGACTTCAAAAGTACAAGGTGAGATCAGGACAAGAACTAACATTGATTTGATTAAACATTAATTTGATTACTTTCCAGTCATATACTTAACTTCTTTCTATAGTTTAAAAAAAATGTAACCTTGAGGATCTCTAAGGGTTTTCACTCAACCCTTTGCAAATTTGCAGCTCTAGGTAACACCCCATTGTGGGGTCTTTATTTCTTCCACTTACTTTGTAGCCATTCTCCTTGGCAAACTGCAAGATAAGGGCACGGCGTTCCTGTGTAGTGTTAGTGGCATCAAAAACCTATGTAATGGAGAAGACAAGGCAACTGAATTGGCACGCAGCCTGAAATAGGTGACAACAGGATTAGATCCACATGGGCTTTTGCCACCTTACCGCCACTTGTCCCTCTTCCAAAGTCAGATAGATTCTGACATCCCGAAGAGCTGCTAATGCACACTGTCTAAAAGAGATGGTAAGAAAGAGATAACACACTATGATCCATTGCTGTGGCAGCACCAAAATAAATAAATAACAACCAACCAACACATTAACAAAAGAAAAGCATATAGGAATATGGAAGAGGCAAAGTGTCTTTCTAGCTAACCAAGCTACCTACTTGAAGTTTTAGGAGGTAGGCTAGAAAGAGAATGGGTGGTATTGGAGAAGACTGCTGAAAATCCTGTGGACAGCCAAACAAACAAACAAATGGGCCAACAAATCAATCAACCCAGAATTCTCACTCAAGGCCCAAACCGCCAGGCTCAAATGATCCTACTGTGGATGTTATGTGAAGACCTAGCTCTCTGGAGAAGGTTCTTATGCTAGAAAAGGAAGAAGGAAAAAGATGAAATGAACAACCATCATCAAGATGAATGGCCTCATTTACTGTGGCAATTAATGCACAGGTTGAAGACCTGAAAGGTCAAGTTAGGGTCAGATTGTCATGGAGAAACCAATCTATGTTCCAGCTAATAGTCAACACCAACTCGCTGGCACATCATCAATCAATCAAATTATGCTTCACATGTTTAATCTTTGAAACATTATTTTTGCATTAAAGAAGGTTTCATGTGCGTTATTAGAGCCGTGGTGGCGCAGTGGTTAGAATGCAGTACTGCAGTCTATGTCTGCTGACTGCCGGCCAACTGCAAATTGGCAGTTCAAATCACACTAGGCTCAAGATTGACTCAGCCTTCCATCCTTCCCAGGTCTGTAAAATGAAGGCCCAGATTGTTGGGGGCAATAGCTGACTCTGTAGACCGCTTAGAGAGGGCTGTAAAGCAGTGCGAAGTGGTATATAAATCTAAGCACTTTGTTATTATTTCAGCCATGTTTACAAAAACCAAAAATGTGGTCTTGCCAAAACCCATATATCCTGGTCCCCAAAGGTCATGCAGGGGGCCAATGTGAGGAGGCAACTCAATTGGGCATCAGACTCATATGTCCCATGATTGCTTTAAAGGCTCTATTTTTTTTTACGAAAACATTAAATGGGAAGGTAGAATATTGGAAAATGCTACAATCAAGCATAATGGTTATTTCCAAGAATGCTCCTGGATTCCATATATGCCACAGAAACATTTTCAGAACACAAAAACGATTGTATCTGAAAGTTTCTTATTTGTTGCCCCTTTCCCCAACTTAAGTCAAACTAGGATGTGGGAGGGCATCCTGGCAGACTACGCTGGGCATTGGGGTAGGAAACAACCTCCTCTGTCTTCTCCACTCTACCAGTCAGATCTGAATAAGCTCCTCACCTCCGGATCTGCATAGCTTCCTCATTGTCTGGGCGGAAGAACTCATAATTCTTGTATGTCTGGACGGCTTCACGGCGATACTGTCCAACATTGAACACTAGGGAGATGGAGACTAGGATGGCTCGATATTTTTAAGTAAGTCCTTCTCTGTTGGCTTAAGTGGTTCTCCCTCTGCCCTTTGATTCCATCCACCTTGAATGAATCATTTATTCCCTTCCTTACCTTTAGTGGGGATCCCAATCCAGTTGAGGTAGCGAGTGAGCTTTTTAGAGATGTAAGTTTTTCCCCGTGCTGGCAATCCTACCATGATCACCATAGTTGGTGAATTGGTGAACTGTGGCACTGAGGCTGAAGAGAAATGGAAAAAGGAGTGGAGGCTGAGCCTAATTTTGTGATGAGATTCAGGAACCCACAAACAGAGAGAAATGGTATTCTGTCTAATACACCCAACGTTTTTCTGGTTTAGCATTAAAATTCTGAATCCTAAAGCAACCAATAGAGTCTTTGAGTAAAACCTATACCTCAGCAGACTATTGTGGGATAGGTAACAGTTAACCTAGATCTTTTCCACTTTGGTGAAGTCTGGATCCACCGTCATTAATTTGCAGACCAGCATGACCATTATGGTGAATTCTGGAAGTTGAAATCCATACACAGGCTGGGGAACAGATGATTGGGAAGATTAGAGTCTCTCCCTCTCAGGAAGATTGAGCTCAGAGACGTGACTTGAAGATGTTTAAACGTAATGAACTTCCCTCATCGTAAATGATTATTGTCAGAGCAAGTTGGGCTTAGAGAGTACTTGTGGTACTCTCCTTAGGGTTGCATACAGCCCTCTGGCTAATTACAAAACTCCTCAGCAAGAGATCAAGCTTCCTGCTTTGGAGAGAGACGGAAAGAGAAATAAAAAGGGGGTGTCAGAGACAAAATGTCCTCCTTCCCACTTCTGGCCTTGGCACTAGCCACTGTTTGCTTTAGCCCTCATCTTCCTATAGCTTCCGTATACTGTATTATCCCTGCAAGAACATGGCTTCTGAAGATTTGGTTCTGCCCTGCCTTGCCCTTCCCTTTTCTAACCTCCTGCCATGGAAAGAGAGCTTAGCTTTTCCTCCAGGGAAAGAACTGACCCACTTTTTCATCCCAACTCACATCCCCTGCGTTGCTGCAGACGCCTGCTGGTGCGGGGAATCCATACTTTCTGGAGGGGAGTCTGTGTGAGCTCCCCAAACTCTCCAGACATCCTGACAACCGTCTTCCTGGCTTGCAGAACTGGACTGTCTGGCTCTTCCTGAAGGCTCAGCTATGGCTGATCATGTGTTTGCATATGCATGAAAGGTAGGTTCCGAGCGGTCGTTGAACTCCCATCTTTGTATACACTACAGATAACCTGCAGCTCACTTCTGGACAAATATACTTTGTTATTAGGGAGAGAAAGGTCCTGGTGACACACAGACATTGAAAAAGACACCGTGTTTCATTTCTTAGCCTTTTGTAATCCAGATTTTTATTTTCAGCTGATATCCAAGGGGGTCTTTCTTTCAACATCAGAGACCCCGGGTCTTATTTCTTGCTTCCAGTTCTCTAGAAGGTTCAGTTTCTCTAAATTAAACCCTGCAGTTGAATTTAGTTAGATAATGTATCTGTATACACTGTTATTTATTTATTTGACATACTGTATGCATACGTTACCCCTATATTTTCAGTAAGAAGTAAGTGAATAAGAATCAGAAATAGAGGTAAAGACAGAGGCTTGGATGATATTTAATCTTAAATGAAGAAATCCAATTCTTCCTACCTAGAAAGTGGATTCTTCTGTTTTCAATATTTTTGTCATTTTTCTTAATGTTTTTTTGTCTTTAAAGCCACCTGAGCTAGAACTTTGCATTTCTTATAAATGAAAGCAGAGAAATGCAAGAATTTGCACAGGTTTGAGTTCTCTGTAACATGGTTATTACCATGGAGAATTCCAAAGCCCCATTATTTTGTTTTCAGTGCAAACCACTGGTTCACTTTACTTTCAAATCACCATTTGTTTGTTCTCTGGCTCCAAGACTGAGTGCAGAGCTTGCCAGAGATCATGGCTGGAAGAAATGATCCTGAACTACTACTGAAACTGGTGTCAAGGACCCAACCTGCCCTGGGTATGGCTTTGATCTATAATAGTTCATGAGCCAAACAAAATGCTGGTATTACTGGTGTTTACTAAGGAATCAGCCACAAACTAGAATTCCCGAAGAATACAGAGCTTCAGGCTAGCAGTGGACCTAAGAATTCTAAACAGTGATATTCAAGTCTTGTGTTTTATGGGATAATTACAACTTTCAGTTTTCCTTCAGTGGGTCAAGCACAGGGGTGTCAAACTCGATTTCATTGAGGGCCGCATCAGGGTTGTTTGACCTTGGGGGGGCTGGGGGGGGCGTGGCCAGGGGGGCATGGCCAGTTTGACGTCACTCATGTTGGGGGGGGGCACCTGTGGCCCAAGTGCTCTGCCAGCAAAGATGGGCTTTTGAGCTTTGTTTTCAGCTGTGATGGCCTCCTGCAGCCCTCTGCCAGTGAAAACAGAGCCCCCCCAAGCTCCATTTTTGCTGGCAGAGGGCTACAGGTCATTGCGACTGAAAATGGAGCTCACGAGGGCTACACGCAGTCCTCCCGAGCTCTGTTTTCGCTGGCAGAGGCACTGTGGGCTGGATTGTTGCTGTTTCCAGGGCAGACCCACGGGCCAGATCTGGCCCACAGGCCTCGAGTTTGACACTTCTGGTCTAGGACATACAGTTTAAACTACCACTATGAGAACGTATGTGGCTTTGCTGGCATTCTTTGAGCAATACTGAAGAAGATAAATAAGCAAGAGCTGAGATAAGAGATCAAAGCCCCTCATCCTTCAAGATACTCATTAATATTTAACAGTACTTAAATAGTAGGAATTTTGAAAAAACAACCCCATCTATCCCCAAATAATAAAATTCAAACCACAAAACCAACAAAAGAGCAATGATATTATTCTGTTTCACTTTAAGAATGTGATCTGAAATGACTGACGTTTTAAAATGTTCTTGGATTAAAGCCAACTTTTTCTCATCATAAACTGAGAAGGTGCTTGGGCAAATAAGTCACAAAATAATATTTCTCAGAACAAAGAAAATAGTTCAGTGGAAAGTAGTGCTTTATAAATCTGATTCAAAAGACGGGAACTTGTGCATAAGACTTTCTAGGTGGATTATATCTTGAACCTGGTTGAGAATTCAAATGTCTGGTTCTGATTCTGAACAGATATAAGACCTGATTTCCCAAAGATTACCCAAAGAGTTGTTCTGTCTGTGATCAGCTTAAAAACTCCTTTCGGTTTGCCATTATATTAGGAAATTTAGCATTTAAAATCTTGATGGGATCCAGACACTGATATGTCCTTTCTTTGAGCATGAAGCAGTAGCTAGCACCAGTTGATCAAGATCAAAAGAAAACCACTTTCTTCTATTATAATGTTTTTTTACATATATAAATCTTTAATAAATTGTTTGAATATACATTAGAAGAGTGTTACACTGAAGTAAGCACAATCCAATGCATTTTTTAAAAAGTCAGACTTTATATGTCTCTGGGAATGCCCTGGGACTGACGAAAGATAGGAGATAATTAAATTATTATTACTTTGGGGGTTCTGACTATAATAAAAAATCAGAAGTTATACTTCAATAATAGCTACCATACCCATTTTATTAGAAGAAAAAATAGCATCATGTTGCAGACCTTTCAAAGAAAAAAAAATACATTAGAAGACCAATGACTAGATTAGATGACCAACAATGGGATAGTCTTTAAGTTGTAGGACTGGGAACCGAAAGTCACATTCATATCTATCCATAGCCACTGGGTGACTTTGGGCCTATCACTTTCTTTTAGTCCAAACTACCTTGTAGGGCTGTTGTTGGAAAGAAGGAGGAGGGATTTTATGTATACCACTGCCAAATCCTGAAAGAAATCTGGCATATAAACAGGATGGGATCCGACCGGTGTAACTACCGGTTCTGTTGCTTTGTGTCATGTGTGCATGCGGGAGTCACACGAGTCGTGGGAGTCGCACGAGTCGCAGGAGTGCAATTTACAACCTGCTGAGCTGCCCGGACAGCTGAGCAGTGCTGCGTGCAGGTTGGAAAAGCCCTTTTTTCCTGCTTTTTCAACTGTAGCTGTGCTGCACAAAGCAGCTGAGGTTGAAAAAAGCAAGAAATAAAGGACAGGTAAGAGCCCAGGCAAGCGGGTGGGCCAAAACAGCAGCAGACATAGAACCGGTTCTATGTCTGCTGCTCTTCAGAACAACCGGTTCTACAGAGATGGACAGAACCGGTAGAATCCCACCCCTGCATATAAACCTGATGATTAAAACAAGGGGAAACAAGTGGACTTTTACTACAGAGACATCACATGGAGGTAAAGAGCAACATTAGATAAGTTTAGTGACATGGAATAAATTAGGTAAAGAACCATTTAAAGATAAAAATGAATCAAACTTTATTCATCATATTGTTTGGCTATATTTGTATGTCTTCTTATGCAAGCTTTGCAGCAAGTTGCTCAATATGTACTCAGTGTCTACCCCCATTTAACATAGGTAACCCTTTCATAAACAATTTCAACCCAAGCTTTATATATTGCAGAGCAAATCCTGGGCATCAACGTCTCCACTTTTCACCTGCCAACATTCTAGGCCAGGAAGCTGGGAAAGCTAGATCGGGCTGAGCTGATGGACGGAGAAAAAACGGGGAAGGGTACTGTTCTGTGCAGCACACTCTTAGGTATTTCCCAGCAGGAATCATAAACCAACATCCAGACAACAAGGTGACAGGAGCTATGTCATGCCATGTTTGCCACAAATGGGGTCTGTTCCTTAACTCCTTAAAGTACAACTTCTACTGTCCCTCTAGTTTTCTAGTTACCAGCACTATCAATTTAAAAAACCGTACCTGGGATTTTGGTAGGTTTTTCCTCCATAGCTGATCAATCCCGTTTGTTTTCTAGAAGCCATAGCATTGGAAGGACTGCCTTGTCACTACGGCAAGAACTTTTTTTAGGGGGTCAGGTTTCCAGTCATGGTGTGATTAATAATTGTTGCTGAGCTGGAGGCAAAACAATCCAGGAAGTCTTTCCAAAAAAAAAAACCTTGGCAGAAAAGGTCAGTACTAATATTAGCCTTAAAGTTGGAAGAAGGAGACAGCAGCACCAGATCGTAGGGTAAAGTTGTTGTCTAACCCAGATGGGCAGGAGCACAGAAGATGATCTTTTGATCCAAATCCCATTAAAATCATTACAACTTTTTAGGTGGGTGTAGGACACTATCATAAGTAGTGTAGCATTCGTGGATTTGGATTATCAGGGCCGAAAGTCCCTAAGTGAACTTTTGGTCAGACACTCTTTTCCAGTCCCACATATTTTAAAGGGCTGGGGTTGTAGTTGTGGCGATAAAATTTTAGAAGGAAAAGTGGGATAAAAATTAATTATGCATAATTAACAAACAGGGATTCTTTCTCCAGGTCAAATACATAGCCAACTCTGGGAAACAACAGGCTTTTTTTTTTTTCAAAAGTTAGTTCTAACATGTACATGAAATAGACAATCATAGCATAAAGACTGGATCTAGAATAACAGTTTTTGAAAAAAAAAGAATTTCTGATACATTCATTCCCTACTTGAAATCCCATTCCATTTCCAAAAAGGCTGTAGTCCCACTGAAAAACATCAGATATTTTAACTTCTCCCTCTCCTTCCAACAGTAAAATAAATAACTACCATGGGGATGATGCATTCCTCGCATACTTGTGTGACCCTCCACCATGAATAAAGCTAATAAAAAACTGCTGTCATTTTTTGACAAATTGCTGGATCTGCAAATTTAGCCAGGTCCAAAAATTGATTCCAAATGACAAATTCACTCACTTTGCATTTGCAAGATAATCCTTCCCGTTTGATCAAGACCCCCTGGGGAGATTATAACCCATAGTTTAAGTCTAGATAACTTTCAAGGCGATGAAGTTATTATGAAGCTTGTAAAGTGGAAGTATAAAGATCTTGAACTTTCTCTTCCAAAAACTCTGGCTTTTTGCAAACTCGATTTAAAAAAATCACCTATCTTTCATCCTCCCCTTCCCCTTCTAGCTCCCACGTGCTTCAGATTTTGCAGCATGCAAAATTAATTTTACTGTATTGGATTTTATGCTTGCAAGCCAAATTAAGAAACAATCAGGTGTGAAAGGAGATTAAATTTTCTCTCAAAGGCACCAGACCTTAGGCTTCCAAACGTCCAGGAACAGGTTAAAAATGAAAGTCAATTACAAAAAAAAAATCTGGTGAAAAGCATTTTTAGCAACTATAATTGATTACACAAAAATGTCACATGTTTGTAAAGTGTACTCTAAATCTTGAATAATCTCTTGTAGATTTAAAAACAAACGAGTGCATTGTCTGTTCGAATTAGCGCACCCAACTTCGAACCGTTCCTCTACATTCCCTCCACTTCCGCCCCGCAGATCACCAATTCTAAATAGAACCGGAAGTGAACGCCCATTCTATTTTTTATTTATTTTTTTGAAAAAGAAAACCCTCTTGCTTGGCGGCAGGAAGTGACGTTCGGCGAAGGGTTCCCCTTGGCTGCTTGGTTTTGAGCCGCCCCGCTTACCTGGGATGAGGATGGTGACTTGGAACGTGAACGGGCTCCGGGCAGGAGCGGGGTCGGCAGGGTTGAGGCAGCTCCTGGATTCTCTGGGAGCGGATCTTATTTGCTTGCAGGAGACTAAGATAACCCGTGAGTTACCAGCATCCCCACGTGCATCAATGCAAGGCAGAGCTTGACAAGTGTTAAAATGCAAAACCGGGGTTGAAGGTGGAAAGGAGGGTTTCCCCGTAATTTTTTTAGGTTTTTTTTTAAATTTATTTGCAGCTTTGACTACTTGCTCTCTGGCGGGATAGGGCTAGCAACCCTCTAAAATTGAAGTAAGAATCTGAAGAGAGGAAAAGGCTGCCCCAAATGGGTCAGCTTCAGACACCATGGTCAGTACAGGTAGACCTCGACTTACAACAGTTCATTTGAAGTTACAACAGCATTGAAAAAAGTGACTTAAGGCCATTTTTCACACTTAGGACCATTGCAGCATCCCCATGGTCATGTGATTTACACTTGGATGCTTGACAGCTGACTCATATTTATGACGATTGCCGTGTCCCGGGGACATGTGATCCCTTTTTGCAACCTTCTGACAGGAAAAGCCAATGGGAGGAAGCCAGATTCAAATAACAACTGTGTTACTAACTTAACAACTGCAGTGATTCATTTAACAACTGTGGCAAGAAAAGTCATAAAATGGGGCAAAACTCACTTAACAAATTTCTCACTTAGCAACATACATTTTGGGCTCAATTGTGGTCGTAACTTGAGGACTACCTGTAGTTGGAAATTGGAAATGGCAGACAAACTGCATCTGTAACTTTCCAGCCCCAATCCTTTACCTGAGATTTATTTGGCTAATTTAGATTTGGTGCTGGATCAAAACCAGAGATTTGGTAATAGAAATCAGAAATTTAATGGAAATCAGGAGCAATTCCTAACACTTACAAATATATTGATTGAAACTATCATTTGGGGTACAATGGAAAGGGAAATTATAACTTGTAATCTAGTAGTTTCCAAAAATGTTGTTTTTCCTCTTTTTGTAATCAGTAGCTACTTTTCTGTTTCTATGTGATTTGAATTTACTGTTTGCATATTAATAAAAATATATTTTAAAAATGAATTTGGCTAATGCATCCTCCCTTCCCCCTTCCTCTGGTCAACTGGGAGGATGAAAAGAAAATTAAAAAGAGGATCACTAGCAACAAGGTGGATGGATGGACTTGATTATAACAGCAATGAGTGTACCACTGAAAGATATAAAAGGCCAGGTGGGAGGCACATCATCTTGGAGAAAATCTATTTTGTCATTAAAAGTTAACACTGACTTGATATACTTAATCATCATCAGGCCCCTTTTATCTATAAATGAGAGTAAAGGGATTCACACATTTCAGCCTGATTATTTGGATATATAAGATACATTTATTGCAGTTAATTTCCCCCTGGGAAAGTGTGAAATTTACCCTAAGATTAAAACAGATGAACATGAGGGCGAAATGGAGCTGCTGTTGTTTTCTCACAGTACCTCAGTGTGGATTAAACTTTTTAGATAAAAAAAAAAAAAACTGTAGCAACCACAATATTGAAAAGGAATCAAGAAAATTCTAGTTTTAGTAAAGTAGCCTGATGTACGTCTCATGTACATACTATTTGCTGAACATGAGAATGTGTGCCTGTGTTTCAGTGAGGCAAACCAAATTTAATCTAGCTAGTCATTTTCAGTCCTTAAATCAGGGGTGTCAAACTCACATCATCATGGCGGCATCACATGACATATTGGGACTTTTTCCCCCTTCGCTAAACCGGGCATGGGCGTGGCCAGCATGTGATGCATCCAGCCCATGGGCCGTTAGTTTGACAGCCCTGCTTTAAACTGTAATGGGTCCCTGGGATTTCAGACAATGAGAAATGTTCCACGATTGTACACTAATGCTTTAAAAATACTTTTTTTCCATGTTGAGCCTTAAGCCATATGCTGGCTGACCATACACTGCATTAATATTCCTTTTTAAAAAAAAAACTGGGAAAGAAAAGCAGTGTGATTGTGTGTGTATTATAGTTTGTCTCTAAAGCTTGCTGGCCTTGCTGGCTGGGATCACAGGAGGAAAAGTTCAACCATGTTGGGAACACCAAGCTGGGAAAAGCTGCTCCAGACGGATCTTTTTCCTCGCTAAAATTCTGCTTTGTCCTCAGGGGACCTGCTGGAAGAACCACTTGCTATAGTGGAGGGCTACAGCTCCTACTTCAGTTTCAGTCGCACTCGCAGTGGCTATTCAGGTACTGATGGGTTAGCAATCCTGACAAGTCCAGTTGATTCGTGGATTAATAGTTTCTCAATTGATTCCTTTTGCTGTGTCTTAAACAGTGTCATTTCTCTGACTAGAGAAATAAGTATGATTCAAAGGCATGGCTGAAAATGTCTCATGTTTTTAAAAGCAATTTGAACATGTGGCATCTTTTTTTTCAATGTAGGGTTTTAATCTGTGTTCTGTGATATCAAGCATTATTTTGTTGGAATGTAAAATTTAAGATATTGTACAATATTTTTCACACTCTCTTGCACACACTGCCTTTTTTGGCATTGGAATTTAAATTGACTTCTTCTAATCTGCTCGCCACTGTATCATTCTCCAGATTTGTTGGCATAACTTGATTGCTTAACTGATTCTTTTTCTATTGCTTGCTATATTTCTATGGGTATTTCATAAGTTCTTATAACCTTTTGACCTGGTAAAGATTGGAGTGTTGGACTAACTTCATCTTCTAGTACTACAGGTTCTTGTAAATAGAGCATATCTTCTAAAAGTATCTTGGATGTTGCCAACTCTACTGTACAATAGTTTAGTATATTCCTTCATTGTTTCATCTTCTTTCAACTACTATTTGTTCATCCTTTATCATACCAATTCATGGTGGAAACCTAAGCTCAGAGATCTTTTGGAAGTCTTTCCTTGTTTTTTCAATCTGTTTCCAATTTACTGTGTCATGATATAATAGGATTATTATATGCTTGCCTTCCATTTTGGTGGGTTGATAGGAGTTGCTCATCATGACAATTAAAGGATTGATGCAATAACTAAATAATGATAGCGCCAGAATAAATCCACGCTGAGCTCTTCTCTTAGCAGGAATGTCCTTGGTTTAAATGTCCCTGAGGTCTGCACTTTGTCCTTATTATTTATGTATTAGATAAAACGAGGCTTCATTTTGTAAAGAGATTTGAAGCTTATGCCAAAGGTTGCACTGGGAAATTAAATCAAAGGCCACTCTAAAATCTGGGAAGGCTATATTATGGCTTTGCGCATTTGGTTGCTATTCAGGATTTCTGCAGTTAGTGAAAATGTTGGGCCTGTGATTAAATAGATAGCTTTTTTGCCCTTTTGGCTGAAAGATGACCTTTTAAATCTCCGTTTCTAGGCGTTGCAACCTTCTGTAAAGCAAGTGCGACCCCAGAAGCGGCTGAGGAGGGCTTGTCTGGGCTGTTTACCAAGCACAGTGGAGCAGTCGGTTGTTATGGAAACACAGAGGACTTCACAGTTGATGAGCTCAAGGCCCTGGACAGTGAAGGCCGGGCAGTAATCACCCGTCATCGCATATGGTAAAGATAGCAATCACAAAGGCAGGGAAGGAATACCTGTTGTTTATGTTGGGTTAGCAAATTTCCTGGAAGCTGACAACTCATCTAATATGGAGATGAACAGAGAAGTAATTAATAAAGCGGTGTTGTGATTTGGATTTGAAGGGGAAGAGAAGGTTTGGAGTGCGTAGGAGTATTCCTGTGGCATCTATTGGTGACTGCTTTAAAAGGCTAACTTTTTCTGGGCTAGCAAGACTATAGGGGAATCCCCCAAAATAATATGTTTGATTTAAGGAAGCGCCGACAGGAATGATAAGTATGCTCATGCAAATTCTGAATCATCTTTTCCATTTGAGTTTGGATCACTGCATAGCCCTTAATGGTAAACCAGGCATTTGGGAGTTAATTCTAGGCCATAAACACCCTGCACAAATTCAGATAGCCTCTAGATGGTAGCAGACAGTCAGTTGGAGGTATGCAACCTGGTTATAGTATTCCTGGTTAATCCCAGTCTTTAACAGGTCTTACAGATAAATGCGGCAGCCCCACAAAATGTTAATATGAATTCAGAAACTCCTGATGCCAGTTTAAACTCAACAATACTGAGCTGTGGTGGCGCAGTGGTTAGAATGCAGTACTGCAGGCTACTGCTGCCGGCTGCCTGCAATTTGGCAGTTTGAATCTCACCAGGATCAAGGTTGGCTCAGCCTTCCATCCTTCCGAGATCGGTAAAATGGGGACCCAGATTGTTGGCGGGGAATAGGCTGACTCTGTAAACCGCTTAGAAAGGGCTGGAAAGCACTGTGAAGTGGTATATAAGTCTAAGTGCTATTGCTATATTGCTAATACATGTGCAAAATAAATGGCTCCCATCTCTCCAGATACGATTTGGTTAATAGTGCTGAATTCTTTTATATGGGCATTGAAGGCACAAACAAGCAAAACTATAATTAACCCATTGGAATAAGCCTATATGTTGCTCATGGTAGAAGAATTAGAGATATATTCATGGAGATTAAGGCTGTTCTAACTACTGTAATTACTGTATAATAACATTTTACCTTCAGTTTCAAAGGCAACTTGATTTGCAAATACTTTTTGCTGGGGAGCGCCAGTGGAAAGAAGTTGTTGCAATGACATCATTTATAATAATAGTGATAATATTTATTTACTTACTTCCCTTAACTTTGCTGCCACTTGACTTCAGGCTGACTGGGCAGCTCATAAAAAAGAATGTAAATTTCACAAAATACATAGAAATAGAAATACATTACGAGAAATAAATAACAAACCCAGACAACTACATCAACATCTATATGACATATGACAAACATATTATTTCTTTTGTTTATATCCCGCCTTTATTATTTTTATAAACAACTCAGGGGGTGAACACACACCATATTCCTTCACACTCCTATTTTCCTTCCAATAACAACCCTGTGTGGTGACGTGGGCTGAGAGAAAATGACTGGCTCAAAGTCACCCAGCTGGGTTTCATGCCTAAGGCAGGACTGGAAGTCACAGTCTCCTGGTGCCTTAACTACTAGACTTAAAGTGGCTGAAACATATCTAACATTAATATAATAATATTCAATTGATAGGGTCACCTAGTTAGAATGACTCCTGTTTATGTACTAGTAGCTTAAAACAAAAATAGAAGAGGACCAATACAGTCATTGCAGTGTGTTGGGGGCATCTCTTTTCAGAACTTCCCAGTTGACCCTTTGTCAGTAGAATGATAGAGTAAATGTGTTGCGGATTGGATCAGCCAGATGCTTGTATTTAAGATGTGAAGCTGAATAAAGGAGATGTATACATGCAAAATATTACTCCTTTTGGAATATCCTCCAGTAGCAGAAAGTGGGGTTTGAATATAGGCTGAAAATAGTTAGATTCTTCATAATAGGTGCGGTTGACTGAGCATTATTGGATGGCATAGAGAGAGGTGGGAACTGAACTCTACACTTGCTCTGTGTTGCAGCACTTCAGAACAGCAGGAAACTGTGATGACTGTCATCAATGTGTATTGCCCTCGCGCTGACCCCGAAAAGCCAGAACGTGGAGACTTCAAGTTGCAATTCTACCGCCTCTTGCAAGCCCGAGCTGAAGCTCTTCTTAGAGCTGGAGGGTAGGTATGCTGTGAAATGCTTGATTCAGCTGTTATTATTATTATTATTGCATTGAGCTAGGCTAAGCAATATTCTTTCTGCTTTCTGCAGTGAGAGGAGAACAATGTTGATCTATCTTGCAGAGAAACCGTAAAGTTTACTAAAACTAAGATAATCTAATAAATATTTGTTCCTATTTATAAGTCCCGTAATATCCCTTTGAATTCTTTCTTTTTTAAAGTAACATTCAAGCTGCTTTTTTTTTTGACTGAATAAATTGAGCAAAATACATATTGTATGAATATGAAATTCAAAACAGATCCTATTTATCCCAGATCTTTTCTGAATTTTATGCAACTCACTAAGTGGGATTTGTGCAATACAGATTGTTTGGATTTGTAGATACTGAGATTTCAGTGGTTTAAGCAAATCGCCTACTTTTTAAGGAAATTCTGGAACAAAAACTATTTGTGTGAAAAGAGATGTATTTGAAGCCTAGGAAAACCATTGCTATCTGACCCTTTATGACAGAGACCAAAGATGTCACTTGGTTTAAGTTGATGTCCAGTGTTTTACTCCAAAGTTTTACTCCAAACTTGTACTTGGAACCAAATTTCTCCTTGCTGATATTTCTCAATGCTGCAGTTGCCTGATTCTGAGACATCAGCTGTGCTTTATATGTGTACTAGCAGTCTCCAAAATGGAGCTGCAGTTTTTTGATCTTGAAGATTGTGCACATTTCCTCTCTTCCTCTAGCCATGTGATCATCCTGGGAGACATCAATACTGCACACAGGCCCATCGATCACTGTGATCCAGGAGACTTGGTAAGTGAAGGCCATGAGTTCCCACCTTCAGCATGAAAGCCAGCTTGGTGACTTTGGACCAGTCGCTTTCTCAGCCCAACTCAACTCAACGGCTGGTTGTTGTGGGGAAAATAGGAAAATATTTACCACCTTGAGTTATTTAAAAAAGTAATAAAATCGGGATGTACAGTAAATAAATAAAATAATGCTGATCTATTGTACAAGGTTATTACAAAGCAGGGGAGAGTAACTTATAGCCCCCAGGCTTGCATATGGCTTTCCAGGCCCTTTTTTGCAGCCCTTGAGAGTCCTGTGGCCATCATTACTAAACCCAACAGCACAGTTTCCTACCACATTGAGTTGGGGATGAGATGGAAACAATGGTCTTGTAAACCTTAAATTATGGCCACATTTGCAACCAGAGCCACTATATGTGAGATACGATTCTACCCATTTTGAAGTCCCGGTACCAAAATCTTGCACCCATTTGGTGATACATGGAAAGCACTTTAATCTCATAAAACTAGCCTGATGGTCTAATAATGTATCCCTAATGCTTCTTTTCTGACTGCAGGAATCCTTCCGGGAGCATCCTGGCCGCCGTTGGCTGGATGGGTTCCTCTGGGAGCCTGGCAAAAGTTCTGAGAACGAGAACCTCTTTGTTGATACTTTCCGCTTTCTGAACCCAAGTCAGGATGAAGCCTACACTTGCTGGTGTAACGTAACAGGATCCCGGCATCTGAACTATGGTACCCGCATTGACTACATCCTGGCTGACCGTGCTCTGGCATTGTTGGAACTGACCGATGCCCAGATCATGCCAGAGGTGCTTGGCTCTGACCACTGTCCTGTGCAGGCTGTGCTGAAAAGTACCTGCCTGGCTGCCCCACGGTGTCCTCCACTCTGCACCCGGTTCCTGCCTGAGTTTGCTGGCACCCAACAGAAGCTCAGTCGGTTTCTGGTAAAAGTGGAACAGACTCAACTGCCTGAGAAGGGGCCGAAACGGAGCAAAATGGAGAAAACTGCCTTGGGGGATTTGAGGAAGAGGCGGACCGGCCCAGCACAGAAAGGGCAAGGGGATTTGCGTAGCTTCTTCAAAGCTGGGAACTCGGATGCTGAACCTGTGGATGGTGGAAGGGGCCAGTCAGTTTTGAATGTGGTCCAGAAGGCAGCAGCAGAGGATTCTGGGAAGCAGCCTCCTATGGAGAGCCCTGAAAGGAAAGCTGACAAATATGTGGGGGAGGAAGTCTCAGGGGTAACCCAGACACCTGTTGAGAGTCCTAAGGCAGCTATGAATTGTGAGAAAAATACACTCCCCTCTAAGCAAAATCAGTCTGGGTTGTGGAAGTCACTGCTACCTGGCCCTGCACACCCACCTCGCTGCAAGGCCCATAAGGAGCCCTGTGTGTTGCGGACAGTGAAGAAACAAGGGCCAAATTGTGGACGGCGCTTCTTTGTCTGTGCCCGGCCTCAGGGGAAACCCTCAGATTCCCGTGCACGGTGTAACTACTTCCTGTGGGCCAGCTAGAGCACTTCCTGAGTAGAACAAGGGGAGGCTAAATCTGATTTGTATTTTGGGTGCTGTGTACTCCATTTGAACTGCCCAGGCAGGCCACTCTGACTTGGGATGAATAATTCCAAGTGGCTGCCCGAGGTGAAGGATGTAGATTTTTCTGCTCAACGTGTCTCTTTTATATCATAGGAACTTCTGCAAGGACTCGGGCAATCTTTGATCTCAGTCCTTTTTTCACTGTTGCCCCATGAAAAACTTAAATCTTAAGTCATTGCTGGGAAATGACTCTCCTTTGTAGAAAATACGTTTTTAAAAAACATTTGATAAAATAAAGGTATTTGGTCAAAACAAAGAAACAAACACTCTTGCATTTTCTCTGTAAACTGGGGACATTCTTCTCTGAAAAGAGAGGAGGTGAGGCTAAGAAAATCTCACAGCTATAGTTGGAGCTTGTTTGAATGCTTCTAAATTCCTCTTCTGTTGTGGCTGGAGAATTTCAAGTAGAAGGGCCAACAGGGAGTAAATCGTGGTCAAAGCTTGGGAAGGTGAATTTTCGTTTTGAAAACAAAGTTCTGCCTACTTTCACAGCTCACTGAAATAATTCCACTAGAATTCCCCAATCTGTCTGCTCTGTTTTCTCCAGAGCTCATTATCTGCTGATCCTACAGTATGTAGGTTTTTTCATTTTGTATGTTCCCATTAATTGGCATCCCAATAAACAATCATGTGGAAAATAAGAGTATAATCTATGTGAGCCTTTCATATTGGAAAACTTAATTACAACTTAGTATGTTGTTTGTACTCAGCCAGCTGTGAGTGACAATCTACCAGGGATTGATGTACTATGTGAACTCAGTCCCACTGACTCCTATTTTGGTCTAGGGATGTAAAAGGCTGCCAGCTAGAGGAATTTTTTTGCCCAAATTGTCACATTCTATGAAACCTGCAGAAAAAGCTGTTTCAGAGCTTTATTTTATTCAGACAATCCCTTTTCTGCTCAGCAGCCTTGGTGTGAGGCATGCCCCTCTCTGCTCGCATCCCCAGGCAGCAAGTATCAATCCTGTGGCCTTAGGCACAAAGGGTGACATAATCGGGGCCCATGTTTCCAAAGTAATCCCGCTCCCACTCACTCATGAGGGCAAAATGAAGTGGGCGGTGGCAGAAGTGGCACTCGGGGGAGGTTGAGACCTGTAGGGGTAGGCCCACCTCCTGCCAAGCAGCCAGCAGTTTCTCTGAAAGAAGGAAACAGAAAACAGGTTAAAATACGGACTATTAATGCATTGTTGCTGAATGGATCATTGGGAACTATATAGTGGTCTCTGGAGCTAGTAGTAAGAAAATGAATGGCCATGGCCCTGAATTAGAAGCTAAAGATAGGAGGAAATTGCTGGCTTTTTAAAAATCCATCCTGTGAGAAAAGAGTCAAATCTCTCTTGAAAGCGGCTGCTTATATTCTGTTTATAGACAGGTAAGTCTCAGCTCTTATTTCATCCTGCTTTTGAATTTGCTTCTGATTATTAAAAATGTTGAAAAATCTATACAATTTTCTTTTATGAAATATGGGTTAATATTTCATAATATATATAATATAATAATAATATAGATCTTTCAGCATCTAAGGAACTGTTTAACTCTCCCCATAAATACCATCAGCTATTTACAGTACGAGTTTGTGGAGTTAAAAATAAAAAAATTCTCCATTGGCCACTTGGTGGCAGCACTTACTCACCTTAGGCAGATAATTACGGTATTAGCCAAGGTGCATATGTGTAAAGTAAAATCTCCCAAGGGAGAAAATAAAGGATATTCCAGTGATCAGAAGGCTCCTATTCATTGTCAGCCTTTTACAAGACTGGACTAGAGGTAACAACAGGATCAGTTTTGGACTTTTAGAACTACAATTTTTACAAACCCTTTCAAAACAGTTTACTAAGGGGTGATTTCCTTTTTCTGCATTCGGTGGTTAATAAATATTGGGTGGAAAAAGCAGACCACTAGGCACACCAAATGAAGCATCCCCAAAAAAGATATACTGTACATGCATCTGCTTAGAACTATAAATCAGAGGACTAGCTGCAATATTTACATAATACAGTAGAACCTCTGGTCACGAACGCATCTGACCATGACCAAATCGGGTTCCAACCAAAATATTCACATTTTTTTTCGTGGCCTATTTCCCCTTCCATGGCATTTTTTTTTTGTAAGCGCCTTACTTCCAAAATTAGATTCAGGTCACAACCAAATCGGGTTGCGACCAAAATTATGGAACGAATTATGGTCATGACCAGAGGTTCTACTGTATATACTGTACTATTTCTTCTATGGTACTAGATTTGAATTTTGTTTACTGTGAAGTTACTTTACCACAAGCCTTTACCACTCAAAGTGGGAGATCGGAATAATTTGCCTCATTATTTCTCATATCCAATCCATGATGAATTTGCAGTTAATTTTAGCTATTGTTTGTGCAGACCAGGTTAAGTTTGTAAAAAGTATGTCTCAGGGTTAGGGTTCACAGTTCTGTTTATGACATCCTCAGTGGTCGCTGAGTAATACTGGGCATGTAATGAACAGAAGCAACCATAACTTAATTGTCACTCAAGTGCCTTGTTTCCACAGGGATTTCAAGAGTTCTAATCGGGTGGGATTCAAATTTTGTAACAACCGATTCTGTGGGCATGACTAGGTGGGTGTGGCCATGTGACCGGGTGGGCGTGGCTTCTTCTTTTTTGCATCAAATCCCCCCCGCCCATTTTGGGGGGGCCTCCTGTGCCTCAGGGGAACCTCCTGGGGGGGCATTTTTGCTCCCAGAAGGCTCCCCTGGGGCTCAGGAAGGAAAAAAAACTGAGCATGGGGGGGCACTCAGCCCCCTCCGTTCTGTTTTGGGGCCTTCTGGGCCCCAGGGAAGCCTTCTGGGAGCAAAAATGCCCCCCAGGAGGCTCTCCTGAGGCGCAGGAGGGGGCGTTTTTTCCTCCTAGGAAACTTCCCCGGGACCCAGGAAGGCAAAAAATGGAGGGGAGGGTGGGGTGGTGCCCCCCCCTCCATTTTTTGCCTTCCTGTGCCTCAGGGAAGCCTCCTGGATGAAGAAGTAAGTAAGCGAGGGGGATCCCGGCACAGCTGCTCATAGGAACAGCGGACCGTCGGGAGGGGGGAAAAAATACCTTAAGGAGTGACTGGGCAGGGAAGAATGCAGCCAGCGAGATGTCGGGCATGCACGCAATATTGCACATGCACGATAAAGACTGACTGGGCGGGGAGGGGAGGGGGGACAAGGGAGGGGCCAGCCAGGGGCACGATTTGCCGGTTCTCCAGACTGCGCAGGATCATGACAGAACCGGTCCGAACCGGTAGAATCCCACCCCTGGTTCTAATCTTGCCCTTTACTAGCATTTATTTTTTATAGAATGAGATGATTTATGTAGGATAGAGCTGGGGCCTGAGTGCTCACGGCACTGGAGACTCACCCACAAAGTAGTCCATCATGGGTGGGGTGTGATGAGGCGAGGGGGCCAGCCGTAGCAGTTCCTCCCCCCGGGGTACTGTAGGATAATTGATGGCCTGGACGTAGATGTTGTACTTGGATAGGAGCAGATCACAAAGCTGGGTGTTCAGGGCTGCATCTCCAACCTGAGGAAGAATGAATCAGACAGCTGAGGAAGGGCATGCAGCTGCTTCGTCCATCCGGAAAGTTGGCTATAGAGAGTTTAGGTTAGACATCCCCTTGTGCGATGGGACACGATTCTGCAGCTAGTCAGTCTCATTCATTCATTTCATTTTCTTAAGTATTCTATAAAGGGCCATATTCTATGAAGTGGCGTCACAGTGGGATTTAAGCCTTTCGCCTTGAGGACTGTCCCGTACCCCAGATTCTGTGTCTATTTTGCTACTAGAGCCCTAGCTTTCTCCCTTCCACCATCCCAGGGCGTCCATACCCGTATGGGGATGATGTGACTTGGACAGCTGACCACAGGCAGCCCGGCATCCATAAGCAGCTGGCGCATGTGCTTGACGTTGCGTTGGTGGGCACGGCGCAGCACCTGCCCCTCGGGACTCTTCAGGATCCGAACTGATTCCAGGGCCCCAGCCAATACCATGGGGGGCAGCGAAGTGGTGAAAATGAATCCAGCTGCATAGGAGCGGACTGTATCAATGAGGGAAGTGGTGCTTGCCACATAGCCGCCCACACAGCCGAAGGCCTTTCCTGGAGGAGAAAGGGAGGGAAAGAATGACGTATCTTTAATGACAAGTGTATCTTATGCTATTAAGTGTAGTTAGCATTAAAAAGCATGAATTTAAGCTAGTGCAATTAAAAATTGCACGCTGACTTCTGTGAATTCTGGGAAGTTGGATCCGAAACTTGTATACAGTATGCAAGTTGAATATATTTTATGCCTTGCATTTTTTCCTCCCTATGAATGGTAAGGAGAAAAAATCAGAGGCTGAAATCTTGCAGCAACCAGTGGAACTCATCACCTTTGGGTCTTGAGATGCTCAGTTTTTTTAATGGTCAGTAGGGTTCCCTGAGAACAGGAGTGCCCAGGAGTGCCCCCCTGTCCAAGTAGCGGCAGCGGTCCATGGCATATCAGCAACCATGCCAACAAGCAAAGCCCCATCCACAGTGTGCAGGCAGCATGCAAAACCATGCCCCCTCTGGTTCGTGGAAAAACCTTTCTCCCTGGAACTAAAAGTCCCTGGTGCCCAAAAGGTTAGGGGCCGTTGTCTTAGAGTATTTATAACACACTTTCTTTCAGGTTCCTCTCGGGGCCTTTGCTTTCCCAACTCACCCAGAGTGCCAGATATGATGTCTATTTTGCCCATCACTCCATCACGTTCTCCAATGCCGGCTCCCTGGGCCCCATAGAGTCCCACAGCATGGACCTCATCCACAAAAGTGATGGCCCCATAGCGGTGGGCCACATCGCACATCTCTTCCAGGGGACAGATGGCACCTGCGGGCAAAGGAGTATTGAAAACATTGGATTTGGCAATTACCTGAGTGGCAAAAGCTTCCAACCCATTTTTGTGTGTGCATGCAACACCCAGACCACAGTTTTTGTAGTCCTTTTTGCAGTATTAACCTAGTGGCTACCTTTGCTTCCTGCATTTTTAGCTCACCTCTTGCCCTGAAAGTCTTTTGACCTAGTCCGTTTATAACAACAATAAACTGTTTATTGTTGTTTATTGTTTATCTAGTCCTTTCCATAGTGACCCTTTCATTATCTTTGCCATTTTTCCCCTGAACCTACTGTTGGTTACCCCTTCTTCGACTGGCCAAGGAGTCTCGGCTGGCCCAGGAAGAAGGAATTGCTCTTGATCACCTTATACCAAGAAATTCCTTTCTGATGCATGATGGTGTTTCATGAAGTTATTAGGACACCTTGTAGTGAAACCTAAAGGGAGTCAATTACCATCCATGGAATGCACAGTTTCAAAGGCGACAATCTTTGGAGTGCTGGGTTTGGCCTTGCGAAGGAGCTCCTCCAAATGGTGTGGATCATTATGCCGAAACACATACTTTGGAACGCCGCTGTTTCGAATGCCCTGGATCATGGATGCATGATTCCCAGCATCAGAGTAGATTTCACATCCTACGGGAGAGAAACCAAGCCAAGAATAATACCCCATCTTTCCTCGTGCCACAAATTAGGGAGAACGGAGTTCTTGACTTCAGGCTGATCCTAGGACTCCTGCACTGCCTGGTTACCTGGCATCATGCGGGCAAGCGTGAAGAGAGTAGAGTCATTGGCCACAAAACAGGAGGTAAATAGCAGAGCGGCATCTTTATTGTGCAAGCTGGCCAATTCCTCCTCCAGAGCTACGTGGAATCGGCTGGTGCCGGAAATGTTCCTGGTACCTCCAGCTCCTGCGCCATAACACTGCAGAGTATCCCTGCGGGTTAGAAGAGGAGAACGAGACCTTGCTCAGAAAACAGACAAGATAATCCATGACCGGTTCTAATACCCGGCTTTCGGGTTTCTGAGAGGAAAGCTTTTGCTAGAGACAGCCATGCTGAGGGGAAGAAGGGTTCTGAATATAGGTAGTCCTTAACCTAGGACAGTTGGGACCCGACTGGTCTTCTGTTGGTAAGCAAGGCAGTTGACATTGGGCAAGTCACACCCAGTTTTACAATCTTCTTTGCCAAGATTGTTAAGTGAATGAATCACTTCAGTTGTTAAATGAATCATGCCATCGTTAAGTGAATCTGGCTCCCAACCATTGACTTTGCTTGTGGACAGTTCGCAAATGATGATTACATGAGCCCAGACACGGCAACTGTCATAAATGCACGTTGGTGGCCAAGTGCCCAAATTTTGATCAAGTAACCGTGGGGATGCTGTGACAGTTGTAAGTGCGAGGACACTGGTCCTAAGTCACCGAAAAGTGCCTTTGTAACTTTGAATGGTCACTAAACGAATGGCTGTAACTCAAGCACTACTTGTAGATGCTCCCTTTGTTCAGTTCCACTCCCTAAGTTCAGTGGCTGCCCCAGCTCTAGTAGCTTTCGGGATACTATTTAGTTCGGGAAATTTACAGCTGCACCTCCACACAAAGGGATTTAGGATATTTTAGAGGGTGAAACCATCATAAAGTTTCATAAGTGCAGCAAAGGGAGACCTACACAAGGCCTGTTGGAATCAAGAGGCTTTTTCTCCCTCTACCATGTAGCTAAGGAGAAAAGTTTGAAGAGAGCTTCCTAGCCTAAGCACCATTTCTGCCCTCTCCCATCCATGACCTATGGCTCTGCTGACCTTATCTAAGCTAAAGCTGGAACAAGGTATGGATCAGGGAGTTCTAGAAAAGCTTCAAGACATGCCCGTGTTCCTTTTTTCCTTCAGACAAAGGTCTTTGTTAGAATAATGCTAATATAAATTGAGAAATCTACCACCCCACCCCAAATCTTATTTGATTGGCAGTGGCAAAATGAGGGTCCTCTACTATAGAGTTGCTGTCAATAGAGTGGCAAAGCGAGGGTCCACCTTCAACTATAGAGTTTTCTCTATAGAGTGGCAAAGCGAGGGTCCACCTTCAACTATAGAGTTCTCTCTATAGAGTGGCAAAGCGAGGGTCCACCTTCAACTATAGAGTTCTCTCTATAGAGTGGCAAAGCGAGGGTCCACCTTCAACTATAGAGTTACTCTCTATAGAGTGGCAAAGCGAGGGGTCCCCCCTCCACTGTAGAGTTGCTCATGAATATCAAGAAAAGCCTCAGGCCCTCCTCAGGTTGAACTCAGTTTCCCCATTGTCCCCATTATACACGTTAGCTGGGAATGGTGGGAAGTAGAATTCCTGCAGTCGGGAAAAGCTGGACATACAAGGAAGAAATTAGAATTGTTTGGGAGGTGTGGAAAATGGCAGTGCAGGAAGTGTTGTCTGCCACTCACTGTATGGCTTGCAGCACACGAGGGTGACGACTCATTCCGAGGTAGTCATTGCTGCACCAGACGGACACCTCTCGCGCTTCAACCTCAGAGGTAGAGAAGTCTTCAGCAAAAGGATAGGCATCTGCCCGGCGATTCACAGTCTTGAAGATCCGATAGGTATGATCTTGTTTCTTCGCTTGGATTTTTTCTTCAAAGAACGCATCATAGTCAAACACAGGGCTCTCTGTTAGGAAACCACCGGGGTTAATTTCTGCTTGCGTTGACCCTCACTCATTGTTTCTCAATGATGGCTTTACAGTTAAAGAACAGCATGCAGGAAGAGGCCACCAAAGCTTATTATTTATATACTTTATATCCTGCCTTTATTACTTGTATAAATAACTCAAGGCGGTGACTGTATCTAGTACTCCTTCCTCCTCCTATTTTACCCACAACAACTCTAGGGTAGATTGGGCTGAAAGGTTGATGGTGGGATTCAATTTTTTTTTACTACCGGTTCTGTGGGCGTGGCTTGGTGGGTGTGGCTTGGCTTGGTGGGTGTGGCTTGTGGGCATGGCAGGGGAAGGATATTGCAAAATCCCCATTCCCTCCCCACCCCCTAGCCTGCTTTCCAGCTCTGTTCTCCTGTGCAGGGCAACAAAAGGAGACCCAGCCAATCAGCTGGGACTCGGGAGGCAGAGAATAGATGGAGAGGGGGCCAGTCAGAGGGGGTATTTGCCGGTTCTCCCAACTACTCAACATTTCTACTACCGGTTCTCCAGAACTGCTCAGAACCTGCTGAATACCACCTCTGGATCGGTCCAAAATCACCCAGCCAGCTTTCTTGGCTAAAGTGGGACTAGAACTCAAGTCTCCTGGTTCCTAGGACAGCACCTTAACTACAACATCAAAGTAGCTCTCAATATTCTGCTTAGCCTGGGTTAACCTTCTATATTATTGTGAGGCGGAACTTGAATAATTAACATTTTGCAATTCAGTGGTTAAAGCCAATCGGTAACGGGGCAGCAGCACCTAACATTTAATAGAGGACAGACAGGTTTGGAAGCTTTAACAATCTTCTCCTACGTGGTGCCCTCCAACTGGCATTCCCAACCATGCAAATCCAGTAAGGGGAGAGGTGCTGTTTCAGCACATGAGAGATGGGAGAGATGAAATAGGAGACAAAAATGGCAGAAACTGTTCTCTGCAAATACATGCTGAGATCTTCTCAGGGTGGGCTACTGGGGATTTGCAGGGGGCTGGGAGAACCCCTAGCGGAAGCACAGTTCAGAGAGCTCCCAAATCTCACTCCTGTCTGGCCCTGCCCGCCCCCCCTCCGAGGAGTTCCCATGTGGCCTATTTTGGATGCAGGTATGTGCAAGGCATGCACGGAGGCTTGGGGAGGGTGAAAAATGGCCTCCCAGAAGTTGGGGAAGGCTGGAAACGGGCCAGTTTCTGGCTTCCAGAGAGCCTCTGGAGCCTGGGGAGGCCGTTTCTGCCCTCCTGGAGGGTTGAGGAAAGTCTCTGGGGCCCAGGAAGGGCAAAAAACACCCCCCCCCTCGCCATGGTGCAAGAGGCCAACTAGGCCACATCCACCATGGCCACACTGACCCAGCAACCAGGCAGAGAACTCCTTGCTAAAAATTTTGAAGCCCACCCCTGGGTCTTCTACTACTTCCTATAGTAGAAACCTTATGGTGGGCCTTTGTTGGCTAGAATATCAATGGTGTGAGTACAGATACTCACCAGATGGCAGCAAAGAGATACAGAAAATTCTGACAAGATTTTTTCCAGCCCAGATATAATGTGCATTCAGTGTGCATCCAGAAGGTCAAAGACTTAATCCCTACCATTTCAACCTGAACATAGAACTGGTAATATAAAAACCAACCAACCGGCAAACCGTGCCTGAAACTCTGGAAACCAGCTACAAGTCAGAATAAATAATGCCAAATATTTAGACTTGCTCTAAAGCCACATAAAGCCTATTCATGCAGGGCATTTGGATGGCTTCCACTGAGCCTTTTTTGATGGTAAAACAATCATTGCCAAACAACATGCTGAGCACAACTGTACAAACATAATGAAAAAGCAATAATTAAGAAACAAAAAAGCAAAGAAGCAGTTATGTGGAGGAAGTGGGCGGTTGGAAATCCCAAATCTAGTTTAAGGCAATATGCTTGTTATTATTTGTTTATTTCACATTGCTTCTAGCCTGCCTAGCTCAGAGTATGGAGAAAAGAGTGAGCAGGCTGCTCATTTGTAAAGTTGCAAATGTTTCCGTAAACTTTCAGTAAGTCTAATAAAGGCCTTATTTCAATATGCAGGTCGTCCTCATTTAATGAGCACCTTGTTTAGCGACCACTCATAGTTACGACAATGAAAAGGTAACTCTGCTACCAGTCCTCACGGTTATGATCCTCACAGGTCTGTAAAGCAAAGGAAAGCTGAAGTAAGATCATTAAGTGCAGTTGCTGTTTTATTCAGTGACTGCTTTATTTGACAATCTAGTTGCCGGTCCCAGTTGTAATTGCTAAATGAAGACTACCTGTAATTACTGAATAATTAAGGCTCCTATGCACTCAAAGGGCTCAACAGAGAAGGTGCCTAATGCTTCTCTGTGTGGTTCAATCCTCGGCTTGCCATCTTCCAGTCAGACCTTAGAGAAGGCCAAGAATCTCGGCAATTATTCTGCACTGTACATGGATTGTAATTGAAATGTGAAATCAACCCAATATAGCAATAGCACTTAGACTTATATACCACTTCATAGTGCTTTACAGCCCTCTGTAAGCAGTTTACAGAGTCAGTCTATTGTCCCCAACAATCTGGGTCCTCATTTTACCAAACTCAGAAGGATGGAAGGCTGAGTCAACCTTGAGTCGGTCAGGCTTGAACTCCTGGCAGTCAGCAGAATTAGCCTGCAAATACTGCATTCTAACCACTGTGCCACCAAGGCTCACATAGAGACAAGGTAAACATCTTTGCTCTCAGAGGCAGCTGTTTATTTTGTTTTTGCCTGGGTGTCTGGTATAGGTTTGTCTCGTTCTACTAAAGTTGTGCAAGCCACTGACAGATTAGTCATAGAAAGGTAATGAAAAAAAAGATGATCTCGGTTTTTCTCCTAAAAAAATGGATCAACAGATCCCAGGTCATTCCTCTTTTGAGGCTTTAGTATGGATCACAGAGAAGAGAGTTTGACAATCAGAGAGGGCGGCGAAGGTTTGGGGCTGGGAGGACAGCCTGGTTGCTAGCCGATCCTCTGGATAAGATATGGCGAGAAGTGGATGGCAATAATCTTAAAAGCATCCTCACTTTATAATGCTAAAAAGTGGGACAGTGGTGGGATTCAAATTTTTTTTACTACTGGTTCTGTGGGCGTGGCAGGGACAGGATACTGTAAAATCTCCATTCCCTCCTCACCCCACTAACCTGCTTTCCAGCTCCATTCTCCTGTGCAGGGCAACAAAAGAAGACCTAGCCAATGATCAGCTGGGACTCAGGAGGCAGAGAAGAGATGGGGTTGGCGGGGCCAGTCAGAGGTGGTATTTGCCGGTTCTCCAAACTACTCAAAATTTCCACCACCAGTTCTCCAGAACTGGTCAGAACCTGCTGAGTACCACCTCTGTAACAGATGATATAAACAAACAGTAAATGTCATTTATACCCCCTGTTTTCATTTGGGAGAGAGAGCAGGAAGCAGACCTCGGGCAGTTAAGCTTGAAACGATTATTAAGTGATTATTAAGTCTTCAGACGGAATCCGTTAATCTGCGCTGCTGACCCTAATACCCAAGGGAAGCTGGAAGATATCACAGACCCTCTGGGCAACTCCCCCACCTCCACCCCATGGAAGAAGCTATCAGGATCCAATCCCCCAACCTGGCATGTTGTCCTGGATGAGGTGAGACACTTGGTTAGAGCCCAGCAACTTCTTTCTGAGGCTGCAGTGCACCTCTCTCAGCAAGGACGTCAGCACTCCTAGAGAGAGGGGAGGGGATGCACACACAGGTCAGAGGAAGGTCCAGGGAGGGGAGGGGGGGGGGTCTCATCTTTCCCAACCATCGTGATCCCAAGGAGGTTGGCCTCCTTCCTTACCTGATTTGAAAGGCTCGACGTCTTCCTGGAGTTCAGGTTTTGCTTCCTGCACAAAGGAGCTCTGGCCGCTTTGACGTTCGGATTCCATAAAAGGGCACTGGGTGGCAGGGAGAGACCGGGATGCTGAGCGGGGAATTGAAAGGTGCATAAAAGAAAACCCATGGTTATTTCAGCCTCCGGAGAGAGGTTGAGAGAGATATTCTTGAACTGGATTCCCAGTAGGCATGGCAAATTTAGTGTAGGAGATGAGAAGGCTGAACTGGAAGGCAGGATTAAATGTGTCATCTGTTTGGAATCAATGCACAGCCACAAGAGATCCATATCCACCCCCTACCACCCCCCCCCACCCAGTGAATTCAGTTGACCCTTATCTAGCACCAATTTTGACCTTAGTTGATAATAATAATAAACTCTTCAGTGCTTTGAATTCAACAAATGCTCCTGGTTCTTTGTGCCTGACATGTAGTAGCTTCCAGATTCTCCACCACTTCAACTTTTTCTAAGGACTTTGGACTTAAGTAGATTATTTGTCCATGCAGACCTCTAGGTCTCCCATTTCTCTAAACTGATGCCTTCCAAAATGAGAACTCAACTCCCCAAATTCTTGGTATTGGTCGTATTGTCAGTAAATCTGAGAAGTTCTATCCCAGGATGACTAGAGGGTACCAGGATAGGGTAGGCTGGGGTTCTGGCATTGGGTCTCCAGCAGTCAGAAATCATTAATTTTCTAATCATCTATTAACGATTTTTTGCAATGGGAGATGTGAGGTGTGTTCATGCAAATATCTTCTATCATGAAGATATAACCAATATGCCTGGTTTCAGATCCCTCAATTGACTTGGTTGGACATTTGAACCAACTTTCAACACCTAATATTTTTAATGGTCATGAGCGAATCTATGACCTGTCAATCACATAATCAGAGATTATTCCATCCATACAAACCTGGGAAAGAATTCTTCCATATGATTATAGGAAAACCAAGCAGCAGGAACAAGATTCTAGCTTATATTTCTGTCAGGTTATGTTCTTATTTTAATGTGATCGCTTTGTCAAGGCAAACCTTTTTTTATGCATAGGGAAGAAAAGATGCAATTTCCACTTCCTTTTCTACAGACTGAAATACAAATTTCTGAATGTGTCCATGTACTGTCAGCCAGGAAGTAAAAAATTAGAAGAATTACAAGTTGCCTCTGAGCTAATTAGTGACTGTGAAATGATGACACCATGTCTTGAACTACAAAAGAACAATTTCAAAAAGGAGCCGCTCTATAAAAAGGATTCTAGGTGTTTTCACACAGAGATTTCAACCCTTCTATATGTAATCAAATTATGCTGGGAGTACACATCCTCTATACCCACAAAATATAGGTTTGTTACCAAGAGACTGGCTTGATTTAAATAACCTGGAACACCTGTACGAGAGCCCAATTATGAGTTCCAAGCATAAAATATGTGCTTTGGTTTGGCATCTGTGGATCTGATATGAGATCAGTTTCTGTTCCCCTTCCAGTATCTTTTCTCTGAGCTCCACCCCATCATCTCACCAGTGTTTCCACAGGTGTCCTTTTCACTCTGCAGGTCAGTGACAGAACTATAGAAAGTGCGGGCTACCATCACAGGGCAACGTTGAGCACTGTTGACCAGCAGCGGGCCAGCTTTCCGTAGGAAAAGAGATGGATTGCGGGTCAGGAAAGGGCAGCACTGCAGGATTGAGGCCATGTTGCAACCAGTTTTGTGCTATTCAAGAGAAAGGGGGAAAAAAAGAATAAGATGAACTATATAAGCATTGGTAATAAGAATGCCACTCTAACTGAGCATGGTAGAGCAATGGCACCTTTCCTCAATCTGTTGCCCGCCAGAGGCATTGGATTGATTGCATCTAGAACAGTGTTCTTCAACCTTGGCAACTTTTAGATGCGTGGACTTCAATTCCCAGAATTCCTCAGCCAGCCTGGCTGGGGGATTCTGGGAGCTGAAGTCCTCACATCTTAAAGTTGCCAAGGTTGAGAAACACTGCTCCAGCAGGAACCAGACTGGAGGAGACAAATCAAGCTGTGCTCTTTTTAACAGTAGGATAAGGTCAAAACTTAAAAAGGAACAGAGTGAAATAGGTTAAGTTCAGGCAAGTGGGATTTTTACAAGAAGGCCATGAATCATGCTTGCTGGAACCAATGGGAGTTGTTATCTACAATAACCAGAGAACATTGGCTTGCCTACTTCTAAGTAGATAAATGGCTGTCTTAACTTACATTTTACATCAAGTTCTCTCTCCTCCCACTCCAAATCTAGAAGCAAGATTTTTTTTAAAAAAGATGGGAATTTAATGTAGATAAGAGATAATGGCTCTCTAGATAAGAGAGCCATTGATCTACTCAGAAATAGGCAAGCCAATGTTCTCTGGATATTGTAGACAACAGCTCCCCATTGGTTCCAGCAAGCATGATCCATAGTCACGAATCTTGGGAACAGTAATGCAAAATATCCACACAACAAATAGGTGAGTGAGCTACAGATTGCCCTAACCTAGAGGGTCAGTGCTTTGTCTTGGAAATAATATTGAAGTGATTTTTTTCCCCCTTGCTTTCTTCATCCAGAAGAAATTAATTTGTAATTAAGGCCCAAGGAAATTTGAGAGAGGAAGGCATCAAAAGAGTCAAAGAATTGTTTTGGTCTCATAGTTATGGCTGCCATAGTTCTTATGTTGAGCCATCCCCACTCCTGTTTGGTGGCCCGTTACCAGATCTTGTACCAGTTCCAACAAAACCTATTTAAGATTAGGCTGGCATGATCTGGAAAATATCCATCAGAATTCAGGGAAGGGAAAAACTGTTGGGATCCCAGAAAACAACAAGTCTCTAGAAATTTACAGACTGATGATCCCATCCAGTTTTACTCAACAATGAATGCCAGGAATAATTACTGTGTCCTACTCAGAAAAAAACAACCCTTAAGACATGTAATTCTAGAAAAGGAAAAGTAGTGAGATCCACTGTTGTGTTCCAGGACAGGTTTCGTGTTCCCTTGCTAATAGTGCAGCAGGTGCAGTGTATTTTACCCTTTGGACAAATGTATAAAAACAAGACATGCTGCTAAGCAGGTATGGAAGAAACCTTTCCTCCTTCAAAGAGAATAATCTTCCAACTTCCCAAGGGGAGTGATCAGAAAAGAAAAAAGAAAAAAAGGCCGAAAACCTTATCAGGAAAGAGAGTCAAGCTGAGTAACATTACACAACGTGAGGAATTATGGACTGGACGTCAAAGACAAGGTTGTTGCTCAAACAGGTAGTCCTCGACTTACAACAGTTCATTTAGTGACTGTTCAAAGGTACAACAGCACTGAAAAAAGTGCTGTTTTTCACACTTACGACCATTGCAGTATCCAAGTGGTCATGTGATCAAAATTCAGACGCTTGGCAACTGACTCATATTTATGACGATTGCAGTGTCCCTGAGGTCGTGTGATCGCCTTTTGCAACCTTCTGACCACCAAAGTCAATGGGGAAGTCACTTAACCAGCGTGTTCCTAACTTAACAACTTAACAAGGGTGGCAAGAAAGGATGTAAAATGGGGGCAAAGCTCACTTAACAACTGTCTTGCTTAGCAACAGAAATGTTGGGCTCAGTTTGGTCGTACGTTGAGGACTACCTGTATTTCTAAACAACTGAAGAAAAGGATAGATGATCACAAAAGCAAGTTAAATGAGACTGTCCAATAGAGCTGTTGTTTCTTTGTGTGGGGCTGGATAGGAGGCACACCTTTGGAGTGTGTGTGTGTGTGTGTGTGTGTGTGTGTGTGTTTGAAAACTATCTTAAAGTCCCAGAATCACAGGTGTCAATTATAGCAGACCATTCAAAACTAGGCAGCCCAGCACATGTGCAGGTTTACAATAAACGATTTGCTGATCATTTGAAACCTTTCTCATTGATAGTTTAGTTCAATGGAATTGGTTTGGTCCTGGTGCATTGATCAATAGTCGCACTTATCTGCCTACCAATAGAGAAAGTCAATTTAATTTGCTGGCGGAGGAGGTCTGCTCCTCAGCGGGTGAACATGCTCATTTTATGACATTTCCTGGAAGGATGACATCAAATAATTTATCCTTATGTTTACTATAATATGGTATATATTTATATACAGTAGGTTTCTAAATATAGTAAAGAAATAGAAAATAGAAAGAAGATGGCTTTATTTCAGAGGGGAAGCATTTTGAATTCAAAGTTAACTTTCTTTGGGGTATTATACTACACTGTGCCCCGGGCACATTTTACCTTATTATATGCTGAAAAGTCATGGATGATCACTAGGTGGCAGCAAAGAGATAGAGTGTTCCAACTCTTTGCTGTCATCTACTGACCCAACAGATGTGTGCAGTGCAGTTTAACCTAATTGTACTTGGAGTAAGCATGATTCTTAAAAGAAAAATATTATCTTAAAGTCACATCCTTTGATGGTCATCCTCTGGACAGCTACACAACTGACTGGAAGCCAGTTTAGAGTTAGGAAGAGGAACAATGGTTGCTTCCATAGTTTGCCATGTAGAACAACCAAACACACACTTTAATTTCCCTGGAAACACACCTAAATGGCAGAATTGAAAGTCTACTTAGCCCTCAGGACAAAAAGAAGCACATCAAGGTAAGAGAGGGTGTGGAGGGACCAATTTTCGAGCGGAAGGCTTTGATCTGTTCTGTGCAACACTCTGATATGTCTGAGTATCTTGCAGAATTTCTGACTTTTTTTTAAGTAGCGAAAACCTAGCAAGCAACTCCGTGGAATTGTGACTTTTCACATAAACAAATAGGGACCTTGATTGAAAAAAACAATAGCAGGAGACAGAGCAAACATTTGTATTTTTATATGAATAATATTTTTGATCCAGTTGGAGATTATGCTAAGAATATAATTTTTATGCAGGGAACAAACATGCATAAAATTATCCTGAAAAGGAATACATATTGGTAAATATATATGTGGAAACACTGATCATGAACTACTTTGTGTGACTCACACATCTTTTGTAACCTATTTGTCCTTTTATCAAGTAAATTTTTTTGACTAGCTATGTGATCTTGGCATCAGAGGTCCTTTGAGAAGGAAAGATCATACAGCGGACTGCATTTCTATAATTCCACTCTTTTTTTCTAAGTGATTCTGGATACGACTCAAGGGTCTCACAGAATGTTCTTAAGAGTTCTAGCATTTCTGAAAAAAATATAGGGGAGAGTGAAGAGATAACATTTATGTGTATATTCTACCCATTCTCTGAATATTCAAGAGTTCTTTCTTTTTAGCTCCATAATAATCCGTGGAAGTTGGACCAAGAGAGAAAAAATGATGCAAAGCTCCACAGCGGAGTGAGAAATTGAATTTGAGTCTTGGTGGTCCCCAACTTCTCCTCATTAGTGACTTACAGTGTCTTCGTTGCATCATCCAACCGTTGTTGAAGTGATATAAAGCCTCCTCATTATTGTTATTTTAGCACAATTGTGGTTGAATCATTTGAGAAGAGACTGTAAGTTACTACCCTGTTTCTCCAACAATACGGCCTCCCCCAATAGGAAGTCCCAGCATGTTTTATAGGCATGAAATGAAGTTAAGCCCTTCCCCCACAAATTAAGGCCTATATTAAAACATGCAAAATGGGGGGAATGGTGGGGGGGCTTGCCGTTAGGAAGTACTTTTGTTGCACACTCGGATATGGTGCTGCCTGCGTTGACCCCGATACTAAATGCCTCACCAACGCCGAGGTCAACATCCAAGCCGTCGCCACCCGCCCGCCCAAAGATGCAAGGGGGGGAATTAAGTCACCCCCGAAAAGACGGCCTAGCCATTTTTTCGGGGCTCAAAAAAAAATAAGACCCGGCCTTATTATATGAGAAACACGGTAGTTGAGGAATGACCACTGGATTCACCACATCATGTTTGTTCTTTGTGAAGGAAAAAAAAAGAGTTGGAGTGGGGAATGGGAAGTTTCTTTCTAAAATAAGTTAAAAGATAGACTTCTTAGGGGACTAAATAAATAGTTGCAAAGATAATATGAATTGATAGTACATTTTCATCCACAGAATACTAAACTGGTATTGAGGCTGCGGAATTTTTTACATTGCAGTGGAATTTGTAGACTTCCACTATGATAGTTCCCTGCAGTTACTAACCTAATTGAAACATGCATGTGATTACACTGTCACTATATTTTTTTTAAACAGTCTCGAACTCTGACACCTAAACAGATTTAAACTAACAATTACATTAAATCAATTAAAACTCATTTTAATTTTAATTGCCTAGTTTGGCACAGTGATAGGCCACCTCTGTTTTTACATGTTCTTTCACAAGAAGGGCACATGAATATGTTGGGTAGTGATAAGCTCCTTTCATTTTATCTGGCTTAAAGAAGACACACCCCAGCCCAGTCGTGATGATTAGAAATAAAGGATGCAGCAAGAGGAGCTGGATGCTGGGCTTTTAAGGCAGCACCAATCATCTGCTCCTTCCCTCCTTGATCTGGAGCCAGATCAGAAATTGCATCCCTCAAAGGAACCCCAGGATCTGGTGCCGCTTCAGATTAAAGAAACCTGTAATACTTGGTGGGAGCAGAGGGGGGAAAAAAACAAAGCAAATTACTGAAATGCTTTTTACTTTTAATACAGAACATCTGTCTGGGTTAAACAATGTGGCTAAAAAAGCATTTCTACATTCTAATTTCTACATTCCCAGCAAAATACCACCTGCATGGAGGGAAAAAGAAGTAAACATCTCTTTTACAAACATTTCCCTCTTTAGTTAAAACATCACTTTGCTTGTCTAAATTTTTATTTACGTTTAAGAGAGATGTGCCATTCTTTCAACTGGCTATGGTAGTGGTGCCTTTCGCAGCCATTGAGTGTGCAGATGTCAATAATTTAGCTTTACAATGAGAAAAATCTTTACATGCATTTAATTTTTGCCTACTGAGAATCTCTGGAAGAGCAAATCAAGATAATCTCCCTGTCTCCGTCTCGCAATCTCTTACTCATTGGGCAACTCAATGCAAATATGATAACTTAACTTGCATTCTGAATTGATAGTATGCAACCAATACAGTGTACTCCTGGTAAGACCTCACAGCTAAATGAACTGTGCCAACTAAAATATAAACTCATAAAAAAGCACATAATATCATTCCTGACTCAGATTAGAAATGAAACTTGACTGATCCAAACCATATTTTAATAATGTTATGATTAAAAATATCATTTAGGGGAGACCTTACAATTAGGTTTAAAAATTCAAACTGATTGATGTATGGTGATTAGCAATTTGCTTATTTTTTTTTCTTATTGAATAAAGTAGGGTTGGATTAACTATAAATGAGGGTTTATAAATCAAACTAGCTGAGTTCATGAAGAAACAAATCATATTTTTGCATAAAATATCTTGTGAACTTACAGAGGCATTATGTTAAAAAAAATGTGCTAGCATTGGTTAACAGTTTGGTGGGCAAAAGGAGGAGGTTCCTTGAATTCTAATCCCAAATATTAAGCAATTACACCAAAGATATACATAACTCTTTCCTGAGATCCCAACTGACAAGGAAACTATAGTCCAAAGGAATTGCGTAACTCTTCTCCATTCTCATAATTTTTCCTTACCCCCTTCTTTTCTGTTTACGTAGGTGAATATTCCCACCTTTTCTTATGTCAGAGAAAAAGGAAACTGGAAAGCAGGTGCAAAAATGCCTGAGAAAGGGATGCTGATATCTATCACTATTTTTCTGAATGTCTCCTTGGTTTGTTTTTCATTAGCAAAGACAAGACATTGATTTATTATAACCTGCTCCTATTTCATAATACTCAATTAGTTCATAAAGGGAGAAGATGCTTTATAACTACCTTGGTAGTAAAAATTGAATTAAAATAGGTTGATAAAATATGTCTCTGGCAATTAGTTTTTTTCCGAGACAAGAATGGTTGTTGTTGTTGTTTGCCTGAAAAAGTTCAAGACCTGTGAAAACAACACTGAATTCAACCTACTACTTGATATGTATCCCACAACAGCATTTAACTCCAAGCTTTTCTATTGCTTTCTGGAAATCAAATTTCAGGAACAGATCAGCTGCTTGTATTTAAGCTAAGTTGGCAGCCTTAAGATCAATCCCACATACCCAGCCAAGCCACTGGCATGTTCCTTCAACCACAGACTAGAAATTAGAGGAAGTGAACAGAAAGCAATTCCCCTGAATGATCTTTCCATGATGTTGGAATTAAGAAGAGGAAAGGAAGTAAAAAAAGATGAGCTTCACTTAGAAAAAGAAGACAGATGAGTGAAGACAGAATGAGTTAGAAAAGAACTTAATAGCTGTCATCCCTCCCATTTTTTCTGCCTCGCTACTTAGGAATTCATAAAAAGTAACCCCAATCTCGCCAGACCCTTAAATTATCCTTTTTCCTACCTGTTGACCTGCACTGAAGTCGAACAACTTCTGAATGTTATTTTGTGCTCCAAGCCCACTTGGATTGGGAGCTGCCTTTCCCCACCCAGCAGCTGAAGGCAGAGATAAGCAAAGCCGACCATGAGTGCAGTAGTTCCCTCCTGCTCATATTCAACTCTGCTGGGGGATTCCATATTCTAGTTTTTGAAAAGACATGGGAAATCCTCTGCATTCTTTGCAGCATGGATAATTTTAGATAATGCTAGTGTATCCCTCTTTCTAGTCATTCTTCTAAGCCAGCATTCCTCAAGCTTCCCAATGGAGTGGAATTCAGCTTCCATAAGCCCCAACCAGCATCTGGGGTGAAGCGTGTGTGTTTGTATCAGGTAAAGAAAACTATATGAAGCCAAAGAAATGGTGTAAGTTTTTCTGTGGTTGGCCTTGCCTGCATATTCTCTAGCTTCACAATAACTCTTATCTAGGAACCTGCTGTGGTGCCATCAAGGGAGCTGGCCAACCCTTCCTGTCCTTGTCTGCTCCTGTGCCTGAGGTCTGATATGGCCAGTGAATAAAACTTTTGGAAAGAGGGAGCAAATCATAGGGGCCTTTCCTTACTAGGAATCCTTCCTATATTCAGTGACCTGCAGATCACAATGTTTTGAATTCACTCTTGATGCCATGACATGTTTTGTGGTGATTCACAACTGACGAAGTCTACCTTAATTATACATGTCAATCCTGGCTTGCTATCATCAACAAGTGGTGACTACTACTGTGAATCAGACTCTGGTGGGACTCTTTGTAATATGTGCCTGCAGTTTCCCTTTTTAATATCAAGAATTAGTGCCTGCCTTGCCTCTTAACTACTTTTCTCCTTCCCTTCCCAACATCATCAAATGACATCCTGAGATGTCAGGCTTATACTGGGCTGATACTAATTAGTGCCCCACACAGTCTATCTAAAGCTGTCTATCTAAAGTTGATGCTTATACAAGCCCTTTGTAGACTATAACCCAGTGTTTCTCAGCCATGGCAACCTGTTGTTGAATTCCAAACATCTTCAGGTTGCCAAGTTTGGGAAATACTGCTATAACCAATATAGTAGTATCTGCATTAGGCAGTATACTGTAGTTAAACTCATTGAAGGGCTGAATGCAGGCACTCTAGTAGATATGTCTACTGGCATCCTTCCCCGCCCCCATTTCTAAGCAGACCTCCAGTGTTACCTGGAAGAGTGGATAATCAAAAACCAATCTATATTAATAAAAGGGCCTTTAAAACTTTAACAACAGAATGGCCAACATGTTCCTGATTTCCAGGTTTGTCTGGACCATCTATTTTTTTTAATGTTCCTTTATTATTTTAGAAAGTAACATCTCATGCAGGAGAACACAAATTTCTAAGCAACACTATTGCAAGAATGCTTCTGGGATCCATTTAGGTTCCACAGGTATTCCTAGAAAATAAAGATGGGTGGCTGCAGGACCAATGCGTTTGGATTAAAAAAAAGAAAGGGAGGAGTGGTAGAATACAATCTAGAGCAGGGCTGTCAAACTCGCGGCCTGGATGCGTCATTTGCTGGCCACACCTATGCCCGGTTTAGCGAAGGGGGGAAAAGTCATGATATGTCATGTGACGATGCCCTGACAATGTGAGTTTGACACCCCTGTTCTAGAGGGTTAGAGGGTATGGCAGGAAGTTATCTGGCAAATGGTATAATGGGATTGGTCATGACCTCTATGGTAGAAATTTTGTGGATAGCAAGTCCTTTGAATGACAGCTGTTTTATGAAAGCTACCATCACTTGTTTCTATTTTTCCAAATGTGTTCAGTGTCATAAAAGGTTTTTTCAGCTCTGCTCTCATGAAATGAATGTAGATTCTGGACTCAACAACTTAAATTCCTTTCAGTAGCAGTTTTGTTTGGTGCAGATGATGGGCATAAACAGAATATTTTTTCCCTTTGATAACCTGGTCTAATTACCTCTTATGTCCTTATAGTTACAGAACCAATCAGTAGGTTTATCCCATGACTCCAAATGCTATTCTTCAACCTGCTGGTCTTACCTTAAATCCTTAAGCATGCATCTGAATAGGATGTTCTAGTTTTTGTATATGAATGTGGGCAAGAATTCCCATGAGATTTTGAAATCAGTGTTTCATGTACAGGGAAACATACTCATGACAAGTTGGTTGTTTGACCTTTTTCTAATTCACCAAATTTTCTTCTGTGAATACCATTTGTAATAATGTATTTGGAATAGATCTAAAACTGGTTTGAACCTGGTTGGTACTTGGATGACCAGGACATTTTAGGGCCATAGAATAAATTGAAAAATGGAAATAACATTTTAGAAGAAGGCTGGGACAAACTGCTTCCATACTGTTGCCAAGAGAATTAGATAAAGGAATTTGTACATTCAGCAGAAATTGTGCTGGTTTATAAGGTGTCTTTATCTTCACCTTACTCATTCCATAGCTAAAAGAAAGGTAGTTGGAGACAGGGCGGGGCAGGAACAGAGGGATATTTCAGAAAAAAGTTTGCGATGAAGAATTAGTAGGCCAGATAATTTTGGTCAATTTTCCTCTGATCCTCCAGTTTGCTTCTAAAAATTTCCCAGTTTTTTTTTAAAGTTTTTTTCCACAGCCTATTAAGAAGATGTTTAAAACCTTTCTTTATATGCTTATGACTTTCCTAAAGGAAGTCTTATAAAACATTCAGGTTTCTTCTAATTTAGCGGGGAAGAAACTCAACTCAAAACCTATACAGTGTTCAACTATCCTCTTATCCCATGCTATAAATACCTGTACATCTTCAACAAAATGTGGTTCTACCTTAAGTGGCTAAGCTTAGATTTTGCTATAACCCTAGTAGGTATCTTTATGGAAATCTGTTGTACTGAAATGGGTAAATAAGGACAAATTTTTGTATGTATGTATGTATGTATGTATATATTGAGCTAATAATAAAATTGCAGAATGACATCATCATCTTTGACTTGTAGGTTTTTTTCCAGGATACTTTCCACTTCCAACTTGATCAAAATTTTGCATCCACTTATCTTCTACCAAACTCATTTGAGGTTTTGTTGGAGAAAATTGGCCTTTATGGAAAATTTGGGGGGAGGGAAATCACATTTCCCCCAAAACTTCCTTTTCTTATAGCAATGTAAAATAGACATAAACAATCCTCAAAGACTGGGCATACAGTCACTCTGCGTAGTCTTGGCAAAAATGCTAAGAGGAAGTGTTTTCCTTCTGGTTCTGCTTCCTTGCCCCTGAGTGTTGATGGGGGAGATTAATTTATAGTGGGCTGGAAAAAAAGAAAGAGCTGGCAGACAGACAGAAGGATTAAAGTCATCTCTAAAGGGAAGAAAATAAATAAGAGAAGGGTGTTCCTGTGGCTCCAAAACTGCATCCTGTATAACCCTTTCTTTTCTAATTCTGGACCCTTTTCAGATTACAAGGATAAAACACCAGGGGGTCATTTTTGAAGCAGATGAAAAGATTAACATAATATTAAAAACCGAGAGCCCATTCTCAGGAAAACCCAGCTGTCTCTAAGTGTGTGAGATAAACTCACCATGTTGCATTATGATTTTCCTGCAACCCCCACCAAAGAGTTTTGCATGGGTTCTCCCCTTCAAAAGATTGTCTACCTTAAAATTGGATGGCTCTAATCAAATCAGTCTGCAAATCTTGTGTTCCGCTTTCAGTCCACTTGGTTATGAAATTAAGCTGCAAATGCTTATGGCTTTATTTGGGAGTTACTCCAATTGACGGGGTTTAAGTGGTTTTTAAAGTCTGTTTTCAATTCTGTATTGGGCTGTGGCACAGCTTCTCTCCTTTATTATAGAATTATTTCCTTGATCCTCCTCCAAGGAGTTCAGATGGCGTAAATGGTAACCTTACAACCACCCTTTGAGGCACATCAACCTCTGAGAAACACCTGCTAGGATTTGGACTCAAGTCTGCCCTGTCCAAATCTGTGACTAGTTAGTAAGAATATTTTTTTGAGGTTAAGAACAGTTATCAGATTATTACCTATCCATCTTGCAGAAATAAGTGGGCATTTCAGCAAGTAAATTGCAATGAAACATTACATTCCTGGTTTTTTTAATGAAAAAAATATATAGCATTGCTTAGCAAATCTAGGTGTGCTTCCTGCTTTAATTTTCTTAAAAATATGGGGTAGGAGCCTATACTTACATTTGTTTTTCTTCAGGAGACAATTTACACTGATAATCTTCCAGCTGATGCTACTTATGATAAGGAAGGGCAGACTTTACAGGACATTTTTATGTCTCTTGGTGTGATCACAGATGCCCGGAGATGTTTCTCACTACTTAGTAGGCAACTAAGTAAACATCAAGGAGATTGAAAAATTATCTTCCCGGTATAGTGAAGAGCAATCACTCGGGTGCTTGTAATGTTAAGCCTCTCGGGCTGACTTTATTCTCCTCTAGTTTGCGAAAGCTTATGGCAGTCAAATTATGTCAGGACTGAACCGGGCAAAGAGAGAGAGAGAGAGCGAAAGCCTTTTTGGCTACTGTGTAGAGTCTGTAGACAAAGTCTCCGGCTGGGATGTCTCCTGTAGCTACGGTAGAACCAAGAGGGGCCGGTTTGTTTCTTTCTTTGTTTGTTTTATCTATCCTGAAGAGTAGAACTGTGGAACAGAGAAGTAAGAGGGGCAATGACAACAATTGAGAAAGGGGGAAATTGCCTCCCATTGATAAGAAAAAAAAGAAGTGGCAGGAATGCCAGGGGAAGGGGGGGAAAAGCGGGCTGGCTATCTCAATAAGAAGTGACAGCAGGCACGGAGAAAAGACTGGGAAGAGTTTATAAATGGATGGAAAGTGACAGCGGAGGGGCAGGCGAAGAGGGAAGGGAAGCAGCCAGCTCGTTTGCTTGACAAAGAGGCGCTTCGGGGCTTAGGGCGAAGGAAGCCCCCTGCTTGTGCGGTCAGCCGGAGATCCATCTTCTTGCATCCTGAGGACCTGATCCTTCTGAGCACCATTAGTTGCTCGGACGCACATACAGTCCCGCAATGCAGGTAAGCCACCTCTGCGACCCTCGACCATTGCGGCGGTTAGGGCCCAGGACAAACGTAGCGGGGAAGCCGGCAGGAACACAAGAGGCGAGAGCGCGCAGGGAGGGAATGATCCTGGGAGGAGGAGGAGGATGGATGGAAAGGAAGCTCGCGTAACAGAAGACGAAGGGGCGGGATTGGGTGGCTGGAGGCGGGGAGGGATCCGGAGACGGCGACTCCTCCCTTGGGGAAGGGAAACGCAGCCACAGCCGTAGCAGCGCCCGGGCGGCTCACCTATCACCAGGTTTCCCCCTTGCGCCCGGGCGCTGAAGACAGCGGGATCGGGGCCATGTTCAACCGCGGATCGCGGCGCCGACGATCGACCCGAGCCGTGAGTCCCTGTCAGTGGGAAAAGGGATGGGTTGGGGAATCGGACCGTGGCAATCTCCGGCCAGCCTCCGTGGAGGCAGCCGCCGCGGCCCATTCGGAGTTCGGGGGTGGGGGAGGGAAGACCAGGGAGGCCGGTCGGAGGAAGAGATCAGAAACGGCACGAGGCGCTGTAATGGGTGGGCGGGGAGAAGAGGCGGCGCGGCGGGGCTGGTCCCAGCGGGGTGTAATTAACTTCATTCCCTCTCCCCAAAGGAGACGTCGTGGGGCGGCGGGTGGGGGGGGGGGGAGATCAGGACTGTATTGGAAAGAGACCGAACGGATTTTCTCACGCCAAGGTTCCCTGGGAATCCTCGGGATAAAAGGGATTCCTCCCTTCCCCCCCACCCCCCGCCCAGAGGATGAAGGTGTTCGGATTACAGGGCAAAAGAGGGCGCAGGTAGGTCGGCCTGAGGGCTGGCGACACGCGAGGAGGGGGCCGAATACCTTGGCAGCAGCTCTTAGGAGGGATGTTGGCACTAGACTCTGGGTTCTGTTACTTCCCCGAGATACCCCAGACCCTTGGAGAGAAGGGCAAGAGAATTTCAGCTACCCCACCACATCTTCATAAGAGAAGATGCTGAGTCTGGGGCCAGAAAGGTATCCTGTGCAAGTTCTAAAGTGGGTGATGCCAATTGCATTAAAGCACTGCCGGTACGAAAGACAAGCGAGACACTATATATCCGCAGGAGGGCCACCCAAAGGGAAGACAATGCTAGTTTTCCCAAAGGCAATTGCCATTATCTGTGGCTGTGCTTTGGAGACCCATTGTCTTTGCAGGGTGTTTTGTAAATCAGAGGTAGGTGGCATGAAATAGATAGCTGGGGATGCCTGTTGGATCATAGGGTTTTGTTTTTGTTTTTTTCCAAAAAGCAGCATAGCCATCTGTTGCTCAGGAATTTTGTCAACATACACCTGAATCAACACAAAACCTATCATGGGAACCACAACCCAAAACATCTGGATTAGTTTGGCGACTTGTAAAATCTTTCTTAAGCTCTTAATTAAACATGCTTTATTTCAGGGGAAATAATTCAGGGGGTTGAAGGAGGGGGGGGAAGGAGGAATTGTGGGAAGGCCGCAATTCATCAATATGTGGAGGGCCATAGCATGACCTTATTTCCTGCTTTGAGATCCTGAATGGGGCTTTCTTAATAAATTAAAAACAAGTAGACAGACTGTAGAAATTCTTAAGAAAAAGGTGGATGATGCAAGCATGAAGTTTGCTCACATGAAGATGGTTATACATTCTATGTAAATGGTCCCTGCATATCCCTAACCTTTCACCTGTAAGCAATACCCAAAAGCATCCAGTTGCCCATAACATCCATGTGCTAAGTTCATTAATAAGAGCATATGGAGTCTTCCAGTGAGACTTTTTGTCTTGAAGGTGGAAGATTTTGTTAAAGTGCCATGAAGGTTAGTGGTATTCCAGAGCCAGAGTTGGACTGGGGTTGAGGAGCCCAAAGTTTAACTCCACTCTCAGCTGTAGAAGCTCTTTGGTAATTTGAGATAGTCATTCTATCTCAGTCCAACTTGCCCACAGAATGGTGAGGAAAACTGGAGGAAGGAGCATAACGTGCACCACCTGAAGGAAATGTGGGATGGGAATTTAATACATGAACCACAAGCAAAAAACATTCTGCATCTAGGTCTTTGCTGGAGGAGCATATACCATTAATTTTGGTATTTGTAGGAGGCACAATAAAAGGATAGGGAGAGGCAACTTAACAGTGTAATAACATGTCTAAATTGTTATTAGAGATATTTTAGCTTCCGCTCAATGAGGTCCTAGGAGTTAAGCCAAAGGCTTCGTAGAAGAGGTGGGGTTTGAAAGAGGGAGGTGGTAACAGGTGTTCACCAAGGCACTTCCAGGAATAAGGGGAGGCACATGAGCATGGTCCGACCTGAGTAAGGTAACTTTTTGATAGCTTAGAGTGGTTAGTTGATGATATGAAGATCTTTGCTTGAGAGAGTTTTCAAGCTAAGATTCAGGAGTTTGTGCTTGATGGTGAAAAGCCTTTGTAGGCTAACTTCTGGTGTGTGATGCAAGCTCTGGTAGCTCACAACTGTCTTCCAGCATCTTGCTTTCATTCTTCATTCTTTGGATGCTCTGCTTGGTTGGTTGCCTCCGTCTGCTAAATGGTAGGGTGCTCCAGTAGAGAATCCTATAATTGGACACTCTTGTTTGAGCTTATTGTAGACACCTGACTGGAGAGAGTGTCCTTCGTTTGATGTATGGGCTGATATGAGGGTGTGTGTATAGACAGATACTTCTGGACTTTTCCACTTTTGCTTCTTTTAGAGATAAAACAGTTAATTCTCTCTCTGCCCTGGATTCCCTCTTCTAGGGCAATCCAAATTAAGTCCATACTTCTTGTTTTGTCTTGAGGACTGGGGGCAACTGAACAATAATGGTGAGCATCTGTGAATAATGTAGATGGCATTTTTCTCTCCTTCACTGAAGTTTCAGTTTGAGTTTTGGAGCAGTGCCTTGGAAGGTGTAATATGGATGGGAGATCCAAATTGTGAAAGGAAGGGCATGAGTGAGCAATGTTTTTGTAGGACTCCAAGCCAATTTTCTGAAAAGCTGCAATTGGGGTTTCTATTTATCCAAATCCTTAGTAATAAATCAGTGGCATTTTGCCTTTTCTTCTAACAAAGCTTTTTGGGTTTTGTTGGGCTATTATGGAGAAGATTATAGAAACACAAATAGTTATGTGGTAGAATACAAAGGAGTCACATAATGGTGGATCCCCAGTGTGGAAGGGGGTGTGGGAGGGTGAGGTAGAGGTTTCATATTATGTCTGCCCTGGCAGATTTATCAAAGCATCATTTGATGAACTATATCCTTCCCCCTTGAAATCCCTTCTAAGCTGCAAACGGCTGGGTAGATATCAGTTAACAGATGTGAGGGGAAAGGAATTATGCTGCTTAGGGATTGTGGGTACTCTAGTTTAACACAATAGCTGTCCGTTCTGTTGGGAAATGGTGGCTTCTTTGCTTTTTTTATAGAAAGTGCAAATATTTGAGTATTTGCAGAACACACTTTTCAGAAGAGATTTATTTTTAAGAATCTTAGGGTTGTTTCTCTCTGTCATCTTATGGAATTAATGATAAGTGCTATATAAGGGGCTTTGGGACACGTGCAGAATGCTTCTCATTCTGAGAGGTATATTCTATTCTGTGAAATGTTAGCCACGTAGAGATCCTAGTTTACAGGTCTCTTTTCAATTATTTTTAAAATGAGTAAGATATACGTTGCCATTCTATAGATAAATAAGAAAAGCATAAGATGAAGTGCCAGTAGTGAATTAAAGCTGGTAATTTGAGGCTTGAAGGGGAAAAATGGATGATGGATGGTCCAGGGATCAGCTTTTTTTTACCCCTTTCCGCTTGAGCTCACCATTTCTGGCATTCTCTTGGCCTAAGGGTACGAGCGGGGAATAAAATACTCGAAACCTCTTTTTTCCTGCCCAGTTCAGGCGGGGCTTCAGTAAAGTTTGCCTGGGGAGGAAATGGGAGCGGTTCCCGGCACCTTCTCCCTCTCCCTTCCGAGCGCCTTGCCTCCCGCTCGCTCCCCCTTCATTCATCCAGCGTTGGCGTGATGAAATCCGTACACGAAGGAGCCAAGATGGACGGAAAGTACCCAAAAGACCGTCTAGGAAAACTCCCGTCCCGCTCTATGCAATTTCGCAGCTGACTAAACTCTCCTTGTCGTCGCGCTCGCGTACCCGCTCCGGTCTCCGGATGGTCCCCGCCGCGCGTAAAAACTTTCCAAGGCACCTTTTTGCTGCCGACTTTACTCAGTCACCTGTAGTGGCAGGAAGCCAACGTCTGGCCCTTTCCTGCCGCGCCGAATACACAGACAGGTCGCGGCCTGTGTGAGCTGTATTTTCCCCACAATTCCCTGCTAGTTCCTTACGGTTTCCTTGGCGTTCCCTTTCCTAGGCTTGTGCAGGAACAGAGTTTCACCCGCAAAGCTCCTTGCTTAGCAGTTTCACTGGCTTCCCACAGCTGGGCATGGAGGAACAGACCCTGCCACGAATAGACATGGACACACACACACACACACACACACACATCATTTTTCTCACCAGCACTGGTTGGTGGTGGCAAGGCAAGAGAAGAGAGAGTAGACATTGCCACAAATAGACAAGGACACACACACACACACACATGCACCATTTTCTCAGCCGCACTGGTTGGTGGTGACAAGGCAAGAAGAGAGGGGGTTGCTTACGGAGCCAGTCTTGACTCCTGGTGACTATCTGAACAAGTCCTTGCAGTTTTCTTGGCAAGGCTTTTTGGAAACTGTTTGCCTTTGCCAGCTTCCTAGGGCTCAGAGAACGGGACTGGTCCATGATCTCAAGAGCCCTTATAAAAAAAAACATCCTCCCTGCTTCAGACAGAGCCTGACCAGAGGTTTTGAAGGCTGGCTTCAGGCCATCCCTGTTCCTTTTTCTGGAAAGTGAGTTTTGGAAATAAATAAATCTCTTATTTCTATACCCAAATTCAGTCCTGCCTCCCAAGTATAGTACAGGTGGTCCTCGATTTATGACCACAGTTGACCCCCAAATTTCCATTGCTAAGTAAGACAGTTGTTAACTGAATGTTGCCTCATTTTCTTGCTGCAGTTGTTATTAATGTGGTTGTTAAGTGAATCTGTTATTAATGTGGTTGTTAAGTGAATCTGGCTTCCCCATTGACTTTACTTGTCAGAAGGTTGTAAAAGATGTTCACATGATCCTGGGACACTGCAACCGCCATAAATACATGCCAGTTGCCAAGTGTCCGGATTTTGATCATGTGACCACGAGGATGCTACGATGGTTGTTAACTGTGAAAAAACGGTCACAAGTCACTTTTTTCAGTGCCGATATAACCTCAGTCACTAAATGAATGGTTGTAAGATAAGGGCTACTTCTACATATTCTGTAGTAAAAGCCAACCTAAAAATATAAGCAATTCATTTCAAATGGAAATTGGTGAAATGTTGGGACTAGTTATACAAGCATTTGGATTGACAGCACTGATGCTTCCCCCTCTGTGGATAGAGACAACTGGAATGATTGGGGTCGGAGAGTATCAATGGGTACCCACCTGGTTAGGTAGATACCGAAAAGTGGGCCTCACCCACAGTGGTCTTGTGTAAGATTCCTGCTAGTGAATGTATACTGATCATGCTGGCAGGTGGAAGCGGGTTTTGGGTTTAAGTAGGACCTTTAGGGTGGAGCCCTACCGGGAACATTGGGAATTGTGACATGGATGCCATTGCAGTTTTGGTGGTTGATTTCTTGCCTTTCTGTCTTACATCAGCTGCCTGAACTGGAGGACCCTGACCGGGGCCAACCGTGTCAGGCGTGTGGGGAGCAGTGCCCAGGCTTCCTAGTGCATGGATGGAGGTAGGAGAATGTATTGTCTCTTCTTTGCTCCACCGAGTCCCCCCTCCATGCTCCAAGTGGCTTTTCCATCCCGACCTCTCCCTGGTTTACTGGGCTGCCATATGTTGTTTGCATTCATTGTTTAGGGTCACCATGCTTTTCTCACCCAACCTTCCTAAATCTGGCATCTAGCAGTTCTCAATATTCTCAGCTGGCACAGTCAATTATAGGATGTGTAGTCCTAACATCTTGGAAGGCACCAAGTTAAAGAAGTCTGATTTTAGCTGCTTAAAACAATTTTTTTCCTCTCATTTTGAAACCCATATTTAACTTGCACAAACAATACAAATTACGCTTGTCTGTAAGTGGGAACCCTTACAAGGTTAGACTATTGCCTTCACACTCCTACAGGGGCGTGCATAAGCGCAGGGGGCGTGCATAAGCGCACCAACATGCCTACCGTCCCTGTCCTATTGTTTCTCTTATTTTTCTTTTATTTTTCTTATATGTACCCATTTCATGTATTCACAACTATGTATACACTTATACTTATTATCTTGTAAACAATTGTCAAATCAAATCAAATAAATAAATAAATAAAATAAATAAATATCTACTCATAGGACTTCTAGCCTAGTATATCTAGAAGAGGCCAGGCTTTGGAGGAATACACATCTTGTTGCACATGCAGTCAGAAGCTGACTTCTGAATAAACATGCTTAGGGCTGCCTGATATGCTCCCCACCCCCTTTAATTCATTCTGACATCTGCCTTTTCTGCTTGTACTATTTTCACTCTTCCTATTGTTTTGTTTGTTTTTAAGTGTTTTGTGTTTGGGTGTGGGGAGAGGGATTAGACTGATAAAAGCCATGGGATCCTGCAGATGTTGCTGTGATGCTATCCAAATAGAATTTCAGATAAATGAATTAAAACATTGTCTCAGCCCTTCATCTTTTGTTCTCCAGTTGTTATAGTGCCATGCTTCCTCCCCCCACCCTCCGCCAGCATTCATATATAGCTTTCATTTGTTTCTCATTGCTCTTTTCACATTCATCTCATTTTTCTCTTTCAAACATAACTTTTCTGGATTCAGTTCTTTTTTTTTCTTTTCCAAACACTGACCATTTTCTTTTCTGAATAAAAATCTGCATGAAAGCAGAAAAATAGTGCAATTGAAAAATATTTTTATTGTATCTCTCTCCATTATTCACTATACACCCCATTCTTCAAAATAGTCTCCATGTTATAGCCCAAGTTGTCCCTCTGCATTTCTACATTCACATCCGTTCTCTTGCTTCACCACTGATTGCCTTTTTCCCTTGGCTTTTGTCACCCAGTCTGTGGGAAGGAAAGCTTGAGAATTGCTTCACCAATCACCAACTGTACTATAATCTCTATTGAACTGGTGATAACCCCACTGTGAAGGCTAAACACAGGCTGTTGCACTCTGCTTATTGTCTTTGTTATAAAGTTTGGGGAACTGGAGTGATCCTTATTTGTTGTCAGAATGCAAATAAACATAATATACACAAAAATCCGCTTTATAGATTACACTGCTATTCAGTTGTAGACATTTGTATATAAGTTACTTTCAGAATTTAGTTTAAGGGATGGGATAGCTATAGCAGTAGCAATAATAACATATAAGAACTTTATATTGGTTTAGAAAAGCTTAGTGTTTTATTTTTAATCAGCTATCTATTTATTACTATATTTTGGGTTCGTTTCATTTTTTGATTTCTCGCACTATCTTGTTTTCCACCTTAAAACTGGTTGAATGTGATCTTGTGGTTTGCCAGCTAGTTATTAAGTTAATAATTCTAGATTTCTGTGTCTGTAATTAAAAATGAATGTATCTAAATAGAGGTTGATGGGTCCAATTTAATATTAGTCAGGGTCCAATCAGAGGGTTTATAGGTAAAGTCTTGAGGAACTATGCTTACTAATGTTTTTTTTTTTAAAATCATTGGCAGGTAACAGAATTCTGTGAGATCTTTTGTTTCTTTCAGCTTCTCTTGGCTCTTCCATAGGTCACTATAAGCATTTTCCTTCCTGTGTAGGAAGATCTGCCAACACTGCAAGTGTCCCCGGGAAGAGCATGCGGTACGCATGGCCCCTGTCGACTTGGAAAGGATGATGTGCCGCCTCATTTCTGACTTCCAGCGTCACTCCATCTCAGATGATGATTCTGGCTGTGCTTCGGAGGAATATGCCTGGGTACCTCCAGGACTCAAGCCTGAACAGGTGATGCTATTGGCATTTCTTGAGAATCTACCTAACCTGCAGCAAGGAAGGAGAAGGTTGCATGCATTTTTGGTGCAATCTATTTTTAGCCCCCCCATTTGTTTAGTCCCTGAGTTTGGTGCCAGTCCTGGCTTTTTCCAAAGATTTCTGGGAGTTGTTCTGAACATTTTTACACATATTTGCCTTGTCAGTTTTGTCTTGAACTACATCTCCCAGTGTTCTGTGGGAGAAGATATGACCGTTCCACAGTGCTGCAGTCGTTAGTATAGATTCGTAGCCTTGAACGTCTTGGTTTGCTTTCTTTGAAAGAAATGGAGGAAGAAAGACAGCAAATGATTGAAGATAAAGATGTGTTTGGGGGAAGCCTTACTACTGAATCCTCCCCCAAACATACCATTTCTATCTTCTCATTCTTGCTCCTTGCTCAAATCCCCAATTATTTGCTGTCTTTCTTTTTCCACTTCTTTCAGATGATTGTAATCACTTTTAAATGGCTATGTCACATATTGCTCTCTTATTGTAGTGTCATTAATTTTTCTTGATATAAAACTGGAGGTTTTCAAGAAATGATTGGACAGCCATTTGTCCGGAATGGTATAGAGTCTCCTGCTTGAGCAGATGGTTGGCTGGTCTAGGGGTCTCCAACCTTGGCTACTTTAAGACTTGTGGACTTCAACTCCCAGAATTCCTCAGCCAGCTTTGCTGGGAGTTGAAGTCCACAAGCCTTAAAGTAGCCAAGGTTGGAGAGCCCTACACTAGAAGACCTTTCAACCCTGTTATTCCATTCTTCTAAAAGAGGGAAGGAAATCTTAGCAAGATTTCAGTATTTTATTGGATTAACTGATTCCTGGGTATCAAGGTTTTGAATCTTACTGAAATCTTCATGCAGGGGTACTCATGGTTGTTTTTTTAAGGTATGTGTCTGTACTGATGCTGGCCTTGATAAAATGGGGTGTTTTTCTAAAGAAGAAGGCAGGAAGTTTAAATGGGATAGAATTATTTTAATTACAAAGCAGTAACTACCTTTTTGGGTGTACCTGTGTGTATTGTGTCACCTAATCCTTCCAGTAAAGCCAGGCTGCTTGTAATCTGATGAGTAAACTCTTGTTTTAAACTGATTAAAGAGAATAATTTATAGTACTTTCTGCTGTTTGTTACTAGACTTTTTATTACAGAACATATTTATCTTTTTATCCTGTAAATTATCTGGAGAACCCTGTAAGGCCAGTATGTTAGACCACAAGAAAGTGTTTTTCTGAAAAAATCCACTGAAATGAGAGTTGAATCTGGGAATAATATTTATTTGTTTGTTTGTTGAATTTATAGTAGTGATGTTATGGAGGGCTGTTTCAGTCCAGTCCAGCTGAATGGACTTCACTGTTGTCTTGAGGGCTCATTTGGATAGTATTTACTAAAATAAAATTTTCCTGCCTTCTACCCATCATGGTGGACAGAACTGAATTTATATCGCAAAATGGAAATTTGTATTTTGTGTGTGTTTGTGTGTGTTTGTACCACTGGTTTATTATTATGAGTAGAGGTGATTGGTGGGAGAAATTCCATGTTGAATTCAGTAGACCAGATTGGGGCACCTTTACTTTGAATGATATAATAGGAAGAAAGCTTGATCTTGTAGCAAACAGAAAGGTTTTATAGTTTGCTGTTCCTCAGGGATAAAACATTTGATTGGTAGGGGATTCAATTTTCTGTTTTAGAGGGCACAAGGGCTGAACTGGGTAAGTTTTCTGAGTGGGGCCATATGACATTGCCATAAGCCTGTTTTAACACCAAATATATCTCAGAACGCCAGGAAAAGTGCTGATTTTGGGCAGTCACGGTGGAAACATTCTAGGAACTATAAAATAAAAGTGGTGCGGAATCAGGCCCCATTGACTCACAGGGTGTTTGTGATGTGCATGTTTTTCCACAACATTGCTACTTGAGCCTCTTATATCTGGTAAACCTAGACCTAGACCTAAACCTACAACTTGGAACATTCTACAGACCAAACATGCCACCTGCCCTTGAGTTAATGGTCTTGATCCTGCAACCTATTCTTACGGATAGAATGATTTGTATAACTATGGAGTTCCTGTCTTGAAAAAGACATATGATATTTATAATAATATATTTGCAGGGGACACTTTTACTTCCAGAGGATTACTGCATATGCCCAGGGCATTCTGTCAGCATTTTGAGACCTAACTGGGATGATCTAACTCAGGGATGTCAAACTGGATTTCTTCAAGGGTCAGATCAGCATTGTAATTCTCTGCAGGCCGGCAGGAGTGGGGAGGGGAGCTTGGAGGGAGACGGGTGCCTCCCGCAGCACCCTGCTGGCCAAAATGGGTCACGGGGGGGAGGGGCGCCCCCATCCCTCATTTCTAGCCTTCATGGCCTCCTGCAGCACTCTGCCAGCCAAAAACGCGCCACACAGAGGCACTGTTTTGGCCAGCAAAGGCACCATGGGCCAGTCCTTTGATATTTCCAGGCTGGCCCCATAGGTCGGATCTTGCCCACGCCCCACGGGCCTTGAGTTTGACACCCCTGACCTAACTTGTTTGAGGGATTTAGTTTTGTGTGGGCTTCCTGAGAGATCTGTAGAGAAATGGAGAAACTTTTTGCTAGACCCACTGAGCACTGGATGCAACTACTGTGAACTCAGTTCTTGGCCCTCTTCTCTCGTTTCCTCCTTCAAAATTCACAAATAGTGCTTTTTACCTTCAGGTCTATCAGTTCTTCAGCTGCCTCCCAGAAGACAAAGTCCCTTATGTCAACAGTCCTGGAGAACGGTACCGCATTCGTCAGCTGTTGCACCAGCTTCCACCTCATGACAGTGAGGTGAGGAGGGAATATTATTATTATTGAATAGGAAGGAAGGAATGGGGATGGGGGTGGGGAATGATGGAGTTAAGTGATTATTTCCTATAGAAAGCTGTTTTCTTAAGAGTTCAATATTTGATATATGTAGCCAGATACAAAAGTTCAGGACTCTTCCATTAATTGTGGGGAAGCAAGAATTTCAACAGGAACTATCTTTTCTTGCAAAAACTATAAATGTCGAGAATCCCATTTCTAAATAATGAGAGATACAGGAATACTGTCCTTTGTTGCTAGTGTGCTGATTAAGCAGAATGGAATAACTTGCTGCAGCGAACTCACCGCGACCAACTCACCATCACTAACTCACCACAGGGCAATTCACCCTAGCTAACTCACCACAGGATAACTTGCCACAGGACAATTGAACAATTCAATTTATTTAAACTAAATAAAAAATATTTTAATTTTTGTGATTCTCATTTCATTTTGTCCCTCCTTTTGCATACTTTCTTTAATGATTCTATTCCACCATTTCTTTGATATTAGTGTAACTCTTATCCCTCAGCGAGTTGGTCATGGCAGTTGTCCTGCAGTGAATTGGCTGAGGCTAGTAGGCTATGGCAAATTGTCATAGACCCCTGGTTAAGATCCAGATTCAAGTTCATCCTCATTCATGAAACTCACTGGATGTCTTTCCCAATCACTGTCTCTACTTAAACTGTAAATGGGATTGTAATACTGCATAAATATGTGAAAAGGAAGCCATGTTAAGGGTCTCCAATCAACACATTTTCCTGTTAGTAGGAAAAAAGCTTCAGAACCTTTCCTCCATTATGCTGTACTTTGGCGTCTTCCTTCTTTAACTGTTTTTAAACTGCTTTTGGAAACATAGCCTGAGAGCATTTGATACCCATTTTTCCTACTGTTTTATTGCTGCTTGCTTTGTAATGGTGCATTGAAGTGTTTTTTAAGTAGATAATCAGGGTAGAAATATTTCTTAATTGTGTTTTGGAGAGAAGTATGCACAAACCTATATATCTATCAATCTGTCTCTTTCAGGTTGATCAAATTATCATGCAAAGTACAAAATGTGAATAAGACTTTAAACAAAACAACAGCTGAGTTTAGTTTATACTGATAGTATTAAGTATATCCATATCTTTCGATCCTTCCTTCCACCATGTTCAAGATAGCATTTCATATGTTGCTTTTTTTCGCCCTCTAAATTTCTCATTTCTTGAGGATCTCATCAACTTCATCTAACCATGAGTTTTTCAGGCTTCCTTCAGCTCATTCACTCTTCTTTCATATATTTGTTTGCAGTGTTTTGAGAAGAAAAAGTTTGAAAAAGTTTTGAGAAGTACTCAGCATTCCTCATTTAGGATGCTTTTGTTATTTCTAAAGCTGCAATTTTTCCTTCTGAATCAGTATGGCAGTTTTACTGATAGTACAGAAATTTTAGTATAGTATCCTTCCCAACCCAACCCAGGAGTGGGTTGTGAGAGCACTGTAGCCAGTATCTGCAATCAGCATTAGTTTCCCATGACCTATAGGGCAGCTTCATCGGGCTAGTTTTGATTGCTCCATCACCATAAAAGTTTGGAGCTTACATACTTCACAAAATGGCCTTCCACCTGCTCTTCCACTTGGGTTATGTTTACTGTGACCCTCCAACTTTGATTTCCAATGTCTATTTGAGTTGTACTTTAGATTCCCATTGGTTTTTTAGAAAAAAAAATACAAAGTTTTTTCTAATTATCTCAGGGATCCAGTCTGTGAGGAGTTGGCTTATATTTGCACCATACTTTAAAAAATATTTCTTTTGTGGCTTCTTAAAAAGTATGTATTATTGGTATTAACAGAGATAATAAGTGTATACCATAAAATGGATAAGCAGCCCAAAGCTAGAATTTAAGCTTTACCACATGGGACAATTGATTTCATTTTCCCTCCAGTGACTTTAGACTACCTCAAAAGAATTGATACTGTATTGGTGGTATGAATATATGGGTGTTTTCAGTTACAAAATGTGAACAGTAAAAGCCTTAAGTCCTGGATTTTTCTAGTGATTGTTCTGCTACAATGAATACATGTTTTAGGTAATAAATATGGTGGAATATGTGGTGTGAGGTGGGGAAACTGAAGCCAATCTAGAGATTCTACAAATAAGAATATATTAATGAAAAAGAAAATAAAGGGAGTTAACTTCCCACTTTAATCACAAGTATAAACAATTTTAATAACTTATCACCTTCTCTTAAAATACATCAAATGATCTCTTCTTTCCATATGCCATTTCTTATCAAGAAACGAATCCATAAAGCAGTCCAGTCCTGCTGTCAGCAAAAGTCCATAAAGGTTACATATCAATTTTAACTTTGAACCAACTTTAGATACCTTCCTTTTATTAACCTTTAACAATTTTAATCTTTAGTTCCTTCAAATAATGCCATAAGTTTGATTTTGTTTCATTTTTTCTTTTCAAAATGTTAACAAGCCTCTTTTTCAAATCAAATAAAGGAAAATTACCCAGGTCAGTTTCTTGGTTTGTTGTTTGTATATTCCCTTTAAATATTAAGACATCAGCCAGTTTCTTTTGTGTACACAGTGTAACATCTTTTTCCATCCCAGACTTGATCTTGTCAGGTAGAACTTGTTCCTCTGCCATAACATTTTTTAAACACAGTTTATCTATAGAGACAGATGCTATTAAAATTAACTTTTAGGTCCATTGTTCAAAAATATCCTTGAATATGTCCAATGTTAAAATATTTTGCTTCATTCTGTATTTGTACATTGAATTGATGTGTTCATCTCCTTTTACTGTAATCTTTAATTCCCTCTAGTTTTCAATTTTACCTGGACCCGTGGTCAGTTTGTAGCTTGTGAAAATCAAAATTTTAATCATCCCTTTGCTGTTTATTTAAAAAAAATTAAGTTCTTAAATTTATAGTTAAAACTTCTTTTGCAAAGGATTGAACAAAATTCATCCAGTGTTATCAAACCTGTTGATTTAAAGATCTCAAAAGCAGTTCAGAAGCAATTTCTGAAAGTTTATTGGAAAAGGAAGTATGTAAATTTAGTGCCCTTTCAAAGGTGGCGGCTGCAATTTGAGAAAGATGGCTCTTCCCTCGTCTCCCAGCACTCTAAATCTCCCAGAGATCCCCATCACAAGAAACAGCTGTTTGGAGCACTTGTGGGCAATTTCTTGTCCAGAGAGGAATTATTGAAGAGCTAGTCTATTAGCTGGCTCTTCATTGCGGTCTTCCGCTATTTTCTTCAGAACACTATTATGTCCTCTGGAAGTTTTTTTTACTAATCCTGCCAGATCACAATCCATCTTCCCCAGGCTTCTACCAATCATCAGTTTAGAAAGGGAGTGTGCTTGCAGAGTTCCTGGTTGTTCTTGGTGCGTGCACACAATGGGAAGCCTAAAGGGTTAAAATTATTGCCACCCTCTGAATCAGAAAGGAATTTCCTCAAGATCAATCTTGTGTATTTTGCTAGATTAGTTTCTTTGCCTTCTCACCTGCTGGGTTGTCAGTCACTGGCCGTTATCAGCACTGAAGGCAGTTTACACAGTCCTTTTCTCTGTTTGCAGTCTAAATAATTGGGCTTAATCTACCACAGGTGGCAGGACCAATAATCACCCCAAAAAGGCATTCATAATTATTCTTGTAATATGTGACCTCCATTAGCCTAGCAGTGCATAACATCTACTATATGTGCCTTTTCAAAATATCTCACCAGGAAATACTGTACTGATGTAATGATTACGATTACTTGGATGAGGTTGGTATTGTTATTTATCATTGTTATTCTGCTTTTGCCGTATGTAAAGGAATGGGGACCACCACCAACAACAAATCTCTGAAGTTTTCACTATGTTTTGGTCAACGATTTAAATAAGAATTAGAAACCTAACATTTTTAAAATTAAAAACATTAGAATGCTCTGTTTTGTTCTAAGTTTTCTGCACTTTGAAGGGGTTGCAGATTGAAAGGACCAAACGTTGTTTCCCAATAATAACTGTAACTGTGAGAAATAAAATAGAGAAAGTATGTATCTTTTAAAAGACGAGATTGGGTAATTAACTGCCTGAGACCCTTTACACGGAAGGACTCCTGAAGTATAACTTGGTATCTCCTGTACTTAGGTGGATCACCATTTTTTAACCAGAGGTAGCAAAATGAATTAGTTAAAATATAATGCTAAGATCTATTTCAGGTCTCCTTCCAGCTGTTGGACTGTTGACAAGTGGACAAAAGGCAGTGAAGAAAAATATGCTCACGTAGCATGCACTGAAGAAAGGGTGTGGGAGTACGGATTGTTCAAATAAACTGTCCTCAGGCATCTCAGAGTTTTGGAAAAAAAAAAACAAAAAACTGGTAGAGGGTTGCCAGTTTCAAACTGTAAATAGATGAAGGATTTCTGTGCTAAATCTCTTTTCTCCACCCTCTTTAACTTTCAAGGAGGTAAATTAATCATTAGGCTCAGTGCTTCCTTGAGAAGGGGCCCTCTTTGATGTAGTTTTCTGATCAACCTCCAGAGTCCCAAGTCTGTGTGAGCTCTCCCTGGACATTCCTTGCCTCCTAGGGAGTAGGAATTGATTTGTTTACACAAGGTCAGTAAGTTAATGGCTTTCCCATACTTGTGGGCAACCACCGTTCTCAGTTATAGACTGATGTAAAATATAAAAATTTCCCTGGGCAAGATTTAATTGATTTCTTTTATCTTCTGGGCTACCAGATCCCTGGGGCCTGATAGGGTAGACTGGTGCTGTCTGTTCCTATGATTTATGGCTAGTTAGTCGCTACCCTGACCTGGGCTGGTTTCGCTCGCTGGAATTGTTCATTTGCCAGCAGTGAGTGTGTTCCCTTGGCGTCTGCATGTACAAATCAAAGGCTGTAAAATCTCCCTTTTTTTCTGCTGACATCTTCATTCTCTCAGAAGGAGTATGTTTGGGGCTGAATGCTTGCATTCAATTGAAGGAGTTACCCATTTTTTTCTGTTTCTAGGGCCATTCCCTTTTTATCTTCCTCTCTTTCTTCCATCTCTCTGTGTTTTCTTTTCTTTGCTACATATGTCCTTAACCAATAATCTGTGTAACATTATTCTAAACCTGCTGTCTTTCTTTCTCTAATCTGAAGGCTAGTGTTGTCTAAGTTGGCCCGGTAAACGGATGGTTCTCTGTTTCAGCTGGGGCCTAGTTAGCCAACATACAGCTCTCCAGATGTGGATGGACTGTAGTTTTCATCATGCTTCAGAACTGACTGTGTTGGCTGGACAGAAGGAGAATCGGAGTTCACCAGCAAGAGGAATGCTGGGATTACACGAAGTATTCATCAGCCAGCTACCCTACCTTTGTAATTTTATTCCAGATTTTTCATTTTGAGAGCAGGGCGTACTGAGTGTTCCTGGAATGGAAACCCTGCCCAAGAGTCATCAGGAGAAATTTTTTTTGACCTTTCCTGACCATCTTGTCTTCCTTTTGAAATCTTTACCCAGGCTCAGTACTGCAGCTCCCTGGAAGAAGACGAGGCAAAGGAGTTGAAATTATTCTCACAGCAGCGAAAGCGAGAGAACCTTGGCCGAGGAACGGTCCGACTCTTTCCTGTCACCATAACTGGAGCCATCTGTGAACAGGTGTGCGTGTGGGGGGGCTCATTTTATACCCTTATCAATGTAAAATAGTTTGAGAAGAATGATTTTTTAAAAAGTTCTTGGGAGAAATAATTTGACTCAAGCTAGACTTTTGGCAGTAGGGTCTTGAAACTCTGTTTTAAACCCAGCATCTGAAAAATAGCAAGTGATTGGGGGAATGATGCAGGAGAGAAAATAAGAAATGAAAAAAAAAAAAGAACCTATCACTTCTCTCCAATAGCTGGTCACTTCCACCAGATACTCAAAACACAGTTTCCTTCCAACATTTAATGTGATAAAGTCCTGATTAAAACCATAGTAAAAATCTTTATTGACTGATCATGGCACCTTGAGTCTTTTATGTTGAAAGTGGCCTTAACTTCAGAGTGGCTGATTAAATCAGAAACAGAACTTTCTGGATGATTCCAGAACTCTTCTGTGCTTCCCATTCCTGGTGGTTCTCAGAACATTCTGCATTGGAAGGACTTCCGTTCATTGCCCACTTTTGCTATTGTTATGGGTTTCATTTGCACGGGATTTTGTGAACAAACTGTCATGTCGTGCGAATCTTTACAATGGTTGCAGGAGTTGGCATTTAGGGCAGCGGCTAAAAGCATGCCTGAAGAGCATCCTAGTTCCCTCTGTAGTGTTGCCATTTGCCAGTTTGCTCCTGTTTCTTCCAGTTAAGGGAGAAAAGGAAGTGGCACCATTTTTCTGGCTCCTCAGTGGAATTCTAAGTCAAAGAAATCGCCTATAGCTGTAGGAAGGGTGACCAAAGAAAAGAGGTCACTGTGCAGGTGCCTGTAGCAGCTGTTAGAAACCACTAGCTGCTTCAGTTTCCTTGAAGGCTTTTGGTGCTTCACAGAGTTTCATTCAGATACTCCTGTATATCTTGAGGCAGTATCACTAATCCCCAAATACAAGTAGTGAGTCAAGGAAGCTGCTTCAGTCTCTTTTATTATAAACTAATAAAGTATAAACCAGCCTCTTTTATTATCAACTCTTAAGTAGCATGAAAAAGAATTGTGCTTAACAAAGGGAAAGAGCTACAATACAACCCTTCCCTGTAAATTACAGTCTGTGAACCCTGGAGGCCTGTTCCTTTATTTCAGAAGTATCTATCTAGCAAAAGGCCGCCTGGACCTGATTACTCTTGTTTTGCTTATTTGTGGATTCCAGAAATGTTGCCTGGCTTTGTGGGACTAAAATTTTGGTGACCCCCCGGCTTTAGTTAATTCCTGGGATTTGGGATGTTTTGACCATTTCTCCAGTAGTCATCAATAGCATCTTCACAGTGTTATCCAGCTGTTGACAAAGTGTGTGATAATTATTATTTTTGCAGAAGAATGGTTGGATAACTCAGTCTAGAAGATGCTCTAAGTCACTAATGAGGAACCAACCTTAAAAAGGCAGATTTCCCAATCATGTGCCTAAGCCTTTGAGTATCAGATTTTATCTAGATTCTTGTTCTAGGACTACCAGGCCCATATGTTTGAAGCCCTATTTATTCATGTGCTTAAATAGATGTGGTTTGGTTCTAGATGTTAATAATTTACAATGAGATAATTATATTGATGATAATTCATATTTATTTATTTATAAAACTTATTGACCTCCCATCTTACCACAAGTGTAAGTTGAGATATTAGGTGTAGTTTCTGCTTTGGCAGAATCAAATGGTAAGGAGTTTCCTTGATTTTAGTCTTCAGGTAGAGGGAGATTGGGGTATTTTAAACCATGATTTGTGTATAAAAGATTCCAGCTTTTGTAAGTCCAAATGAAAAGTTAATAGGAAGAGCAGGGCTGGGAGAAGCCTCTGGCTAAGATCAAATACTCTCTTAGATGAGCAACAGTTTCTGCTTTTTTGAAGTTTGCACATTGGGCTGAGCCACTCACTGTGTGGTCTGATTTTGGCTTAGTGTGACATGCAAACCCATACTGTAGGCATAAATGGAACACTTTTGTTCTTGTTTCTTTTTTGCCTACCAAAAAGTTTTTGCCTGCCGTAAATTCTGGAATCACAACATTTTTTAATGCATTCTTCATGCTTTCTTTTTGGTGCCTTTGAATCATTATTGACTCCTGGTGAGTGCTGGACAAATCCCTGCAGTTTTCTTGGCAAGATTTTGGAAGTGTTGCCTCGAACCATGAGATGAGCAGCATATACATTTAATAAATAATAAAATAAAAATAATAAATGGCTTGCTCTTGTCTGCTTCCGGGGCTGAAGAGAAAGTGACTGGTCCAAGGTCATCCAGAAGACTTCGTGCCTCAGGCAGGACTAGAACTCATAATCTCCCTGTTTCTAACTCGATACCTCAATCACTACACCAAAGTATCTCTCTACATGCTATATCTTTGGAATATTCACGTAACTGAGTTAATATTTATGAAACTGAATTAATGATTAATAAAAGTTCAAAAATTTGCCTGTGCAAATGTATCTGCTGTTGGGCAAAAAATGTTTGGACGTGAGATTTTATCAGTAGCAGTGGGCAAAAAGGAATGAGAGCTCACTTTTATTTTGAAGAAAAAGGAAGCCACAGGACATTAACCTGGAACAAATTCTGTGTTGAGTCTCCTCTGCTGAAAGACCACTCTTCTTCCTGAGTCTTTTCAGTAAGCAGCCCCTCTGACTGCAAATGGCAGCTGCCATGAGGTGATTTTCAGCAGGAAATCAATTTACAGCTAAGACTCACTTTAAGACAGCTACATTTGGAAAAAGAATATAACACAACACAACACATAATGTATAACAATACATAATATTAAATAATAATGATACAATTGATAAAATAAATAACATAATAAAAACAAAACATCAGTCTGGTATTGAAAACAGAATACTTCTCAGTGCAGGCAAACACTGAATTATACCTGTTATTATAAACATGTGAATGGTAGACAGTGGCAAGGTTTCCCTGACTCCTTGGACAACACTAAAGTAGGGACGGATAGTTTTGGTTCAGTGGGTGTAGAAATCCAGCTGTTGCTTTATTGTAGTAAGTGAGCGCCATCGCTATCAATGCTGAGCCATAAACAAGGTTAATTGGTTTTAAATCTAGCATGTTATGTCAGCATAGTTAGTTTTTTAAGCCAAGTTTAAGATTTAGCATATCCACCTGCTTACAGATTAAGCATAGGACACTACACATTGGCAAAAACCCTAGAACTTGCTCTGTTATAAGTTGTCTGTAGTTTTTACTGAATACATAATTTTAGAAAACTAAAAACTTGCAAAAAATAAATATGACAGTAAAGAGCTGCATTCTGAATTACATTTTAGGTCCTGATTTCTGACAGAAAGCAGTGCGTTGGAAAGTTTAATTAACAGCATGAAGCTAGGCCAGGCTTCAGTCTGTCAACTACTCTAGATTCAATCCATTAGAATAGAGAACCTTGGGGGTCTTCAATTCCCTGATCAAGCAGGAGACTCTATACCATTTCAGACAAGTGGCTGTCCGGTCTCTTCTTAAAAACTTCCAGTGATGAAGCCCCTACAACTTCTGAAAGCAAGTTGTTCCACTGGTTAATTGTCCTCACAGTTAGGAAACTTCTCCTTAATTCCAGGTTGCTTCTATCCTTGATTAGTTTCCATCCTTTGTTTCTTGTCTTGTCTTCTGGTGCTTTGGGAAATAAGTTGACACCCCCCCCTTCTTTGTGGCACCCCCTCAAATACTGGAATACTGCAATTACGTCACCCCAGGCCTTCTTTTCTCTGGACTGGCCATATCCAATTCCTGCAACCATTCTTCGTATGACTTTGTTTCCAGGTTGATTCTGCCTTGTCTCTTTCATAGACTTTTTTAGTAGGGTTATTTCAAGTATTAGGTCAGGATCTGAGCGTGGACTGCCAAGGCAGGGTGTGGCTGGCTGGAGAATTCTTGAAGACCACACATCTTAAAGTTGTTAAGGTTGAAAAACACTGGTGGCAGCCAGAAAAAGAAATAAACTGGTAGAGATCAAGTCTGCCCTCTAGTGTTTCACTGGCTTCTATTAGCATATATCTCTTAATACAGTTGAAAGAAAGAGGCTGCCCATCTATTGTTTCTAAAGATACCGTTTACCTTTCCTTAAACTCATCTAAGTGAAAAGTCCAGAAATATACAGTATGTATATTTTAAACTGAATACAAATTATACATAAGAGCAGCCACAGCAAGTCAGTTCGGAATATACTTACTTGCCTTGTTAAGTAGGACTGTCAAATTTGGAAAATGACATTTTTCAGTTGTATTCTTTATTTTCTCTTTTGCTTATAAAATCTCAAAAGGTTTCAATGAGTTCAGAAGAGCTCCTGTGATAAAAATGTGTTCAAATAGAATGAAATGTCAGAGATCATAGGAATGCCTGTTTTAGAGTTGCCAGCCAGCATCTTTGGAATTCCCTTCAACCAGATTTTAAAAAAAATTCTTAGTATACTAATGTGGTTAGAGTGCTTGGAAAATACATCACCCACGGAGAACTGCTGACTTAAGGGCAGAAAGATGCCTGAACAAAAACATGTGTGCCAGAAATATGGTCTCACTATGGGAAAAAGCAAAAAGTGGAATGCCTTCAATATTTATAAACTGGAAAGTGTAACATTCCTTCACCCTAAAGGAGTTCTGCAAACTGAATCCATTGTATTTGCTTTTTAAAGTTTTTGACTTGTTCTTCTTTTCTTGGCAGTGTGGAAAACAGATTTGTGGAGGGGACATTGCTGTCTTTGCCAGTCGAGCTGGGCATGGTGCCTGCTGGCACCCCCAGTGCTTTGTTTGTACCACGTGTCGGGAGCTCCTCGTTGACCTGATCTACTTCTACCAGGAGGGCAAAATCTACTGTGGGCGCCACCATGCTGAGCGCCTCAAGCCTCGATGTGAAGCCTGTGATGAGGTGAGAAGGTCCACCCAGACTCTATGTAGAGCAGCTGGGAGCTTGTGGAAGGAAGGCTTCCCAGAATCGAAAACATGGAAGTTGGGCAGCAGGGATCATTTGTGTTAGTTGGGGAAAGATGTGCATACTTTAAAGCCGTGTTTGTCATTCCTAGCAACTTTCAGATCTGTGGACATAAACTCTCAGAAACATTCCACATGTCTTAAAGTTGCTGAGATTGAAAAAGACACTGTCCAAATGTTATTTTGGCTTGGTTTCCACAGAACAGCAAGTCTATCTGTGTTTTGTTTAAAGCAGGGGTGTCCAACCTTGGCAACTTTAAGACTTGTGGACTTCAACTCCCAGAATTCCTCTTTGCTGGCTTTGCTGGCTGAGGAATTCTGGGAGTTGAAGTCCACAAGTCTTAAAGTTGCCAAGGTTGGACACCCCTGGTTTAAAGGTTCAAACCCACCTCAGGTAATATACAATGATAGGTATTTTACAATTAGCCATAATTTAAAACGATGGCTTGAAGTTGGGTCTTCAGCTTTTTATGGTTGTTCTTTGTGTTAGAACTTGTCCTCCTTATTTCTATCCTCTACCCAAATGTCATGCCAATCTAGAGAAGTATCATGCAAGAAAAAATAAAAAGTATCTCCTAGAGACTAAAAAGAAAAACACCCTGGATAATCTAGCCTTCCTCACCCCCAACTCTCTGCACTTTTCTGGCAATGGTTCTTTTAGTGTCCCTTTCTCCTGGAACAAATGATAAATGTGAAGATCTGACTTTTATATGGCAAACCATAGATTAGAACATAGCAATTTATCCACCTCACAAAATCAAAACACACTCCCAGCATAAAAATGCACAACTATCCTTATCAAACCCTCTAAAAAACACAGACAAAATATATCTCACACAGTTCAAAATAATTTGTCACAAAATGCTAACAAATGCAGTTAGAGAAATGTAGAAACATGTATTTGCAGCCCTCGCCTCAGAGTATCTCAAAGACTATATGCACAAAAAGATTCCATAAAACCACATATTTCCCTACTGACTCATGAGTGAATACTAGATAATCGAATAAACAGGCTCACAACACCTTTAGAAATGCCTTTTAGAATAAAAGATATTTGGAATAGTATCTGAGTAAGTAGCAGAGTAGTGTGAGCTATATAAGCTATGGTTATTTTGATAGTCTGTAAAACTAATTCTAGCCTCAGCAATAAACTATGGTTAAAATACATCTTTAAATATATGGAGTCAACCTCTGAACCAAGAAATAGCTTTGTTTTAAGAAACAAATGTGGACTACTTGACAAGGGAGGGACCGGTAATGTTCTCCTTTAATATAACTTGCTATTGTGAATGGAAGAAACAACAGGTCCAAAACTAGTTTATTATATAGGGCATATTATTCATGAATGACCAGAGTGCTTTTGTAAATTACTTCATTTTGGGACAAGTTAGACCTGATGTGTTTTTGTGAGGAGCTAATGGAATATAGCCACCATTGATTCAGACGTCTGCTGTTCTCGTATGTAGGTTAAGTGGGGGTAGGGAGTTGAATCCTTTCTGATTTTAGAGCCTTCCTCTTTATCATACTCTGGCTCTTCAAACCTAGTTCTGATATTAAAACAACTGAAGCAGGCTAGGAGAAAATCCCAAAGCATAAGAGATCTTGACAGGAACCAAGATGCTAAATATAAACCTCTTCTCTCCCAGGTTATACATAAACAGGCCAATCACACAAATTTGTGCAGCAATACTATCAGAGAGCAGCTCTCTGCATTTCTTAGCCTGTGCTAAGAAGGGAGAGGCAAACATTTCAGGTGAACTCATTCCAACATTTTATGTGAACCTGACCTCCAAGTACCCGGAAATGTTGCCTGAAAACTTGTGAGAACATTCAATCTTGCACACAAGCAAGATTTTGGCCATTTAATTTTAAAATTTTGGAAGTCCTTGTTATTGTTTTTTGTGCCTTCTGCCTTTTGAACTTCTATTCCTCTTATCATTTTATCCTCACTTCCAAATCTGCTGGACAGTTTGTGAAAAGCAAATCAATGAGATGAGGATAGTTTTTAGAATTCTCTCTCTCTGTGTCATCTATTAAACTCATTTATATAGCCATCCATCTCATGTGCCTCTAGGCAGCTTACAATAAAAATAACAAATTATGCTCCAAAAGTTCCAAGGGTACTTGTGAAAGGTTGTAACATTTTTGCTGTGTGTTGAAGATGGGAGCACATTTTAGTGCTGCAGGACTTTTCTCCTAATCTTCTTCTTCTTCTTCTTCTTCTTCTTCTTCTTCTTCTTCTTCTTCTTCTTCTTCTTCTTCTTCTTCTTCTTCTTCTTCTTCTTCTTCTTCTTCTTCTTCTTCTTCTTCTTCTTCTTCTTCTTCTTCTTCTTCTTCTCCTTCTCCTTCTCCTTCTCCTTCTCATTATTATTATTATTATTATTATTATTATTATTATTATTATTATTATTATTATTATTATTATTATTATTATTATTATTATTATTATTATTATTATTATTATTACTATTATTTCCCTCCTTGGACCCATCTCTCCGCTTTCCCTGAACAGATCATCTTTGCAGATGAGTGCACAGAAGCCGAGGGCCGTCACTGGCACATGCGCCATTTCTGCTGCTTTGAGTGTGAGGAGGCCCTGGGTGGGCAACGATACATCATGCGCCAACGTCGCCCCTATTGCTGCCGTTGTTATGAGAGCCTTTATGCAGAATATTGCGATGCATGCGGGGAGCACATTGGTAAGACCACCTGGCGCCCGGAGAATGGGAGGCCTGGATTCTACCTGCATTTCTTAAAGTGTGATCCTGGGACCCCTGGGGGTCCCCTAAGAATCTCTCAGGGATTAGCAAACTCAAAATTATTTGCCAGCCTATGTCAAAAAATAATATATAAGTAGCCTTCGAGTTACAAGAGTTTGTTTAGTGACCGTTGCAAGTTGTAATGGCACTGGAAAAAATGACACGATCATTTTTCACACGAGCGTTGTAGCCTCCTTTAGTCACATGATCAAAATTCAGACATTTGGCAACTGACTCATATTTATGATTGTTGCAGCATCCCAGAGTCACGTGACCACTTTATGCAACCTTCTGACAAGCAAAGTCAATGGGGAAGCCAGATTTACTTAACAACTCTGTTACTACTGGTAACTTAACCACTGCAGTGACTTGCATAACAACTGTGGTGAGGAAGGTCATAAAATGGAGCTAAATTCACTTAACAATTGTCTCGCTTAGCAACAGAAATTTGGGGTTCAATTCTGGTCATAAGTCGAGAACTATCTGTAGGGTTAAAATCCCATCCAACAACCGTGAGAAGCAGTGGTGGCAGTGAATGCATCCATTTTAATTTTTATAATACAATAAATATTGGTAAAGTTATCATATAGTGAGCTATCCACTGATGAATTATCTTACAAGCAAAAGCTCTTTTGGGGTCCTCCATGATTTTTAAAAGGGGTAAGGAGTCTGGAAGAAAAAAGGTTAAAAAGCACTGGGCTATTAGGCAAGATAAGGCTCCTGCAGTCTTCTAAAAGCCCACATTTTCTTCTTCAAGTTTCGTCTGAATTCCCAGCCTTGAAGCTGTGATGAAGTTGTGAAGATACATTTATGATCAGTACTGAAAGTGGAACTATTGGTTACCTCCAGAATCCCATATCCTACCAAGTTGTAAGATAATACACATTGTGTGAATCATGCTGGTTTATAGTGCCATACATCATGGTTCAATGCAGTATGAGAAACCAGGAAATAAGGACTTCTTTAACAAATCATGGTTAATAATCAAGCCATATTGTGAGCATGTTGTGTAAAGCTCGGATGTTTATTGCTCATTTATATCAACTGGAGCTTCCACAATATGGAAGGTTTCCTACAAGTCTTGCTTAGTGCCATCCTAAAATACAGTCAGGGATTTGGTGTAATATGAATGAATACATGCAAAGCTGGCACGGGCCAGAAATTTTATTTGGGCATTAGTTATTCAATTTTCAGACTTAGGATTTAGTTTTGTTTGCAAGAATAATAGACAGGTCTAGATCCAAGACATGGAGGGAAGGTATTCTTTCATGATTGGTTTTCTAACAAGGGTGCAAAGATATCTGACTGCTGTTTCCTAAATGAATCTAAGTTCTCAGTGTTGGCTTTGGCAGTGCTTTAAATGAGGCAAGATAAAAGCTTTTTCCAGAACAGGGCCTCAATGCCAGCCCTCCAGCCTTTTGAGAATGCCTTTTACCATTTAAAAAGAGAGCAGCTGCTCCATTCTCTTTGCACAATCTAGATACAGAAGGATATGTTCCCAAAGAAGTTGTGGGAGCTTCATCATTGGAAGCTTTCAAGAAGAGAACTGGACTGCCATCTGTCAAAAATGGTGTAGGGTCTGCTTGGGCAGGGGTTGGACTAGATGACCTACAAGGTCCCTTCCAACTCTTGTTAATCTGTATCGACCTTCAGCATTTTGTAGATGGGATAGATCACCTTTGTTGGCAAGAGCAGATGACCTTCCAGCTTTTGTGGGTTTTGAAAGAAAGTGCTTAAACCCACCCAATGGTTTGGCCTTGTTCCTCCCTTGCAGGAATTGACCAGGGCCAGATGACTTACGAGGGCCAGCACTGGCACGCCACCGATGCCTGTTTCAGCTGCTCCCGTTGCCAGCAACCCCTGCTGGGGAAGCCTTTCCTGCCCAAGCAGGGTCAGATCTTCTGCTCCCGGGCCTGCAGCCTTGGCGAAGACCCCAACGGCTCGGATTCCTGTGACTCTGCCTTGCAAAGCACCCGTCCTCAGGACGTCCGGAGGACCAGCTGGCAGCAGCGCCGAGTTCAGTCCCAGGGCACGTCACCCTCCTCCATCACCCGGTCCGTTTCCTTTGCGGGGCAGACGGTACCAGCAGACTCCACACCAAGGATCCGAAGGAGCTGGAGCGGGGCGCCTGGGGATGAGGACGAGGAGGTGCCCACGGAAATGGAAGAGCTCTCCGATCCAGACAGCAATGGTTCTGGCTACAGCCAAAGTTGTGAGGAGCCAGTGGAACGGGCTTCCCGGGGAACGTCAACTTGCCTGCCTCCAGCCACTGACCAGGAGGAATCAGGAACAGGTGAGGTAGAGCTAAGTGGAACAAGAATGCTGAGGATGGGCAGGGCTAGTTGGGGAAGGCTTTGAGACTTAGTCCTCCCCCCGCTAATCATCTTTGTTTCTCCTCAGGGACCGAGCTCCAGCCCCGTTTCCAGCGTAC